>NC_137826.1:56727838-56849021 GCF_963921795.1 Nannobrachium achirus
CATTATTTAGTGGGGTTCCCTGCTTCATCTCTTTCTCAGCTGAGGGGTCCTTCGCCAATTTGGTTCCATTTGTAAATCGAGGGTCGTTCAAACATTAGAGACCCGCTGTCCTCCTGGAACCCTAATATGCCATACATTCTGTAGTGTCACAGTAAAAAAGAAAACTGGAGACAGACATTCAGTAATGTCTCTTATGTCAAAATGCTCAACCACTGTGCCTGGGGACCTTTGGTGTGCCCCTGAGAAGGGTCAAGTGTGCCCCTTGAAACTGCTTGAAAGACAGTATTGTATTTATCATTTTAAACATGATTTAAACTAGTGAAAACAGCAGATCTACAAGCACACAACGCCTCGCACCGCGAGGCGTTGTGTGCTTGTAGATCGGCTGTTTTCACTACTGTTGTGCGACAGCCTTGTATGATGAAGCAGGGCTTTACTTTGCGAAGAAACGTAATTATTTGAAACTTGGAGATGCAAGGTTTCTTCCCGACAGTGATGATATTTACACCCACGTATTATGTTGGTGTGCCCATGGATTCTTGGGACATGAAAAGTGTGCACATGCAGAAAAAAGGTTGAGAAACACTGTAATAATGTATATATATTTTGACATATAAAGTTCTCCTCATGTTTGTTGTTGTGTAGAGTTATGTTGCTCAGGTGTTAATGCTGCTTAATACAGAAAGCGAATCAGAATACAATTGACATTACCTGACTTTCGCCAGATGGTGGCAGCATTGCGTATATAACGCTCTGCTTTACCATCTGGGCTTGCTCGGCCAGAGTTGATAACACTCGTAAAGTCCCGGGCCGGACCAATCAGCGGCAGCTATGGGCGGGTTCTGAGCGGCTCTGAGTCAATAGAGTCTGATTGCAGACCACGTGGAAACCCAGGAGGCGGATTCTGGGTGCAACGTCATGCAGACAGGCCAATATGAGTGGTTGGAGTTGGCACTCCCAGACTGTGATAGAAACGGCCACATCCAATCACCTGCTACAGAAATTAAAAAAATGGCCCGCCCCTTACATCGAGTCTGGACGAGAGAGCCCAGATGTAAGGCAGAGCGTTACGCACTGCTGCAACTATCTGGCGAAAGTCAGGTTACAATTGACACTTATTTTAACTAAAACAAATAAACGTGGAGTCATCATTTTGGCATGTTTTCAATGAGCTTTACACCAAACCACTTTGCTGAAATAACCAATGCCAAACACAACGCCAAACAGTATAAAGCGTTGTGAACTTGTAGATCTGCTATTTTTGGTTGTGATTCTCCTCAGAATAGGGATACTAGGCTTCAATAACACCTTACAGAAGAAAAACTAAAATCACACATTTGGTGGCCCCCCTGTATAACTGTGATGACCCCTTAGTAGGGCCCTGGACCAATTTTATTCAGGGCGTCTACAGCTTTTGAATGGATCTTTTAAAAATGAATGATTTCTCATTTCTGCGTGCGTGTTAATTATCTCTAAGGTCTCATCAGTGTACACTGATGACTTGATTAGTCTGTCTGAAGTTATCATCAGGTGTTAACTATCACTCATTAACTCATTATAAATCATCATAGCTCAATATAAACAAATACATCCTTATAAATCATTATAACTCCATTTGGCTTTTTGCCAACAGCTGCTGCTGCTGTCTTACTGACTTGACCACCGCTGACTTACACTGACATCTGCTGGTGAAACCTGAATACTGCAGTCTTCACAATACATGCCAGCCAAGTCAAAGAGGAAACAATCAAATCTGGGAGTGCAACCGTTAATCAAAGAGAATCAATTGAAAGAAAATGTTACGATGTTGAGGGTAAAATGTATTTTTATAAAAATGCTTTTGAAATTGTGAAATCAGCTGATCCACTAGCTCAAAACACACTGTGATGCAACACTTTATGAGCTCTCAGCTATATGGTCAATTGATTGATTGATTGATTGAAGAATTTATTAGAAGTTTGCAATAGAAAAAGTACAGTTTCATGACAGTACAAATCACTGGTACAAGGTCAACTAAAAGGAGATCCTAGAAAGCCGAGGCTTATTTCCACAGGAACCACACTTTAAGTATCTCATATAACATTGAAAGACAGACGGATAGAACATAGTACTTTATCTAGGATAATATCAGTTTCAAAAGCATAATATCAAATACAAAGGCAGAAAAAAGAATAATAAAAAAGGGGGGGGGGGGCACGGGGGCATAGTCTATTTACAAGTCACGGGTAGCTGCTGTCTGAAGGTGACTTTTCATACCAATTTTGAAGGAGGCTAGGGATTTGCTCTCCTTTAGGGCTTGAGGAAGGGCGTTCCACATGTTGATGGTGTAGCAGGAGTTAGAGTTAGAGCCTTGTTTAGTGTTAAATCTACGTTGATGATGATTATATATATCAATATCTTTGTGTATCTTTGTGTATGTTTGTGTGATAGAAGGACATATTATTGAACCCGGGTTCAAATCCAGGCCTGGCCAGCAAATGTGTCAAATATGACCAGTCGAAGTGTCTGGGGGAAATTCAATTGTAAATTGGTGTGTTGTGAGCTTGTAGATCGGCTTTCCCCCCAAAATAATTTACATTTAATGATATTGTTTATTTTTATTTTTTTCTGTCTTATGTCTGTGGAAAAAAATAATAATATTGAATCATCACAAGCTGGCATGGTGATCTTATAATTTTTTAATGCATAAATAACCCTAACCCTAACGATTTTGTAACCCATTTCTCACCCAGTGCCAGTGCCCTAAACTGTAATCATGGGCACTGCGCTCCCTCTGCCAACCTGGGGAGAGCCCTGAACTGAGCTCATGCTTCCTTCAGTACATGAGGGGTGATCACGCAGCTTCTTATCACCTGACAGGGGGGAGTTTCCCCGGTATAGGACGTAGCGTGTGGGAGACCCCGCAAAAGAATCGTATCTGAACTGGGAACCCCCCACCCTCCCTGACAAGCACTTGGAAATGTAGTCATACTCACAAGCTCATACTCGAGTCAGCTCACAAGCTCACAATGCGTCGCGATGCGACACATTGTGAGCTTGTAGATCAGCTATTTTCCAAAGATTTTAATGCATTTGAAACTTTAAATGGGACTTTCTGCATTATGAGTCCTTTCACTTTTGGTACTTTAAGTACATTTTCATGGCAATACTTTTTTTTAATTTGGAATTTGGTAGCCTACTTCTATAGGTAATTCTACATTGCAATATTGATACTTTTACTTAGGTAAATCATTTGAGTACTTTTTTCCACCACTGGCAGACTCTTTGTGTTTCCCTCAACCCCCAGGGGGGTCCCCAAATTATTTTGGGGGGTCCCCAGATGTTTAGCTAAATGTTAACATTGTTTTCTCACCCAACAGTAAACAGACCAGCATACAGTATAAGTGTATACAGGGTATCTGCACATTTCTAAAGAGACAATTTACGGACTTTAAAGACCTTTTCTGTACCTCTGGTCAATCATTGGCCAAATTGTCAAATATTAGAGGCCGAAATTGTGAAAATAGCTGATCTACATGCTCGCAACGCCTCGCAACTCGAGGCGTTGCGAGCATGTAGATCTGCTATTTTCACAATAGAACCATGTTATGCAATGCCTCAAATCTTAGTACTCGTCAGGGTGGGGGGTCACGGCCTGAAAAGGTTGAGAACCACTGCACTTGGGTAGGTACCCTCACAAAAACATGGCAGTAATCCTGTTCTCAACAAAACAAAATATATATTCTTTAATTCAGGTCTCCATCGGGTGAGTTATATATATTATTTTTTCAGTGAACTCTCGCTTTAAGCTAATCTTCACCCCCAAACAAATTGGGGCCAATGACGTCAGTTCAGAAAAAGCTACGGTATGGCAACATGACCAGGCGTCTTGACCAAGCATTGTTGGATGATGTTTCTATGGTTTCTTGGGCTGGATATGGCAGCCTGGAACGGTTGTTCAAGTGCATTGCACCTGTGCAGCAGACCTGCGGAACCTGGGAATATGCCATTCTGTCAACATGGGGAGAATAAAAGTGTGAAGAATATAATTATAATACCTTGTTAAAGTGACCATTTTGTAACATTTTGCATTTGTAGTTATTTTACTGTAATTTAACAACATAACAACCAGCACAGACAGACAAAAAGACATTCATGGATTTATATTTAAAATTAACTTTTATTTTCCCCCCTGGACCCAGGATATGGCAGCTGCAATACCCCTGCCATACGCAATTGACGCCCCTGATTGGGGCCCCGACCCCCAGTCTAGGGACCACTACATGTATTGCATTGCGTTTGGAGATTGCGTAACATTTGCCTGCAGCTATGTGATATCCTGCAGTGTTGAGTAAATGTACTCAGTTACCTTTCATCTCTCTGGCAGGTGATTTCTACACTGGCCTGGTTCCTCTTTCAGGTGACGCAAACACGTTACGCAGAAAGTCCCTGTGCACGCACACACACACACACACACACACACACACACACACACACACACACACACACACACACACACACACACACACACACACACACACACACACACACACACACAGGGGCGCCACACCAAATTCTGGGCCCTGGGTACAAGGATTCACTGCGGGCCCCCCATGAATGTTAACTATTGAAAAATAGCAGATATACAAGCTCACAGCGCTGCGAGCTTGTAGATCTGCTATTTTTGAAAATGTTTGAAAATGTGTGTTTCCATGTCAGTGGTGCTCAAACTTTTTCATGTCAAGGACCCCCAAGATGATAATATGTATTTGGCCACGGACCGACCATCTCAAAATATTTAGTTCCAGTTCCATTTTCACGACTTTTCAAAAGTTGTGAGCTTGTATATCTGCTATTTTTCAATGGCTAAAGTTACTAGGGCCCCTCCACCTTGGGCCCTAGTAACTCAGTCCCACCCCCCCAACCCCCCCCCCCCCCCCCCTTGTGACGCCTCTGCGCACGCACACACACACACACACACACACACACACACACACACACACACACACACACACACACACACACACACACACACACACACACACACACAGGCCATAAAGCCTCACACTTCCCCTTTCCGCTCAGTCGACCATCCTCTCCCTGCAGCTGTGAACAACAACCTGCTCAGTTAGTTTAGGCCTGTTAGTTCCTGATCATAACGTTCTTGTGTTAGTATTATTCAGTAGCCTGCTGTCAGTCAGAATGGAGGACGTTTTCATGGTGCACGTGCAGCTGCTGGGCTTCGAGAAACGGCTGGTCCCCAGTCAACATTACGTACGTATATATACACACATTAATCTGTGCTTTTTAAACGTCATTCTATAATGTTCTTCTTCCACATCATGGGGGTCCAGGACTCCTCCTACAGGGGGTCCTCAGAGTTACTACAGGGTGACCGCCAAGTCTTTTTGTGATAGAAAATGTATTTGTGTCATTTACATTGACCAGCTGAGCCAGCTGGGGGGGAAAAGGGCAGACTAAGTACAGAGTCAACGGTCAAATTTACTTTTAAGTATGGAGGTTTTACTTTGTTAAATGTCTGAAAATCTAGGGACCCCCAGGGAGGGGCTTCCAGGAGGGTCCAGCCAAAATAGCTACTATACTTTAGCAGTTTAATCACCTTAATCTTTATTGTATCACTTTGCCTTTCTGGAATTAAAGCAGATCGCTAATAGATAGCTTGTAGATCTGATATTTTCGAAGGAATTGTTAAAAAAACATGGGAATATCTTGAACATATTTAACAACACAAATCATGTATTTGGGGGTCCCTTGCACAATGTTTTCAGATGGGGGTCTGTGGACAAAATTGCATTTCCTCTAAATTGTCAATGACAAAACAATAATAATAACAATGATAGCCTGTCTACAATGTGTTGTGTGTGGGTTGGTTGTAGATTGAGTGTTTTCATTATGACTGTTTTAATTCAATTGCATTGTATTTTGTTTTATTTTTTATTACTTTGTTTAAAGCCATTTTATATAGATATCTGCATGGGCCTGGAGTTCTTGGCAAAAGGCTGGGACCCTTTTTTCTTTAGTGCAGTGGTTCTCATCATGAGGGCCAGGGACCCCCAAGGGTCTGAGAGTGTACAAATAGAACTAAATGGACCCTTACCATTACATTATTGAAAAGCCAACACACTCAGTTACAGACCCATAATGGCCATTTTTAACTTAAATTGCATTAACTTGGACATTATTAGGTGCATCTGTTGACAGCGAAATTGTATTAACCCATTTAGGCCTAGAATTATTGAATGCTTTAACCAGTGAAAAATAGCAGATATACAAGCTCACAGCGCGGCACCGAGTGCCGCGCTGCAAACTTGTAGATCTGCTATTTTTGAAAAGGTCGTGAAAATGTGTGTAAAATCTTTGACTATAGGCCTATGTATTTTCAAAGCGAACGTTTGTAACTCAAATTTTGCTTCTGGGTGGTCCCTGGAACTAAATATTTTGAGATGCGGGTCCGTGGCCAAATAAATATCATTTTGGGGGTCCTTCACATGAAAAGGTTTGAGAACCACTGACATAGTAGTCTCTCAAGAACAGATTAACGGAGCTCCAGTTAAGTGAAAAGGACCTTTTCTTTGACGATGGCTGGCCAGATTGCTGACATAGAAACATAGGGTTTTTCAAAAAAATCTTAGAAGGATTCAAAAGACACTTATAGAATCGGATCAAAATTCAAATTTTCACGATTTTTCAAAAATAGCAGATCTACAAGCTCGCAGCGCGGCACTCGGTGCCGCGCTGTGAGCTTGTATATCTGCTATTTTTCAATAGTTAAAGCATAAAATAATGATACACAATAATGTGTACTGTACCCGTTCTGAATATTAAGTTATTCATAATACATTAATGTTTTGACAGCCTTACGTGCATCTGCTGATGGTGAAATGTATTAAGTTATCCAATAATACATTTATGTTTGAAAGGTGTATTCAATTTGACAGTGAAATATTAATTTATAAAATAATATGTTCGTTATTTGACAGGTGTATCTGCTGATGGTCAAGTGGAGCGATGAGACGGAGAAACTGATCTACCGGAAATATCCTGACATCCACACATTTCATGTAAGTTTCATAAATATATATATATATATATATATATATATATATATATATATATATATATATTCAGTTGTTTACATGTACTTACAGTTAGTAACTAAGTATTGTACTTAAGTACAATTTCCAATACTTTTACTCAGATCCAAACATTATAGGCTACTTTTAGTCCACTATATTTATTTGAAAACTTTAGTTACTAGTTACTTTGCAGCTATAAATGATAATATTATAAAACATACATAAACCACCTTTAGCCCTATTTTATACCGTGGCTATTTGAAAACAGCAGATCTACAAGCTCACAATGCGTTGTGAGCTTGTAGATCTGCTATTTTCAATGTTGTACTTTTGGTGCTTTAAGCATATTTTGATACCAATACTTTTGTACTTTTACTCAAGTACACTTTTAATAACGGACTTTTACTTGTGCCAGGGTACATCTACATTGCAGCATTGATACTTGTACTTAAAGGACAACTCCACCCTTAATCTATGTTTGTAATAACTAAACATAGCGTTGCTGAATTTGAATGAGATGGTGAAATGAAAGCGAAAGCATCTGTCAGTTTTGGGTTTGCAGTGCTGCAGTTTTGCCTTCCTGGATGATTATTCAGGGGCGTAAATTGGGTATGGCAGGGGTATGCAGCTGCCATATACCCTGGCTGGGTCCAGGGGGGAAAATAAAAGTTACTTTTAAATATAAATCCATGAATGTCTCTTGTCTCTCTGTCTATCTGTTCTAGTTATTATGTTGTTAAATTAAAGTAAAATAACTACAAATGCAAAAATTAACAAAATGGACACTTTAACAAGGTATTGTAGCACGTTTACTAACATGTCAAGTTTAGCTGCACTTTAACAACCATTCCAGGCTGCCATATCAAGCCCAAGAAACCGTAGAAACGGGGGAAAATAGAATGTACTTCTTAAAATAAATGTATCATGCCTGTTGCTAATGTATGGCAGGCAACATGATGGTGTCTTGCACGCGCGCCTTCGCAAGACACCAGTCATGTTGCCATACCTTATAGCTTTTTCTGAACTGACGCCACTGTGATTATTCATGTAATAGTAATGTAATTAAAGATAAGATATTCCCCTTTTTTGGGGGGGTGTATTTGTGTTACAGAAAAACTTGAAGGAAATGTTCCCCATCGAGTCTGGGCTGATCGAGAAGAAGGACAGGATCATCCCCAACCTGCCAGGTGAGACACATGTGGAACTCATGCAAGGTTGCAAATCCTTTGGGGATTTTTACAATTCCATGTGGTCCCCCCCCCCCCCCCGCGAGTTTAGAGACTCTAGGCTTGCTAAGGGAAACCACGCCCCGCACTCATTTTTGAAGCTTGTGATTGGCTGAACCGGAGGTTGGGAGCGCTCCGTTGTAGTCACTTGGACCGCGCGAGGTGCACCAAAACCCAATTATCATTGCGTTTATCGTGCGCTTGCCCAGGCCTTACTGCCTGGGCATAAATAGAACGATTGCATTCACCACGGCTTCGTAACTCGTGCGGCGCTCCGCCGGCCGCCGCGGGCCCTCGCCCGCTCTTCGCGGGCACTCGCGCCTGCGGCGCTCGGGCGCGAAGAGCAGGACCAATGTCCGCTGGCCTTCGCGCCGCTTGCAATGTTGTGGACAATAGCTGAAAACGAGCGCTCCTTCCCTTAGCAAGCCTAGAGTTTCTAAACTCGCCCCCCCCCCCCCCCCCCCCCCCCCCCCCCCCCCACACACACACACACACACACACACCTTGAAGACCCCAGGGGGGCCCTAGGCCTGAACCCCACCATACATATCAAACTAGGGTTCAAGGGTTGAAAATGACTGTTCCATCTTACACAACAAATAGATAACAGGACTCTATAATGCAACAGGGATTACAACACACACACACACACACACACACACACACACACACACACACACACACACACACACACACACACACACACACACACACACACACACACACACACACACACACACACACACACACACACACACGCGCACACACACACACACACACACACACACTAAACAGACCAACAGCTGTTCTGTGTTTTGTCAAGTCCCGGAAAAGACACACTTTGATTGGCCAGTGCAGTCACTTTGATTGGCAGTTGTGCCGAACAAAAAAGTATCATATAAAGCAGTGGTTCCCGAGACCCGAAAGAGAGATTAGACGTTTAAACTAGTGAAAACAGACGATCTACAAGCACACAACGTGCCGTGTTGCGAGCTTGTAGATCAACTACTTTTCAATTACTGTATAGGCTATTTGTTCTATATTCATTACATTTCTTGGATTAGTTTTTGTTTTTAAAACATATATAATGGTACAAAAAAATACTAATACAATCTTTTTAAAATATATACTCTGTATGTATGTATATATATATATATATATATATATATATATATACTGTATGACCCATACACATTGGGTCATGACCCAAAAGTGGGCCCCGGCCCATTGTTTGGGAGTACAAGCATCACAAACTAGTAGGTAAAGTGCAGTAGTTCTCTCCAGCAGTGTGTGCTTACAGAGGAAACACCTGGCGATTGTACAACCATGTGGTTAACATGTACTTCTGTGTGTGTGCCTTACACAACACTGACACTACGCCGATGCACTTCCTCTTGATGGCATTTATACTAGGGGTGTAACGATACATTTTAATAGCGATTCGATACATATCACGATACATGGTTGACGATACGATACATGGACGGTATTGGTTCATTCATGGCGATACGATACGATTTGATTCAATGATTTAAAATCGATATAGTAACTATTTAGCAAAGAAATTACATCTGTGTGAAAGGTGTGGATAGTGCATGTTTTTAAGGGAAACATGTATTATTATGGATATAAATAAGTAAACACAGTGATTATCTGGCAAATACATGGACATTTTATATTGACAAACCTGCATCTTGACATGAACCCAGAGATTTATCGATAGACCAGTGTAGCTATATGTAATGGAAAAGTAATTAAACCCCGCCTTTTAATTTTTTTCTTCTTAAAAATGCTAAATACAATGCACAAGTAGGTAGTATCGATACAATCGAGTCTTTGCACTGCCGATTCGATACGATACAAAATAAAACGATACGATTTGATTTTAGCTGTTTTCATTTCGATATACTTCGATTTTTTAAGTTAAAAATGATATTTCGATACAGTTACTAAATCGTTACACCCCTAATATATACTGTAGTCAGATTGTCATTCAGATCCCATTACATCTGAATGACATACAGTAGATTAGATAGCAGGTTGTTTAGACCAGTGGTTCTCAACTTGTGGGTCGGGACCCCCAGGGGGGTCGCCACATTATTTTGTGGGGGGGTCCCCAGATGATTAGCTTAATGTGCAACGTTGTTTTCTCACTCGACAGTAGTGTAAAAAACATCACAAGGATGCAACTGGGACGTATCATCAGTGATGTAGCCTGGGGTCGACGGGTGTTTCGGGTCTCGCAACATCATACACCCTCGCCCAGGTGACCCAGCCGGGGTTGATCAAGTCCCGACTTACGTCCCAGTAGCTATCCACGATCAGTCCTATTAGGGAAAGACAGGGTCACTCAATGTGTTGCACCGGAACTACTCTGCCGGGATTGGGGGTACCATTCTGGCGCGTGGAAGAACTTGGCTCTATGGGTTGACTCCTGGCCGGGCTCCTCCTACGTCTCACCAGGTCCACTCCTGCTCTCACCAGGTTCAGAACCTGTGCGTTGCACCAGACCCCAATCCAAACATTCCATTCAGCTGCTGCAGTTGAATGGCCCTCCCAAAGGCCTCACCGTGGATTTGTTGGGCTTCTTCCTCACGGAAGACACAGGCTGGGGCGCTAACCCAACCTGCTCCCGGGTGCCGTCTAAATTCCGGCCGTCAACCGAGTCTCCGGTGGTCACCAAACTATTCCTGGTTGTCACATAGTCTATTCCTATGAGCCACTATAAATAACAGTAAACAAACCAACATAAAGTTTAAGTGTATAGAGGGTATCTGCACATTTCTAAAGTGACAATTTAAGATTTTTTTTATACCTCTAAAATGACAAATTAAACATTGGCCAAATTGTCAAATATTAGAGGTTGAGATTGTGAAAATAGCAGATCTATGTGAGCATGTAGTGAGCATGTAGATCTGGCATCCTATCCTTTCTATAGTTTCAATTTAGAGACAATTATTTTGATATTTATTGTCTTGACTGATGCGTCCGTTGATTACCTTGCATCTTCAATGGACAGATGGTTATTTTATGATGGAATATTGTTTAGACCGGTGGTTCCCAAACTGTTTAGCCCAGGGGTCTCACACTCACACTGATGTGTTTCAGTTTCGAAACTCCTTTTTTAACACAGTTTCACTGCTGTCTCTCTTATGAAACTCTGCACTTACAAAACATGTGATGTAACACATTACCAGAGGTGTAAAGTAACTAAGTAGATGTACTTAAGTACAATTTTGAGGAATTTGTACTTTAATTGAGTATTTCCAATTTCCAATAGGCCTACTCTGACTTCTACTCCACTACATCTGGGATCCAATAATATTGTACTTTTACTCCATTACATTTATTTGAAAACTTTACTTACTAGTTACTTTGCAGGCATAAATTATAATATTATAAAACATACATAAACCACTTTAGACCTATTTTATACCATGGCTATTTGAAAATAGCAGATCTACAAGCGTACAAAGCGTCGGGTTGCGACACGTTGTGAGCTTGTAGATCTGTGAATTTCAAACATTTTTGCTCTTTTACTTTTGGTATTAAAAGTACATTTTGATGCCAATACTTTCGTACTTTTACTCAAGTACATTTTGAATTCTGGACTTTCACTTGTAACAGAGTATTTCTACGTAGCAGTATTGATGCTTTTACTCAAGTAAAACATTTGAGTACTTTTTCCCCAACTGATCGTTACTCCTACAATTATTTGAAACCTTTCTTTTTAGACTAGTAGAAAGCTCCTCAGAGAACAGGTCTCCGCCAGACCAGGAAGCTTATTGAGGAATCCACAAGACCACAATGGAAACAAGCCCATATATGGCTTTTTGTGTTATCCTTTTAACCATCACTGTAAAACAGGGGTGGGCAACTTTGATGATGGTGAGGGCCACTATATTTACACCTTCACTCCAGAGGGCCACATTGCATATTGCTACGTCCTACGTACTGTACTTTGTCATTCTAGCATCTCATATAAAAGAAGCAAAAAATACCAGATCTACAAGCTCAAAACGCATCGTGCTGTGATGCGCTTTGAGCTTGTAGATCAGCTATTTTTGCTTCTTTTGAATTGGAATCCGGAATAATTGTTTGTTCTTTTTTAATTGGAATCCTGAAATGTAACATTTTTAATTTCAAACGCTTTTAGTTACCGTATATACTAATGTTAATTCTATGTACCTAAATACAAAAACATTGGACATAAAAAAATACATTTTAACATGGTTACCATAGACTTCCATGTAATTGTGCAAGTGTGTAAAAAGTGCACGCCCATGCCTAGATGATGCACCACGTGTGTAGATGCTGTTCACATCTTTCAAACAAAAAAATCCGCTTGGAAATCCGTTCAGGCATTCATGATTTATCAGCCATTATGTTTTCTTCAGATGTAAACAAACATGGCTGCCATGTTTGAAAGAATGGGTTGGTATGGGGGTTAAACATGCAATTTCGCGATCGCGATCATGCCTAATACATTTCTGGAGGTCCAAAAAAAAAATTTGAAAAAAAAATTGAAAAAAGAAAAAAAAAATTTTTTCAAAAACGGCCCAAACTCGGGAAACTCGGGGTTGGCACAGCACTAGTATCAATACAAACTCGGGAAACTCGGGGTTGGCACCATATGTGTTAATACTACTATACTAGTCATTAAGCTACTAATATAGACTGACAGAATTAAAGCAGGTCATGTTTGGAATTATAACAGCTGATATCAATAATATATCAGTATTCCGGTATTAACCTGTGGGCCGCATTAAGTGAAGGTGGGGGCTGCATGTGGCCCCCGGGCCGCCAGTTGCCCATGTATGCTGTAAAACCTCTGCACTAACTGCAAACTGTTAAAACTCATTAAGACCAGGAAAGCATTATTGCACATTATTACTTTTACCATTATTTTATGCTTTTTTATGATTTTATGCTTTGAATAATAGCAGATATACAAGCTCATAGCGCGGCACCGAGTGCCACGCTGATGCCACAATGACACGTTAATATTTCAATGCATTTGATGTATTGACGTCTTATTACCTGCTTATTGAAAGTCGCTCTGGATAAAATGCCTAAATTATAAATTGTAAATTGATTAAGTATTCAACCAACCAACCAATCAATAACACAGCAAGGTGTTGTGTTCTCAGCTCCCAGGTTGGGTGCGTGGATGGACAGTGAGAGGTCCACCGGAGCCAGGCAGAGCACCCTGTCTGATTACTGCAGCACCCTGGTGGGTCTGCCTGCTCATATCTCCAGGTACTGCACCATGCACACACACACACACACACACACACACACACACACACACACACACACACACACACACACACACACACACACACACACACACACACACACACACACACACACACACACACACACTACTGCAGCACCCTGGTGGGCTTGCCTGCTCACATCTCCAGGTACACACACACACACACACACACACACACACACACACACACACACACACACACACACACACACACACACACACACACACACTCGCACACACTCGCACACACACACACACACACTAATTTGTGTCTTCATCCCCAGGTGCAAATTGGTCAATGGCTTCTTCAAGGTCCGACCGGAAGACGAGAGTCCTGCTCTGACGTTAGTACAACTATAAATTATATTATATTATTTATATTATATTATATTATATTATATTATATTATATTTAGTGTCCGGCCGAAACCTAACTCCAAAATGTTTATTTTCGGGAAAATGAGCTCAAGTGGAGTTAGGAGGTTTTGACCGAAGGGCTTTTTACTACTTTTCATTGGTTCAATATTATTTTAATCAACACTCAGAGGTAAAGTGTTCAATAGCACAAAAAGAGAGGGCCAATCGGGCGGAGTTAGCTGGTTTGGCAGAAAGTGTGGAGTTGCAAGGCGTTATGAGGATGTTGATCTGCTATTTTCAAAATTTCTGCCTCTAATTTTTGACAATTTGCCAAGGTTTAATTTGTCATTTTAGAGGTATTAAAAAGTCCTTAAATTGTCACTTTAGAAATGTGCAGATACCCTCTATATAACTTTATGTTGGTTTGTTTACTGTTGAGTGAGAAAAAAATGTTGCACATTAAGTTAATCATCTGGGGACCGACCCTCCTGGGGGTCCCGACACATAGGTTGAGAACCACTGGTTAAACATGTTTCCTCCCTCCTTTCAGAGGCGGACAGAACGAGAACTATGCAGGGACCAGTGACGCTCCTTTATCAGGTGAGGCTTTTTATCCAAAAAAACATTTCAATTATATAATATATAGGCCTATAATGAACCTCTGATGAATTACAAAAGAATAATATTTGGTTTTACATAGATCAGTGTTTCTCAACCTTTTTTCTGCATGGGCACACTTTTCATGTCCCAAGAATCCATGGGCACACCAACATAATACGTGGGTGTAAATATCGTCACTGTCGGGAAGAAACCTTGTATCTCCAAGTTTCAAATGTGTACGTTTCTTGGCAAAGCAAAGCCCTGCTTCATCATACAAGGCTGTCGCACAACAGTAGTGAAAACAGCAGATCTACAAGCTGTTTTCACTAGTTTAAATCATTTTTAAAATGATAAATACAATACTGGCTTTCAAGTAGTTTCAAGGGGCACACTTGACCCTTCTCAGGGGCACATTAAAGGTCCCCAGGCACAGTGAGAAACACTGGCCTAGATGAATACATGCTGCACATTAAATTTAAATTTTGAGGTGTGTTGTGAGCTTGTAGATCGGCAATCAACATGTTGTGAGCTTGTAGACAGTGTATATTTATGAAAATAACATAACATAAATGTGAAATATGGCAACACAAGGTTTTTGGTCAACAGCTACCTCTAGTGGCGAATAAAATAACTTCTGGGAACTACAACAAATCAGATATGTTGACTGTTTTGTTAGCATTCACGCTGTTCAGAGATTTCTGAGCTGATCCTACATGAAGAGATCCAGAAGAACTAAAAGACAAGTCATTTTATGTTTGACTGCGACACGTTGTGAGCTTGTAGATCGTTTTTTTTTTTTTTTTTTTAACACTCAAAACAGCACACAAAACACAACAAAAGCAAAACTCAGATAAAATAAGCACACAGATCGGCTATTTTCAACACGCAACCAAGTTTAAAATCAGGCATTGCGACGCCGTCAAGGCCTGCCAAAAGGTTGTTTTGGCGTCGGCTAAAACCTGACGATGTTTGGTCTAACTAAAACTAAACTTAAACATGACTAAAACTAAATGTAATTGTATTCACAAGTAATTCAAAATCTGCTGTCAAAATCAAGTGAACAACTAACACTGATTTGGGAGTTTGGGAAGAAATTTGCATTTCTTGAAAAGGCCATTTTACATAAACATGTAGAATGGCAGTCTTATTGTGTCCATGTATGCACAGAGCGTGTACACGTTTACTTTAATCACGTGGTATGTCTAAGACAGGACGTAATACGAATAGAAAGGATTGTTAATGTCAGCTTTTTGTGTAATGCAGTGGTTTTAAACCAGTGGTCTGGGGCACGGAAATAGAAACGTTGAGTGCGAGATAGAGTGGATGTGACGCAACCGCTTCCTTGGTGCAGTAGCAATAACATGTCCTACTGGAAGCGCTATGTCTCCTTTCAATATTTTTGGGGGTGTTATTTCGTCATTCTCTGGTGTTGTTGGTGTTACTTCCATGATGTTTTCAAATGTTTTCTTAAACTAGACACCCATAACAAGAATATGCTGCTCGAATGACTCTGTCTGAGCGAGTGTGTTTCTGTTATGTTTCCAGTGGCACTACAATTCCGTGCAGCAGTGGCTACTACCGATACACACCGTTCGGGAGCTGCCGTTCCAGACTCTATAGGCCTATAGCATTCGGAGATTGTGGAATAGTTGTCTGGCTACGCGAGACTAGTATGCCGGGAGCATTTGCAAATCGCGGAGGCAACAGTCTGGCCACGCGAGACTACCTTGCTTATTGTAAATCGCTCTGGATTGAGAGCGTCTGCTAAATGCCTAAACTGTAAACTGTAAACACCATATCTACTGTATGTGTGTGCACACACACATATAAATGAATGAATTAGATCCATTCATTGAGCACTGTGGTGGTGGTTGTGTTGCAGAGATCTCTGGCCCCATCCTCCTGGAGACCTACAGGGTGGTGGCCGACTTCTCCAAGACCACCAAGAACGAGCTGGAGCTTCACACCGGAGACATGGTGGAGATAGTGGAGAAGACCCCCAATGGTACACACACACACACACACACACACACACACACACACACACACACACACACACACACACACACACACACACACACACACTGGAGACATGGTGGAGATAGTGGAGAAGAGCCCCAATGGTACACACACACACACACACACACACACACACACACACACACACACACACACACACACACACACACACACACACACACACACACACGCAATTCAAAGGGCTTTATTGGCATGAGAAAACATACGTTTACATTGCCAAAGCAGAAGTGAATACAATACAATCAGAACAATCAGAACAGAATATATACAGGTGAAAACAGTTTTCATGCATCACGGTAACGTGCAGGCAGAGCAGTGATATATACAATGGTTTTTAAGGTGGTTGGGTTCCATTTGATATCCTTCTCTTATCACAGCAGCTCACCAATCTTGCTGCTGTGTTTGCACATTGTCTTACTTCCCCCAGCAGGTATGGGAGTTTTTCATCATTGGTCATATTTTGAAACTCTCCTTGGGTGGTTATGATCTGTGGGAAGTATGTGTCTCTGATGTCTTGGTACAGCAGACAGGTGGTTAGAAAGTGTAGCTCAGTTTCCACTTCATTTTGTGCGCAGTGGGTGCAAAGTCTGTTTTCTCTTGGGAGCCATTTATGCCTGTGACGTCCTTTCTCGATTGCAAGACTGTGCTCACTGAGTCTGTACCTAGTCAAGATTTTTCTTTGTTTTGGGTCGGCCACCTTGCTCAGGTATTCTGCCATGGTGTATTCTCTGTTTAGGGCCAAATAGCATTCTAGTTTGCTCTGCTTTTGGGTTGCTTCTCTCCAATGTGTCAGGTAGCTTTCTTTCTGCACACACACACACACACTGGAGACATGGTGGAGATAGTGGAGAAGAGCCCCAATGGTACGCACTAGGGGTGTAACAATTAGGGATGGGTATCGTCTGCGATACGTTTAATGGTATCGATCGCATGACGTCGATACTATCGGGTATCGTTTCACATAAAAACGATTAATCTAATAATCTTGCGTGTGCGTGTCACGTGTGTGTGTTTCAGGGTGGTGGTTCTGTCTGATTGAGGGCAGAAGAGGGTGGGTTCCAGCCTCGTACCTGGAACCTCTGGACGCACCCGAAGAGTCAGAGGAACCAGAACCAAACTATGCAGGTAAACAATGATGACGTCACCTATTCTGGGGGAAGGTTCACCAAAAATAGCCGATCTACAAGCTCACAACGCGTCACAACATGACGCGTTGTGAGCATGCTATTTTTGGTGAAGATAGTTGTCGTAGATGGAAAAAGAACTCATCAAGTACAGTGCAAATCAGGTCTGTTTTACTAAGCATAGTGAAGTGATATTGATGAATTCCAAATATTGTCAAATGATGGCACCCCTGTGGCACCCCTGGACTAGCATCACGGCACCCCAGGGTGCCCCGTCACCCACTTTGAAAACTCCTGCTCTAATGAAGGCAATGAAGGGATGGGACGATAATCGTTATTATCATTGATTGTGATAAAAATACAATAATAATCGTATCACCGTTTTAAAATGTATCGTGAAATTGTCCTCTGTCAATGCATCGGGATCAGTTCACCTTTTATTTGCCGAGCTCCATATCTGGTACCATTTAAACCCTTTGGTAAAACGGACCAGGAAATAACTTATTTTTAAAAATTCTCTACCAAACCACTTTGCCGATCTACAACTCACAACGCGTAGATCTTCTATTTTGGGGCAAAAGGATGTTGGTGATATTTGGATCATCGCGATAATATCGTAAATCGCAATTCCTTTGGTCACAATAATCGTGACGCGATTGTTCATATCGTCCCATCCGGCCGTGTAGCGCTATTCCGATGCTCCAATAGTCTGATGCTAACCTGCCCACGCTGGTGAATGCTAACCTGCCCACGCTGGTGAATGCTAACCTGCCCACGCTGGTGAATGCTAACCTGCCCACGCTGGTGAATGCTAACTTGGCGAATGCTAGTCTCGCGTCGCCAGACTGTTGCTTCCGCGATTTGGGCAAATGCTCCCGGCATACAGTCTGGCAAACCGGAATAGAAATGATGAGTGAAGCGGATGTGACGCAACCGCTCCCTTGGTGCAGTAGCAATAACATGTCCTACTGGAAGCGTTATGTCTCCTTTCAACATTTCTGGGGGCGTTATTTCGTCTTTTTCTGGTGTTGTTGGTGTTACTTCCATGTTGTTTTCAAACGTTTTCTTAAACCCATAAGAAGAATATGCCGCTTGAATGACTCTGTCTGTGCTAGTGTGTTTCTATTATGTTTCCAATCTCAATCTTCCAAGACTCTATATAGCATTCGAAGATTGTGGAATAGTTGTCTGGCTACGAGAGACTAGGCGAATGCTAACCCTAAACCGGCCTGTGTGTGTGTATTGTACCCAATAGGAGAGCAGTATGTCAGTACCAGGAAGTACCAGGCTCAGAACGAGGATGAGATTTCCCTGGAAGCAGGAGAAGCTATCGAGGTGATCCACGAGCTACTGGACGGCTGGTGGGTGGTCCGGTACGTAGCGCACGCACGCACACACACACACACACACACACACACACACACACACACACACACACACACACACACACACACACACACACACACACACACACACACACACACACACTATATACTATACCAGGGGTCTTCAACATGTTCAGGTCGAGGACCCCCTTAGTTGAGACTGAGAGAGAGAGAGATGAAGCAGGGACACCCACGACCTGTTCATAGATTCCATATAGTTTCATTGTTTGACAGCACAATCATCAGTGTATTTTGGATTCATGTCAATGTGTGTTTCCAGATATTTAACCACTTGAACCGTCATTACTTAACAAACTTCACTCTGTACTCTTTTTGCCTTTACAACACCAAACCTCTTTGCTGAAAATAGGCGATCTACAACCTCTCTCTGCGAGGCGTTGTGAGCTTGTAGATCTGCTATTTTTGTCTTAGGTTCTCAGAATATGGACGGGTTAAAGTGGTTAATATAAAAAAGGAGAAAAAAGGTTTCTAAATGGTAAATAGTAAATGGTGCATTTATATAGCGCTTTTATCCAAAGCGCTTTACATAGATTCTGCATTACATTCACCCATTCACGCACACATTCATACACCGGTGGCGGAGGAAACCATGCAAGGCACCAACCTGCTCACCGGGAGCAATGTGGGGTTCAGAGTCTTGCTCAAGGACCCTTCGACATTAACTCAGGGGGAGCCCGGATTCGAACTGGGAACCCTTCGTGCTCTAATAACGGTTTCTCTACCCCTGAGCTATGCCGCCTCCATCACAAAAAGATTTGGAGGACCCCCTATAGTAACTCTGAGGACCCCCTAGGGGTCCTGGACCTCCTGTTGAAGACCCTTGTACTATACTGTATACTAGAACCCACATATATCGGCATATATGCTAGTAAGACGCCCTAAGGGCAAGAAGGGCACACACAGCAGACTGCTGGGCGAGCGCTGGCGCTTTGGCATGGGATCAACTTTGACCCAAAACAAACGCAGAGACCTGGTTGGTTGTTTAAGTTGGACAAAATGTGGCAAAAATGTGGCCATATTTCCCAAAAATGGAGATGACTGACGTCTGACATCATAGATGTCTGACGCCATAGACCACATGAGACTGACACAATTATGTCCAAATATGGGCAATCCCAGATATGGGCTTAATATTGATCAGGGATCAGGGATCTTCATAAAACGGACTGAATTAATTTGCAAGTGTGACTCGCGTTGCAGCAACCACACTGGTTATCATGAGACTGACACAATATCTCCATATATGGGCATTCCCAGATATGGGCATAATGTTGATGACTTCGGGGATCTCCATATATGGGCATAAAAGGGATTGTATTAGTGTGGGCTATGACATCTATGAAGTCTCATGTGGTTTATGACGTCAGACATCTATGTCAGACGTCAATTTGCAAGTGTCTTGGCCATACTGTATATGGAGCATGAGGTGTGACAGACAGACGGACATGAGCTGCAAGTTTTCATACTAAATAGCGGCCTACGGTCGCAATAATTCACCCTTTGTTAGCCTCCTGGTTGGTCCCTGACTGACCAACCAGCAGGCTCTATCTGCCTTGTCCCGCCCTGGTTCCGCCTTTTTTATGTTGAATTAGCTAAAACTTAATTTTTGGAGAAATAAAAACATTTAAAAACATGCTGATTCACTATGCTGCCACTGAGCAGCTCCAATTGACTGAAACAAAGTTTGAAATTAGAATTGAGCACACAGAATAACAATATGAAGCAACCGAATTAACATGGCAGTGGATGGAATGTCCCACTGAATGTCCCACCAAGACACAGCAACCAATGGGTGTGGAGAGGGGCAGGACAATGGGCGGGACTTGACAAAGGGTGAATTGTCATGAACAACAGGAGAGCAGAGATTTTAATGTATATGTGTGTGTTTTGTTTTCATAGGAGAGGAGAGGACACGGGACATTTTCCCTCCATGTTTCTGCGTAAAGCAGGCCAGAAGGCGGAGCCAAACCCCGTCGACTCCCAGAAGAACACGCCCCCACCCCGACGGTAAGGTGCCACACTACGGACCATAGAAAATACTTTGTTTAAAAGCAAGTACACGCCAGGGGCGCCACAAGCCCTTTTGGTGCCTGACTCACAACTGGCTTTGGGTGACTCCTCCCCCCCCGCGCGACTGCTGCGGCCCCGCCCCCAGATCAAATGGATTGGCTTGGCTCTTCTTTTTTCTTTTCTCTCAAATTTTTTTGGTGCCTTTTGGCAACGTGATGCCTGATGCTCACTGTGTCATGCGCGTCATAGTAGCGGCGGCGCTTACAGTGTAACTCAGTGGTTCTCAACCTTTTCAGGCAGTGATCCCCAAAATAATCATATTTTAACTGGGGACCCCCTCACCCTGCAAGCACTAAGAGTTACATTTTGTGTAAAACGGTTCTATTGTGAAAATAGTAGAAAATAGTACTTCCACAATTTCTGCCAATTTGGCCAATGTTTAATTTGTCATTTTATAGGTATTAAAAACGTCCTTGAATTGTTGGTTTGTTTAATGTTGAGTGAGGCAGTAAATGAGTTGTTAATGTTGTGTCTCTCAGGGCCACCATCAAGAACGTGCAGAGCATCCACGGCAGGTCCAGCAGGAGGATGTCCCAGGCTGACTACCGCAGGAAGAGTGTGGTCTTCAAGAAAAGGATGTCCATCGTCAACACGGAGTCTCCTCTGCAGGAGATCAACACCCAAGGTATGCATGTGCAGTCTAAAGGGGAGCACACACTGGACGCGGGCGGCTGCGCAGCGTCGCATCGCGGTATCGACGCACGTGAAGTGCCCCGCGGTAACCCCAACTGGATGCGGCGCGCTGCCACACAGCACATCCATTTCCCCTGGCGGGGAGAACCGTGGGAGAACATGTTCACCGCGCGGCAACGCTGGGAAAATAGAACAGCGGCGTATCGGCGCGGCAGACCCGTGGCTGCCGCCGCCGGTGTGGGTTAGTTCATTGAAAATAATGGGGCCGTATGTTTTGACGCACCGCTTCCGCGTCCAGTGTGTGTTCCCCTTAAGGGCAAACAGCGCCCTAGAGGGCGAGGTCACGCTTTAGGGTGATGTCACATTGGTCACAATCTGGCTAGCCATCGTCAAAGAAAAGGTCGATCCTTTTCACTTAACATGGAGCTCAGTTGTAACTCGAGCTCAGTTAGGCTGTTCTTGAGACTACATTGGTCATAATATATCAGTACAACATATTTTGAGATGGGGGTCAGCGGCCAAATACGTATGTAATTTTGGGTGTCCTTGACATGAAAAAGAACCACTGATTTAGAAGACATGTATTGAATCGGGTCAATATATTCAAAGACTTGCACAAATTGTCAAGATTTTTTCCAAAATAGCAGATCTATAAGCTCGCAGCGTGGCACTGTTTAGATTACTGAATTTCCCCCTTGGGATAATAAAGGTATCTATCTATCTATCTATCTATCTATCTATCTATCTATCTATCTATCTATCTATCTATCTGCTATTTTTTAATTATGTTGTCTGTGGCACAATTTCATTGGTCCAGGAATACGTGCCCACTTGTGACTAACCAATCAGGGTGCCTCTCGTCCGGATTGGTTAGACCTGTCCGTCAATCATTTTAGCCACGGGTCGGCCAGTTCACACACAATGAGCCGTTAGCGACAGAAAGTGTCACAGAGACTA
Organism: Nannobrachium achirus; assembly: GCF_963921795.1. Lineage (NCBI taxonomy): Eukaryota > Metazoa > Chordata > Actinopteri > Myctophiformes > Myctophidae > Nannobrachium > Nannobrachium achirus. The sequence continues at coordinate 56,750,605 of NC_137826.1, forward strand.
GTTTCTTTTTAGGGTATAGTATTATCCACCGGCTGTTAGTCTATCTGTCACATCACACGTCACGTCACACTTTTCCCCTACTCATATCTCCGCCACCGTTGCCCCTATCCATGCCAAACCTTGCACACACACTCCTTGGCTACCAAACCACAACCTCATTTCTCACATGGCCCTCTTCTAGCGCCACCATGAGGCCGATTCTTGAAAAACACATTTTTGGACATTTTGTGCCTACAGATTTTGCCCTAAAATCATGCAAAGCGGTACACAGTATGTCTACAGTCACGTCATCAACATGGATTTGTCCCATTTAGCGCCACCCTCAGGCCGATTTTGTCAAACATATTTTTGGACACTGCTCCTACAGATTTTACCCCAAAATCACGCAAAGTGGTGTGTATACATGATGTGACCTGACGGTCGCTTATCTCTTGTCTTACTGGTTTGTAATAGTTTAACTCCAGTGTTTCTGAAACTCTTACACGTCAAGAACCCCCCATGGTTTTTAGACCAGAGTCCTATAACTTTAAGAGTGTGCAAATGGAACCATTGTCGTTTTTCTTTCCTCCCACAGAGAACATTCCAGAGCAGTGTGACTCCAGGCCAGAGGGGGCGCCGAAGAAATCCACTCCGTTCATCCCTCCGCGACCCAGCGCCAAGCTGATCCTGGAGCGTTGCACCGACAACACCCGCAACAAACTGAGCACAGGCAGCAGCCAGAGCTAAACCCATTCAGGCCTAGCATTATTGACTGTTTTAACTATTGAAAAATAGCAGATATACAAGCTCACAGCTCGGCACCGAGTGCCGCGCTGTGAGCTTGTAGATCTGCTATTTTTGAAAAAGTTGTGAAAATGTGTGCAAACCTTTGAATATATATATTTTCAAAACGAACGTTTGTAACTCAACTTTTGCTTCTGGGGGGGGGGGGGGGGGGGGGGGGGGGTCCCTGGAACTAAATATTTTGAGATGGGGGTCCGTGGCCAAATACATATCATTTTGGGGGTTCTTCACATGAAAAGGTTTGAGAACCACTGACATAGTAGTCTCTCAAGAACCGACTAACTGAGCTCCAGTTAAGTGAAAAGGACCTTTTCTTTGACGATGGCTGGCCAGATTGCTGACATAGAAACATAAGGTTTTTCAAAATATCTTAGAAGGATTCAAAAGACAATTCGGGTCAAAATTCTCATTTTCACGAATTTAAAAAAAATAGCAGATCTACAAGCTCACAGAGCGGCACTCTGTGCCGCGCTGTGAGCTTGTATATCTGCTATTTCTCAATAGTTAAAGCATAATATAATAATACATAATAATGTGTACTCGTTCTCAATGGGCTAAACCATTTGATGGTCACAGCATTTATTGATTTTGCTCTTTATGTAGGCATAACCAATTATAAATGTGTGCGTAAATGTCAAGTAGCTATGTTTTGCCAAAATTCATCATGTGTTCTCAAATATCATGCCAATAAATGGAACAGACATGGAAACAATGTGTTTCTTTGTCATTGTAACTGACCTAAGTATTGATTGATTGATTGATTGATTGATTGATTGAATATTTTTATTAAGCCATTAAGACAGAGAACGTATCTGTGTCACGCAACAACTTTAATCATCATTTTTTAATATTTTGGCTATTCACAAATGGCAGATCCAAAGTTGCTTCTTAGTTAGCAGATCTTCAAGCTATGAGCTTGTAGATCTGCTAACTAAGAAGCAACTTTGGACTCCTCATGCATAGAAGGAAGCATGAGGTCAGTCCGTTGTCTCCCCAGGTTGGCAGAGGGAGTGTAGCGCCCAGGATTAGATAATTGACACTGGGTGAAAAAATGGGTTACAAAATCGTGGATAAAAAATCAATTTTTATCAGAGGCAGTACTCCATCTTTCCCAGGGACACTTGCTTTGACAGTCTCCTCATGCCAATAAAGATCCCAGAAGAAACACTGTGATTGTACCACCAGATCGTCATGTCGCTCCCTCTGGCTATTACAGTTTACAGTTTAGGCATTTAGCAGATGCTTTTAATCCAAAGTGACTTACAATAAGCAGGTAATACACACCACTATCACTAAGCAAGATTATTGTGGCTGTTGGTGTTGCTCACTTATGGATGGATGGATGGACGGACGGACGGACGGACAGACAGACAGATAACAGCCTCAGTTTCAGATAAAGACCCAGCTTTCTTTAAAAGTTAAAAGAACTAATTGAGTAGGCTACCCGAGACGAAGTCCATATTTTAATTTTTTGAATATAGATTTATTTTGAGGGTGTGAAGTGACAGTTTTTAATCTTTTTAATTATTTATGCACTCCCCCCTCATTTTGTTGAATTAGATTGTTTTACTTATTAGGAATTATAAAACTACTACTTATGGAAAGTGGAAAAACTGTTGTGGAACAACAGTATAATTCCGTACAAGCAATATTCAGCAGACAAAGGGAGCAGATAACATAAAAAAAGACAATTGAACATGACATAAAAATGACTAGTTTGTGGTTTACAGTCTGGTAAATCAAAAAATACAGTATATTAAAAATATATATATATGAACTTAGACTGTTATTCGTCTCAGGTACTCAATTGATTGAATACATTCTTTAAAAAAAAAGATAGCTTGATAAAATAATCAAACTTCTCCTTGCCAAAGACCCGTGAATAGCCTTAGCCGTAGGCTAAGACAAAAAAAAAAAGGAAAATAGCCTACCTACAAGCTCACAACATTGTGACACAATGTACATGTGCAGATTCACTATTTTCGATTTACAACAACCTCATTCATTTATTTTTCTTTTTTCCCATCAGTCCAGCCCCTTGGAACGATCGTTACACATGTTTTTAATGCATTTTAAAGGAATATATTTTCTTCTTGGTCACTTTTAAAAATATTTAATTATCTTGATTTATAGTACTTTTTTGGAAGATTTTTCTTTTTTTGTCGCTTTTAATCTCCGGAAAGTGTATGGTTGCCTGCCTGCCTGTGTCTTGGCCAGGACACTCCTGTAAAAGGGTTTGTAATTGAAAACCACTTCTTTACGGCGTTCCGTTCTCTCCTCCATGTTTCAAGCCGTTTTCTCCTCTGCCTCCACACTGACGGCTTTCTTCTCCAGCTCCTGCACGTCTCCGGCGTTCTCCACCTCCATGCCTACCACCTCCTTCTCCTCCTTCTTCTTGCCCTCCTCCACCTCGCTCTTCCCCGCAGCGGGCTTCGTGGCCTCCACCTCAGACGGCGTGTGGAACATCCGCCCGTAGAGCAGCCGCTCCTTCTCCCGCTGCGCCCTGAGGCGCTCGTGGCAGAGACCCGCCTGGCTCTTGGCCGCCCTGTTGGCCGGGTAGAGCCGCGCCACCTTCTGGAAGTCGGCCCGCGCCCGCTCGTACTCCTTCAGGGCGAGGAGCGCTTCGCCCCGCCGGAACAGCGCCTTCTCGCTCGCCTCGTCCAGCGTCAGGGCGTGGTCGCAGTGCTCCAGCGCCGCGGCTGGCTCCCGCGCCTTGAGGCAGCACGCCGCCAGGTTGAGGCGCGCCGCCAGCCGCAGCTCGCGGGCCCTCGGAGCCTCCTCCTCGGAGAAGCCCCGCTCGGGCTCCAGCCACTGCACCACCCGCTTGTACTGCGTGGCCGCCTGCTGGTACTTCCCCTCGCGGAAGCGCTGCGTTCCTTTCTCCTTCACCACGGCGCTCTGCTCCAGTTTCTCGGTGGTGCTCATGTCCCACTCCTCCTTGGCCTTGTCGAAGGCCGCCAGGCGGATCTTGTACTTCAGCTCGGCGCCGCCGGGGATGCCGTGCTCGGCGCTCCCCGCGCTCCCGAAGCCGTACGCGGGCGCCACGGTGAACAGCGACTCCTCGCCCTGCTCCATGGCCGCGATGGCCGTCTCCACGCCGACGGGCAGGCCCAGGCTCTCGCCGTCGCCCAGCTCGAACTTGAGCCCCTCCCGCCGGTCGAAGACGCGGCCCTCGTGCAAGCCCTCCACGGCCACCTCCACGGCTGCGCCCACGTTGGGCTTGTCGTAGCCCTGGCCCTTGGCGAGGACGCGGCGCGTGACCCCGCCGTCCTCGGCCTCGGTGACGTCCTCGGCGCGGAACGCGAACAGCTCCACCTCGAACACCAGCGTGGCGTTGGGGGGGATCTTGGGCGGCGAGCCCTGCGAGCCGTACGCGTACTCGGGCTTGCAGACGAGCCGGCAGAGCTCGCCCACCTTCATGGTGGCCACGCCCAGCTCCCAGGCCTTGATGACGCTGCGCTGGCCCAGCGCGAACTGGAACTTCTCGTCGCCGCGCTCGCGGCTGGAGTCGAACGGCGTGCCGTCGAGCAGCGTTCCCACGTAGTGCACCCACACCTTGTCGCCCGGCGCGGGCGTCTCCGCGCCCGAGCCCTCCCTCTTCACCAGCTTCAAGACGCCCCCGTCCTTCTGCGGCGTGATGTCCTCTCCCTCCATGGGGAGGTGCTGTTGTTTTTGTCCTCCGCTGGTCTGTTCCTCTGCAGCCATTGTTGTGTTATTGTCAAAGTCAGACTTGTTGAATCCGAAGAATGATTATTGATGTTATTATTTTGTTTTTGTATTGCTGAACCAACACCAAATATCTTTCTGTTATGAGGATGTAGAAAATAAACTGAATCTCGAATCCTTTCGAACACAGAAGAGGGACAGGCAAGCAGTGTGAGTTCCAGACTGTTGTCAAAAGCAGTGCAGTGCTCTTTATAAGAGTGCTTGAAGGCCAGTCTGTGACGTCATTTGTGATGCCAGTGCTATGACGTCAGTCATCCCCAAAAGTCCTCATTGGTGATGTCATCAGTAGATCACTCTCGGCATTTCAGCCGAGAGTGATCTACAAGCTCACAACGGTTGCATCTGCGACGCGACGTGAGCTTGTATGTCTGCTGTTAACCGGAAGTGTCCCGCAGATAATGCTACAGTAAAGTCCAGGCCCGGATCTACCATATGGGCACGTGTCCAGGGGCCCCTGGGCATCAAGGGCCCTCCAAAAAATAAAAATATTTGTTTTATCAGAATGAAATAAATGATGTCCACCACCCCTGAAACAAATGCTGTGAGAAAAGTGCTGAAAAGTGCTGATTGTGTGTTAAGTACAATGTACAATATTTCATGAAAGTCAAGTCAACTGATTAAAACTCCGCCGGGCAGCGCTGAGCCAACTGTTGCTGCAGATGTTATACTGGACCTACATGCCTACACCTGCCTACAAAACATTGTGTGCGCACACGGGGGCCCCTTGGCGCTTCAGTGCCCAGGGGCCCTCTGAGGTGTTAATCCAGCCCTGGTAAAGTCTTGCGGAAACAGGTGCATAGGGTGGAAACATTTATTTTACCGTTATGTTTAATGATAAACCAATGACACATTTATGTGAAGGTGCTGCTCTGAAAAGCTTTAAACCAAAATAGGTACACATTTTGACTATAATTATAACTGTCACTGAATAGAAAACAATAGGCTACTTTTATTTTGAAAACTGGACTTTTGATGTCAGTATTTTCTAATCAAAATGTTGTCGATTAAAGGGGGTAATTGGATTCAGCAAACAGGAAAAGGGGGAACTGAAGCCCAAAAACGTTTGAGAACAACAGGGTTTAGTGCATAGAAAGAAACATTTTTAGGGTCTGAATATGCAATGTCGTATGAATTTGCTATTTAACATCCGGCAGTTTCTAAATGCTGGGGACCCATGCTCAACATTTCTAACATAAAACTTTAGGGTACTCAAAATGTCCGAGTTCACTTTCTGGCTACTAGACTAACATGACAAACACAGCTTTAACATCATTCAGCTCAACTGGTTCTGTTCAATTGTCCAAAGTGTGTCCCTTAAAGGAGTAGTTCATCGATTACTCACCCCATGGAGACTTGAGTTCAATAATTGATTCCGGATGGAGACCCGAATGCATTTGGGTCTCCATCCGGAATCAATGGGTCTACAAAGAGTTATTATTGGCTTCGGAATACGACAAAAACAAAAAAACAAAGATTCTTGAACTCAAGTCTCCATGGAGTGAGTAATCGATAGAAAAAAAATCATTTTGGAGGTGAACTACTCCTTTAAACTCACTTTATCCAAGTCCTCTGGAAGACAACTAAACAGAGCGTGCGCGCACAGGCACACACACACACACACACACATACCATTACCACACACACACACACACACACACACACACACACACACACACACACACACACACACACACACACACACACACACACACACACACACACACACAGAGAGAGAGAGAGAGAGAGAGGTGTGCTCAGAGGTTCAGCAGTGCAGACAGCGACCGGCCCTCAGGCAGAGTGGTTGAGGGGGCGGGGCCGTTCTGCATTCCTCCACTGACTGCTGTGTCTGTGATCACCAACTGATAACAATAATTATAATAATACATTTGATTTATATTGCGCTGTGCATTTGAAACAAAGTGCTTACAGTACATGAATAATAATTTAAAAAAGGAAAGCCTTTTAGTCCTTGATAGCTATGAAATTAAGCCTTTATATTACAAACATTATTAGAAAAGGAATAGACGCAAGGCCAGATCTCAGGAGGATAAAAAGTGTTCCTTCCATCGTTTATTCAAAGTCAGCTCTGAGGCCACAACAGCCTGCATTCATCTTACATAGCATTAGCATACAAGTCCCTCCCCAAGGGAGAAACCCAAAGACAAAAGATTTCATATCAACATAACAGGTCCTGAAACACCCCCACGTCATAAATACCTTAACTCTGACGAAGGATTTTGGACTTCATGTTAGGTTTAGGGTAGCTGGTAGTTGCTTACATAAAAATCATCAACTTGATCAACATGCAAATGATTAAAAGAGAAACGCACTATAAAAATCCATTTATCAGTCCTCTCTCTCTAGAAAGCATAGACAGACAGACAGACAGACAGACAGAGAGACAGACAGACAGACAGACAGACAGACAGACAGACAGACAGACAGACAGACAGTTTGTTTCACAAACTGGAGAAATCTGACTGGTCCCCAGTACTAGCTAGCACTCAGGTCGACGAAGCATGGCTGGGCTTTAAATCCATCTTCAACACTACCCTAGACGAAGTGGCTCCTTTGCGTAGGGTCAGGGTTAAAGCCCGCTCACAGCCATGGTGGAATTCGGAAATCTGTGAATCAATGAAACTCAGAGACAAAAAATACTCTGAGAAACGCAAATATAATCACAAACTCAAAAAAGGCCCCAATAAACACCTTGAAGCTAAATTAGAAATAGTCCGTTTAGAGGCTAATAAACTGAGAAATCGGACAAACTCCTTAATCCTTTCTGCCAAAAAACACTACTTGGATGAGAAAGTTGAGGAAAACATCCACAAACCACGAGACCTATGGAAGCTATTTAAAACCCAGCTAGGCTGTGGTGCTAAACTTAGATCCATAGCCAGCAACATATCCACTGACAGTCTCGATGTAGCCATAAATCTCAACATCTATTTCAGCTCCAAGGCCACAAATCTGGTCAATAAACTGCCCGCTCCATCTGGGCTGTTTGGTGTTAGGCACATCCTGAAATTCTACAGGAACCTTGGGGTATGCAAAGACAATTTTAAACTTACCACGGTGACAACTGATGAAGTGTTTAAAAAACTTCGCACCCTACCTCAATTCAAGGCCGCTGGCCATGATAAAACCGCCCCCAAATTTCTCATAGACTCAGCTGCCACCATTGCCCCAATCATTACCCATATTATTAATCTATCTATCAAGCAGGGTTATGTCCCCCAGGACTTCAAATTAGCTAAGGTAACCCCCCTGCACAAAAAAGGCAGTAAACTTGACCCTGGCAACTACAGGCCAATCTCAATCCTTAGTTCCATCTCTAAGGTAATGGAAAGAATTGTCTATGAACAGGTGGCTAAATATCTTGAAGAGAATAAACTGATCTACGAGTTCCAGTCTGGCTTCAGAGAGTCCCATTCCACAGATACATGCCTCATCTATTTGAATGATTACATCAAACGTGAAATTCACGATGGCAAATATTGCGGCATGGTCATGCTGGACCTCCAGAAGGCATTTGACACCGTCGATCATTCTATTCTGATTGAAAAACTCAAAGCTATTGGTCTTGATAGCACAGCAGTGAGATGGATGCACTCTTACTTGGTGGGGAGGGAACAGATGGTGGAAGTCAACGGAACCCTGTCCCCCCCCCCTCCCAGTAAACTGTGGAGTACCTCAAGGGAGTATACTAGGACCACTGTTGTTCTTAATATACGTAAACGACATGTCATCTGCTTGTGACTGCAATCTGTTTCTGTTCGCGGATGACTCGGCTCTCCTAGTCTCCGGCAGAGACTTATTGCAGGTTGAAAAGGCCCTTAACTGTGAACTTAACAAGATCTGCACCTGGCTCAATGACAACAGACTCTCAATTCACCTAGGCAAAACTGAATGTATCCTCTTTGGATCTAGTCAGAAACTTAGCCTAGTTGAGAACTTCACAATTAAAGTAGGTGACACTGTGATAGAAAGAAAAAAACTACATCTGCTACCTGGGTTGCATCCTGGAGGCTAACCTATCCAGTGAAAAAATTACCACCAAGGTAATCAATAAAGTCAACCAACGAATTCGCTTCTTGCAAAGGGTTGCCCCGCTGATCAATACTAAATCCCGAAAGACACTAGGAGGAGCTCTTATTGGGCCCCTCATTGATTACGGAGTCCTTGCCTGGTATCGCGACGCCCCAGCCGCCTTAAAGTTAAAGCTTCAAACAGCCCAAAACAAACTAATTAGGGTTGTGCTTGGTCTCCCTCCTCTGACCCACCTTACCGATCATCACCACGAAAGCGTGGGATGGCTCAAAGTAGTTGACAGAGTACAGCATCTTGCAATGGGCCTGGTGTACAAGATACACTACACCTCCAAGATTCCCATGTACCTGACAAACTACTTCTTAAAGGTCAAGGATGTTCACGACCACAACACCAGAGGCAGCTCCACTAATCATCATCAACGCAGATTTAACACTAAACAAGGCTCTAACTCATTCTCCTGCTACACCATCAACATGTGGAACGCCCTCCCACAAGCCCTAAAGGAGAGCAAATCCCTAGCCTCCTTCAAAATTGGTATGAAAAGTCACCTTCAGACAGCTGCTACCCGTGACTTGTAAATAGACTAAGCCCCCATGCCACCCCTCCCCCCCCCCCCTTTTATTATTCTTTTTTCTGCCTTTGTATTTGATGTTATGCTTTTGAAACTGATATTATCCTAGATAAAGTACTATGTTCTATCCGTCTGTCTTTCAATGTTATATGAGATACTTAAAGTGTGGTTCCTGTGGAAATAAGCCTCGGCTTTCTAGGATCTCCTTTTAGTTGACCTTGTACCAGTGATTTGTACTGTCATGAAACTGTACTTTTTTCTATTGCAAACTTCTAATAAATTCTTCAATCAAAACAAAACAGTGGTCTGGAGCTGTTCTGACCTGTCTTAGTAGAGGAAAAAATAGGCCAGAAGTTGACCATACCCCTACCCGGGGTAGAACAAAACGCGACATAGTTTTTTCATATCTTTAGGATGTCCCTTTCATGAAATGGATTGTCCCGAGTTTTGCTTTTACTGCAAAAGTCATGAAATTGATCCATGAAGGGACTCCCCACATAAGCAAAAAAACGCCTATCCTGAAAGATGGAGTTCCAAGTCAAACCTTTGTCATTTTCTACCTGCAGGTTGTTTTTACCTCATACTTGCACAGATGGTCTACAGGTAGTGTCCTTACATCCCAGAACAATCAGAATGCAAAAATATGGTTCTGTTTTGAATCTGCTGCCTTTTATATAAGGACTTTCTATAGGCGGAAATGACATTCCTAAGGAAAATTCCCCTGTAATCCTTCTATAAGGGGTAGTACAAACTATGACAAAGTTTTTTCATAACTTTTACTTGTCCTCTTCATGAAATGGATGGTCAGTAGTTTTGCTTTTACTGCAAAAGTCATGAAATTGATCCATGAAGGGACTCACCACATAGGCAAAAAAACGCCTACCCTGAAAGATGGAGTTCCAAGTCAATCCTTTGTAATTTTCTATTGCTGGTTGTTTTTACCTCATTCTTGCACAGATGGTCTACAGGTAGCGTCCTTAAATCCCAAAATAATCAGAATGCAAAAAAGTGATTTACCAAGAAAGTGCAGAAATATCCCCAAAAGTTAATCATACACCATTTCCACTTACTGGTAGGGAAGGAGCTGGAAACAAGGGCCTACTACAAACTTGATATCCCGGTATCAATAAGCTTTGGGCTTATCAAGCTTGTTATTAAGCATAGCGGCCCATGACATAATGTTTAAATAATCAAGACAAGAGGCGATCAATACATTGTTACGGTACTATTCATAATATATAGCCATTTAACACTTACTGCACACTAATGAATGATTTTCTAAAGATATTAAATGACAATATTTTTTACTTTTGTCAATTCTCATCCTCATAGACAAACTCAGACTCACAACAACTGGCCAATACAAAAAGATACCAGTTCTGTTCAGAATCTCACATCTCACATCTTCCCACAAAATATTATAAAGCGCTCAACAGTGGGCTCGATAAAAGCCCATGGGTCAATAAGCAGGATCGATAAGGTGCTCATTATCAATACAAATTAACGAACTCCATTCAGATTGTCAATAGGGAATACACCAACAACCAAAACAAAAGAAACCAGAAGAATAATGTCATAATATGCTTGTATTGTGAATCAGGAGTTTTTCTATATATGTGTGCCATTCTTACTGCATGCCAAATAATCAAACAGCAGCTTTTTCTCATTTTAATTTATTTTGTTTATTTCTTTTTCAATATTTTCATATCAACAACTAATTTGAGTGTGAGGGGGACTGACCAATTTGCAAAGCTGGTCAATGGATACAAAGCTGTGATCTCCCAAATTCGGACATAATTTTGTCAGGAGATTTCGTGACGTAATTGGCTGTGTATCTATTGGTCAATGGCTGGTCAATGGATTAATTGAATTCCGTCTTACTATTTATGTTATGGTAATAAATATGGTATGATGGTATATATTATTATAATATAAACGGTAAGAAGGAATTCAGTTCCCAGTGGATTACAACCAAGGGCCACTACAATGCTCTACAGTCAAGGCTGGTCCACAAGGCACAAGCTGGTATAAAAGGATTGTGTAATTTCTTGTTTATTTTAGTTTACAGGCAATGTACTGTAAATACAGGAGCAATATTATGTACAACACAATCCCACAGAGACATTGAGGCACGTACTACTTTGACTGCAACAATCCTTATCATAGCAGTAGAGTTGGGTGAGGTCTCTTACTGCTTGGAGCAGGCTATTTTTTGAACAGGACAGGCTTTAGTGATGTATCCTTTAGCATCCAACCCTTCCCATCTATCTAGGTCGTCCTCAGACGAGCCCTCCATCGTTGTTTCCAGTCATCTCGGTTCTCCATACATCTGGCCAGCTCATTGGTGTTCTGTGTCCCTACGTCTTCCTTGAGTACGTCCACGTATGTTTTTGTGGGACGTCCTCGTGACTGGTGCCCATGTGTTGGCTCCCACAGTACCAATTTGCTGGCTGGAAGCTCCTGGTGTCTTTGGCAGTGTCCTGCTAGTCTCATTCTTCTGGTGGCAATTTTCTCGCTTACCTTTGGTATTCCCTCATACAGGCTCCTGTTTGTAACATGTGCACTCCTGTTGATGTTGAGTACTGCACGCAACATTCTAGTGTAGCACCCGTCTAGAGACTTCTGCAGGGTTGGCTTCAGGGTCCAGCATTCACTGCCATAGAGGAGAACAGACTCCACCGTTGCAAAGAAGAAGCTAAGTTTGATTTGGCGGGGGAGGTTAGAGTTCCATACACTGTTCATGCCCAACTGGATTCCACAGAAGGGGTTTGGGGACATGATTGTGGCACCATATACTGTACCAGTTTGGTACATAGCCTGTTGAACATTCAAAACTATCCTCAGTGGGAGGCAGATGTGAGACTGGCATGTCTGTCGTTGATGCAAGAATACAACAGAGCTCATCAAGACTAGAACACACCTGGCCCTTTGCCTTCTGTTTTAGGCCATAGAGAGTGAGGGCATATTGTCTTGAACATCCTGAAGCCTCTGGTAGACTATCTGTCAAGCCAAAGGTTCTCAGACCCTGACCTAATTTATATGTACAGTACTATGGATATACTTGTGTTGCTTGGAATAGCTGCCATTTTCATGCATGCTGGTCATGGGATAGACAACGATACATCCCAATGTCTGATATTACAAATACATTGGGAGTGGCTTTGTGTGAGAGTCTTCTAGCATGGCACGCATTGACTGGATGCAATGCAATGAGCAGCCTGTTCAGAATAAGCAATAATACAGCTTTCAACAAGCTGGCGAAGCACATTCATGAACTTCGGGATCTGAGAATCTTTGGCTTACTGCATGCCAAATAATCAAATATTGGTCAGTCTCCCTTACACTGCTCAAAATAGTTGTTGATTGAAAAAGAAATAGATGAAAATGAGAAAAGGCTGCTGATTATTTGGCATTAAGAATGGCGCACAAAGTGTAGTGTATTCTACTGAATATAGGCTTACATACGTACATACTGTACTGCATCTAAGTCTGAATACCATAGACTGCTTATAGAACAATATGTTTGCTGCTTTTGAGGTGAAGAGAATTAGGCCTTGGGATGTAGGGACACTACCTGTAGACCATCTGTGCAATATGAGATAAAACAACCAGCAGGTAGAAAATGACAAAGGATTGACTTGGAACTCCATCTTTCAGGGTAGGCTTTTTTATGGTGAGTACCTTTATGGATCAATTTCATGACCTCTGCAGTAAAAGTAAAACTACTGACCATCCATTTCATGAAGAGGACAAGTAAAAACACTGTCAGGGTTTGTACTACCCCTTATAGAAGATTATCTCCAGGATCACAGGGGATTCTTCCTTAGGAATGTCATTTCCGCCTATAGAAAGTCCTTATATTAAAGGCTGCAGATTCAAAACAGAACCATATTTTTGCATTCTGATTGTTCTGGGATGTAAGGACACTACCTGTAGACCATATGTGCAAGTATGAGGTAAAAGCAACCTGCAGGTAGAAAATGACAAAGGATTGAATTGGAACCCCATCTTTCAGGGTAGGCGTTTTTTGCCTATGTGGTGAGTCCCTTCATGGATCAATTTCATGACTTTGGCAGTAAAAGTAAAACTCGGGACAATCCATTTCATGAAGGGGACATCCTAAAGATATGAAAAAACTATGTCGTGCTTTGTTCTACCCCGGGTAGGGGTACCTCGAAAACTAAGGCTCTTTTTTAGGGTTTTTTCCTCCTCTATCTGGGAGTGAGTTCCACAGCAGAGGGGTGGGGCCCATGGGGAGGAGGGGGGTCCCAGAGTGGAGGTTGTGAGTGGAGGTCCGTGGCTCGAGTAGTTCCTTCATGTAAGGGTTGGTCATTTAGTTGTTTTTGTTTACTTTACTTATACTTAATACTTTCTTGTACTTTCTTATGCTGGGCCTACTGTTAACTGTGATGTTGTATATACTGCTTTTAGACCTAGATTGTATGTGTAGCCTATTGTAAACTGTGAGGTCCTCGTATAAGCCCTCCCAGATCTGTCAACATTCATTCCTAGGAAAAGAAAATATATAATAATAGGATACTATGTATAATCTATGTTATGTATATGTATATGATAATCAATCAATCAATCAATCAAGTTGTATTTATATAGCACAAGAAGGCAAAACCAAAAAAGAAAGCAATAAATAAATAAATATGCAAAAATGCATGTAAAATAAAAATACAGTATCCATGAATTCAAGTCTCCATGGGATGAGTATTGAGTAATCAATAGATTGCGTGTGTGTACTGTAGCAACTCATAATAACGGCTCATATTAGATTATGATTTGTTACAGGTTGAGCTATCCCTTTAAAGGGTTAACCTAGGCGTCATCTGATAACGGGTCCGAGAGAGACGCCATCACTCCAGGTCAAAGGTCAACTTTACAGCTGTTCTAGTCGGCACTGGAGTGTGTGTATCAAAACAGCATCCCGGTATGCTATTATTCCTACCGTAGGAGACGCCGTTTGAAGGAGCGCTCGTTTTATTGTCCACGACATTGCAAGCGGCGCGAAGGCCCGCGGACCTTGGTCCTGCTCTTCGCGCCCGAGCGCCGCAGGCGCGAGTGCCTGCGAAGAGCGGGCCAGGGAGAGTTACGAAGCCGTGGTGAATGCAATCGTTATAGGCCTGGGCAAGCCCACGATAAACGCATTCACACCCACCCACGCAGTCCAAGTGACCACAGCCGAGCGCTCCAGAACTCCGCTCCAGCCAATCACAGGCCGCGCTTTCTAATTTATGCAACCGCGTCTCCTATGGTAGGAACACTCGCTCCCGGTATCGGCAGTGGAAGCTTGTGATTGGCTGAACCGGAGGTAGGGAGCGCTCCGTTGTGTTCCCCTGGACCGCGTGGAGGTGACGAATATCGGGGGGCTGAAGATTTACGATTCTGTCCATAACGACACATATAAGTCGGTAACGGCGCTGAGTCGGCTCATGCAATCGTCGAAACACTCGACTATGCAATGTTTCATAACATATATAATCATAAACATTCTATATTTATAAGGTCAAGTGTTATACTTAATAATTGGGACTAATTAAGAACCACCATTATCATAGTTATAATAGGCCTACATTTACAGTAGTTTAGGCATTTTGGTTTGATAAGGTTGTGGGCAGAACAATTTGTCCTTGTTTGTTATTTGACTATTTTTACTTTAATTATAATTAAAGACACTTCATAGTGAATTAGTGATTATAATAAATAGCCTATGTCATGATTGCTAGATCAGATTGTGTTCATAATATAACGCCGGCGTGCCTCTGTAACGGAGGTGATCCGAACCTCCCCACCCGGGTTCGTACCCGGGTCTCCCACACGAAAGTCCAATATCTTAACCACTAGACCAAAAAGGCATATTTTTGGTCCGGGGGAGATAATAGACTTTTGAGGCTTCAAGGCTGGGGCTGCGACTCTCTCCGTCACACCTCCGTCATCTCCACCGAAAAAAAGCGCTCCCCCCTTGTTCCATTGAAGAAAACAGGATCGGGATGCTGTTTTGATTCACGCCACTGAAGCAGTCAAAATCTGGCCTCAGGGGAAGTGGTTGAAAAAAAAGTACTATTTTTACCAAGTACAAGTATCACTAGCTACGGCGATGCAGAAACATTCACTCTGTTAGGACAATGGTCCCAACACACTGTTATTCTAATCTACCTACTGTATGAGGGTGCATTCTGCCGATGGATTTCAATGGGAATGGAGCGGTTTGCTACCAAATGAAGGAAAGCTCCATTTTTATTTATAGGGTTACATAAACATTAATGCACTACATAGACATTATAAAAAAGTAGGCTAATCAACAAACTATGCTGTAAAAAAATGGCAAAATTGTTAAATAATAACACAAGAGGCAAACATTTTGAAAACAGCAGATCAACGTAGTCTGGATCCATCCCACTCTCTGAGCAGACTGTCTCATGCAGTTTCAGGCTAATTACCACCTGAAAGAAGTTGGCCTGTCGCTGCAACAATGGGCTCTGATTATCTGAAAAGAGCTTTAATGTCACAAGTTACTTTAGTCTCCTTAAAAATATAAACAAGATTTATACTGTATATATTTATATTTAACGTTTTGAGGGCCCCCAAATTCATTTGGTGCCCCACCAGCTCTCAAACTCAAGCTCTCAATACCCTCATATATAAATAGTAAAAGGGCCCTTAACAAAAGGCTGTTAACATGGTCATGTAATGTAATGTTTAACTCAGTATTCTTATTCTTATTACTTTACCTGTCCTGTGTAAGTTGCTTCTGGTGAGAGAAGTTGAAGCTCATTCTTTATGTTCTATATGTCAAACATTGTGGCCATCCATAGCTGAGTGGTTAGTGAGCCTGCCAAGGGAACCAGATCCCTGGTTGTCACAGGTACGATTCCAGGCCAGGTTAGCAATGTGTTGCAGTGTCCCTGAGTAAAACACCCAACCCCTGTTTTCTCCCTCCTCCTGTTATTATTTTCTCTGGAATTCTTTTGAAAAAGTGCTAGAGTTTATAGGCTATTAAACTTGTGTTATTAAAAAAAATATATATATATATATTTTCAAATAATTAAAAGCTAAAATATAGGAAACAAAACATAAGGGAGTATTTATTCGCGACCCCTAGAAATTGGTCCGCGACCCGCATATGGCTCCCGACCCAGGGGCCTCAAACTGGGGTTTGCCTGGGGCCTCCAAATCGCTAAGCACGGCCCTGGTCTGATAATCAGGCTATGATCTACAAGCTCACAATGTGCCACTCTTTCTAGAGCATCGCAGTGAGGTGTCGGAAGCAAGCTGGCCATTCATATTTACCATAGGGTTTTTCATTATCAGCCACAAAGTCGTAGCAATTCAATGTACACTTACCACTAGGCTGGTGGTTGTAAAATGGTTCCATATGCTCCTGTAGAACCCCCGAGTATGTATGCAATCACTCTAGTTTGAGTAAAAACACGTTTTAATCCAGATCGCACGGAGAAGAACTGCATTTCCCATGCTGCTAAACGTAAAAACGACGTCTGTGATTGGTCTAGCTTCTTCTTCTTTCACATATCTTGCGGTTACCGCGAAAGTAGCTTACTGCCCCCTGTCTGCCCGGCAGATTATTGCACATCAGCAGAACTGCGTGAGCGAATACTTTCTTTTACAAATATGATGCACTGTGTTAAAGATGACGATAAGAGAGTCCACAGTGATGACAATCACTACATTTCAGGCCATATGCTGGCCTGGATAACTAAACTGAGCGTGATTTAAGGGCAAACAACAACAACATTCGCAAGGCATTCTGGGAGTGTAGTTTCCGCGATTTTAAAGATAATGATGTACACAGTCTTGTACCCTGTCCTTTTTTTCAGCTTTCTAACTAATCTTTGCACTCAAAAAAATGTGAATATTGACATGATCCCTCTCCAGCCGAGGTGGCTTTGTCCAAGGCTTAAAAACGTTTAAATAAATACTTTATGAAATGTCTATGGAAGAAATGAATGCGGAAAACGCTTCCGACACCAGAGTGAGGACGGGGTGGGGCTTCAACTGCGATGCTCTCTTGCTCTACCCCACGGGGGTGGGGCTTGATGAAAAAAGAAGAAAAAACAAATCATGTCTACGCCCCCCCTCCTCCTGTCACGTCTTGTCTCTCTCAGTCTCTCTCCACTCAAAGCAGGAAGTGTTTATTTAGGTCTAGCAGAAACAGAAACAGAAACAGAAACAGAAACACCCAGTGTTGACAACAACTGTTTTAGTAGGAAGAACTATGAGCTTTTAAACATGGGATTTACTTTGACATCAGCTGCTGTAAAACAAGACAACAACAACAACAACACTGCAGAGAAGGACTCTTTAACTTCATGAATTCACCACCAGGTAAGAGAAACAAACAATACACATGATTATAAACTGCATGTCTGTCCAGACCAGTGGTGTAGGCTATGGTCGTTGACTTGGACCCCGTGCCGCAGCGTGCGTGTGGCCGGAATGTAGGCTATTCATGCACATGCACGGCACGGCATGGCACGGATTTAGCCGCAAATTGCAACACTAGATTTTTTTTATAATCGGATGAATCTAGGGTTGCAATACCTCCCATAGGCAGCCAATGCATCAAAACGTTTTTTTGCTATCTGATTGTGTTAAACGACTTCAAACTCACCAATATTGCGGCTCTATGGAAAGCTTGGAATTTACTCTTTCCATCTGCAAAGTGTTTGTTTCAGAAAAATCCACAGTAGACATGCTATGAGCTACCTTCTATCCAAGAAATTCCTGGAGTTTGGAAGCGCTCGTGGAAAATCCCTCAACAGTCCTGAACCACCTGGTTCTAAATGTCACATTATGCAGGAGGCAGCGGGACATGGCGTTATAGAAGACGATTGATTGATTGATTGATTGAAGGCTTTATTAGAAGTTTGCATAGGAATAATAATAATAATAATAATACATCTAACTTATATAGCGCTTTTCAAGATACTCAAAGTCGCTTTACAAACAAAATAAAATAAAACAACTTTATTAGGACAAAGATTAAAAAGATAAAATCTAAGAAGTACGTTAGCAGGCACAAAGGGAAAGAAAAAACTGAAAGGCGGGTGGGGAAAAGTTAGGAAGGGAAAGCAAGTCTGAAAAGGTGGGTTTTGAGGGAGGCTTTGAACATGGCAAGGGTGGGGGCTTCTTTTATATGAAGTGGGAGTGGGTTCCAGAGGGTGGGGGCTGCAACGGAGAAGGCCCTGTCACCCCAGGTGCGCTTCTTGGCCTTGTGCGTGAATTTGAGAAGGTTCTCATTTACAGATCTGAGGTTGCGGGAGGGAACATGGCGTTGGACAAGGTCGGAGAGATAGCTGGGAGTCTGGTTATTGCAGCAAGAGCCGCTGATACAAACGACCTACGGCCTGGTCGCGACTTAGGCCACGACTTGGAGGTCGTAGGTCCCGGTTCTGGAGGTTTTGCGCGATCTCGGTCGTAATTCAGCGACCTGGGAAGTCCGCGATCGAAACTCTACGCTTGCTAAGGGAAGGGACGCGAGTTTAGAAACTCTACGCTTGCTAAGGGAAGGAGCGCCGCGATCGAAACTCTACGCTTGCTAAGGGAAGGGACGCGAGTTTAGAAACTCTACGCTTGCTAAGGGAAGGAGCGCTCGTTTTCAACAGCGTCGGCAGGTTAGCTACTCAGTGTCGGCAGGTTAGGGTTAGGGTTAGGGTTAGGGTTAGGGTTAGGGTTAGGGTTAGAGTTGGGGTTAGGGTTAGGGTTAGGGTTAAGGTTAGGGTTAGAGTTAGAGTTGGGGTTAGGGTTAAGGATAGGTTTTGGTGCACCTCGCGCGGTCCAAGTGACTACAATGGAGCGCTTCCTACCTCCGGTTCAGCCAATCACAAGCTTCAAAAGGTTGAATAGCGCTGCTGCTCTAGAATATTCTGCAAAAAGACGGCCCGGGGACGACCGAGGTGGCGCAACCACGGCCGGGGGTCGCGAAACTAGACCGGCCGCGACCTAACAAGTATGTACCGCGAACTACGACCTCCAGAACCGGGACCTACGACCTCCAGGTCGTGGCCTAGGTCGCGACCAGGCCGTAGGTCGTTCGTATCAGCGGCTGTCTCTCGGTTATTGAGAGCCTTGTAAGTGGTGATCAGTATTTTGAAGTCAATCCTGTGTTTTATGGGTAGCCAATGGAGATCGTGGAGAACTGGGGTGATATGGTCTCTTGATCGGGTACAGTTTCATGACAGTACAGTTCACTGGTACAAGGTCTACTAAAAAGGAGATCCATGAAAAGACTAAGCTTATTTCAACAGGAAACCATTTAAGTATCTCATATAACATTGAATGACAGACAAATAGAACACAGTACTATGCAGTAGATATGTAAAGAAAAGGAAAATAAATAAGAAAACAGTAAGTCTAAACAAACAGAAAGTATATACAAGGAAGGGGCAGGGGAGGGTAGGGTTGGGCTAGGTTTTTACCAGTTGCGAACGGCTGCTGCCTGTAAGTGGTTTTTCAGGGCAATTTTAAAGGATGCTAGTGATCCACACTCCTTTATGGCCTTCGGTAAGGCATCCGAAGTTCAACACTTAGAAAATAAACCATGTCTGCTCGGATTTCTTGACAGAAAATAAATCATAACAATTATACGGTGGATTTTTCAGAAACGAACACTTTGCAGATAGCAAGAGTAAATTCCAAGCTTTCCATAGAGCCACAATATTGGTGAGTTTGAAGTCGTTTAATACAATCAGATAGCAAAAAAATGTTTTGATGCATTGGATCCCTATGGGAGGTATTGCAACAATAGATTCATCCGATTATAAAAAATCTAGTGTTGCAATTTGCGGCACGGATTGATTGATTGATTGATTCATTGATTGTGATTGATTGATAGATAGAAGTTTGCATAGAAAAAGTGAAATATCCTACTAATAGAAAGAGTCTAATAATCAGAATACCCGGAGTTACTGTGAGTTGAATGTAACCATAATTCCTTTGTTTGCCACGGAGAAGAAGTTAAGAGAAAGGACAAGCAATTGCAGCCAGGAATGAACACAAAGAGAGATGTTCTGGGATCGGTTGGTTGGTTTATTGCATATAGAGTATGAAGCCTATTAGGCCTAAGCCTTCTAGAACAACCAGGTCCAGACAGGTTAAGTAGATTAGCATCTGCATGTGGCCTTCTAGCAAAAGGCCTTGTTGACTGTAAACCCTTATCAATAGCTAATCACAGCAGGGGACATTCCTACACAAAAACAGTGGCCTGTGACTGTTGCCCCACCCAGGTGAATGCAAATCAGCCTTTTTGGTGTTGTGGGGGACAGACAGACAGACAGACAGACAGACAGACAGACAGACAGACTTGATTGTTCAGACAGCCGTTCATTCCGAATGGAGCGTTTATATGACAAATGTATCCCGATTGAAACGGCATAAACCAACTCTTCAGACCAGAATGAAAATTAATTCGGGTCAGACCGGAATGGCCATTCCTAAACGTTTATGAGCATTTCTATTCTGAATGAGCAGTCATTCAGAATATAAGTGGAATACATCTGTGCATATAAACGCACCCCTGTGACTGTGAGTGAGCTAAAGGGAGAATAGCCTACTAAATGTGTGATTACACTAATACAGAGCAGTAAGATGTGTGAACTGTTGTGATAAAAGAAGGATAGAGAATGGAATTCAACCAAACAGAAAAAAAAAATATATATATATATATTATATATATATATCTAACAGATAATTTTCCAAACGCATCACGCCTCACTCACGCGTCACGCTCTGGCCCTGTTACAGATCATGCAAATCATGCAGATCGGTACACAGTATCTCTGTAGCCGTTAAATGGAACGGGTATTTCTTACATTGATGCTCCTACATATTAGCATGCAAGCACCAGTTAAAGTTACTTTCCATCCCTCATATACTGTGTGCACAGTGCACATCCCATAACCCACACACTGCACATATTTTGGAGCACATATCTTCGAACGGGTAAGGTCTAGTATATATATATTCATATATATATGAATATTACTGATGGCAGTGGGCAGCAAGAGCAAATGAAGATTTACTATTATGTCTGGTTTACAACTTCTAGCGGCGCTGAGTCGGCTCATGCGACCTTCGCAACGCTCGACACGTGCAGTGTCTCGCGTGGATCTGTCATGGTCAATAACTATACTTTATATGGTGCAGCTACTGAGCACTGTCGGTAGGTCAATTTATTCCAGGACTTTTGAAGATATTCCCTTCTTATAGTGGGAAAATACATGTAACATAAAATAAGTCATAACACTACGAGACATGTGAATAACACACATCTTAACAATAATGAATAACAATCAATAGTAATGAAGTGCATTAAGAACAACAAGAGAATGATAACAGTGATATGCAGCTGTATAGTGACTTGCAAGATGTGCTGCTTGGTCCTTCTGTCCACTGCTGTCCCTCAGTTGATGACAACTCATCACATAGGCTATTGTGCAGCCAACAAGGTGCATGTAGACTGTTTTTTTATTTTTTTATTATTATTTTTATTTTAGGGGAAGAATGATGCTCTAATGTCTTTATATTTGTCACACTGCTCTCTCTCCAACTCTCCTTGAGAGCAGAGTGAACACAGTCATCTGTCTGTCTGTTTCTATGGACAGGTGGAGTCACTGAGGCTGTACATAGTCAAAATCTTCCTCAGTTTTGAATCATTAACTCAATCAGGTATTCTGCCACTGTGTATTCTCGGTTTAGGGCCAAATAGCATTCTAATTTACCTTGGGGTTGTTGTTTTTCCAAAGGTGATATAATGTTCTTGTTGCATTTTGATCATTTGGTTGTTGTGGTCAGAGGAGGGCTGGTGGAGGTCAGTCTCAGGACCAGCTGACTGAGGAGACTCTTGCTTATAGCCAGGGACCCAGTCACCCAAAATGTGAGATGACCTGTGATTCATGATTCTGAATCCATTGCAAACATTTGTTTTGCATGAAAAATATCTTGTGGCATATATTTCGGCCCCACAAAACTGTGAAAGGTCATGAGTTTTATAAAAAAAATGCTTGCAAGCAATGGATTCAGAATCATGAAGAACACCTAGTGTAAAGGCAATCGGTCTACCAAACTTGCCAGTGAGGGATATGGTAATTCGTGAAGCTCTTTCCATATGCGTTGTGGTGCAGTTGACAGTAAAGCAGGTCTTGAGTGCATTTAAAAGGTTTATTTGAAGCCAGAAGATGATGACAGCATATAACTCAAGCCGGGTGTTGCACGGTAAATGAACAACTAACTGGTGACTAGAAAATAAACTAAAGTTAACTCAAAACAACTGAAAATAAACAACAAACAAAAGCACACACGCACGGTTGAAAAGCTTTGTGGCTTCCCACTGTGATTGCCAATCCCTGGCACCTGTACCCCAGTGAAACCCTAATGTAGACTGTGCCCTGCTATTGGCCGACGCCCCACCTATGCCCAGGCCTAGCAGTAGTCATGGCAACCAGCCAACCACACAATATCACAATATCATAGCACCTTCAAATAGACACAATTCATTTCAATAAAAACAATCAAATTGGCTGCAACACCTAGTTTGACCCCTCACATGCTACTTAAAGCAGATTATTTTCTTTTTTTTTATATTTTTCTTTTCCTATAGTGTTGATGGGACAGTGAATATACAAATAGCCATAACCTTTTTTTCGCAATGTTTCCGGCAGAGCAGGCCTCACATTCTGTGGACCTTAATGACCAAACTAATAGATAAAACAGAAATAAAAAGTACAGCATGACATCACAGGTTCAACCCTATTCCTTGAACTTTTGGGCCTGTGGGTCCCTGACTATTATGTTCTCCTCTTGGCATTTTAAGGTGTGGTGATGGTAGGAGGTTGGGTCACTGTGTTGAAGGTGCTTGTGAGATGTGAATGCTCTTTTCTAAATGGTAATTAGAAGAGGGAATGGGCCAGGTTCCTCTCCTCTCTGCATGCATTGTTTGGAGTTTTAAATGTATTTACAAAATGATGTGTGAATAGTTTCAATTGGATGTTTGTCCCAAATCTCCCAATTAGAAAATGTCTGATTTGCCAGGGGTCCCCAGACTTCAGGGCAATTGGTTCAAAATCTGATTTGAAAATCTTCAACCAAATTCGAATTGGAATATTGGGGGTTCAGACACGCACACCTCAATGTTTTTGAGCTTTTTGATTTATTTATTGATTCATTGATTCATTAATTGGATACTTTGGATGTGATTTGTGGAGCTGCCTCTGGTGTTGTGATTGTGGACCTCATTTACGTTTTGGAAGTATTTTGTCAGGGTGTATCTTAGACCAGTAGTTTGACAGGTAGGCCTACATGGGTGTCACCCAGTCCTATTGCAAGATGCTGTACTCAGTCAGCTGAAATCTCATTTAGGGACACGTCTTATTTCCACAATACATTTATGGACAGAGGGTCATAAAAAAGGGTTCAACTTAGTGGCTCATCTATTCTCATCTTCCATCTCATACATTTTAACTCTGTCCAATTTCGAGTCTATGTTGGACAATAAAACATTATTAACAACTTCAACCCTATATACTCTGTTGACTGGGGACACTCGTTTTGTCATTTGTTCTTATGTAAGAACAGAATATCTCTTAACAGAAATAATCGTTCACTTGCGGATACAAGCACCAAAATTGGCACACATACTCCTTAGGGATTGCTCTTTTCATAAAACCATCTGGCCAAATCAAATTTCAAGATGGCGGCCATTTTTCAAGATGGCTGCCATAAAATACCATAGACCTGTCCTATTTGAATGATCTTGGTGTCAAATCATACATTTTTCACTATGTAGAATCCAAATTTGGACCCATGGACTTACTCACTGGCTTCCTTGTACCATATATCAGTCCCGGAATCCTAATATTCTGCTAAATTAGAGGTTTGTGTTATGTCTGACTCGGATAAAATGGGTGGTAGTGTATATCTTAGTATTGTTAGAGGTTTATTGTGTGTGTGTGTGTGTGTGTGTGTGTGTGTGTGTGTGTGTGTGTGTGTGTGTGTGTGTGTGTGTGTGTGTGTGTGTGTGTGTGTGTGTGTGTGTGTGTGTGTGTGTGTGTGTGTGTGTGTGTGTGTGTGTGTGGGTGGGTGGGGGGGGGGGGTAATGTAGTAATGTAGTAACTCAACAGAGCGGATTTCAATGCACAGCGGCTGATGCGGCTAAAATGCATGGTAGATATAATAGCGCCGTGGGATCACTCTTTGTCTAGTCTCTATTCTTCGACCTTTTCGACTTGGGTAACCCTGCCAGGAGTACAAGACTCCTGCCGACATAGCTCTGGGGGTCATGGAGACACGCAAACTGCCTCACCACGATAAGGTGATGATCCCGTCGAGGCAGGAGGTAGTTTTTTTTTTGTCTTTTCTTTTTTTTTTTTTTCTAGGGCCTAGGCAGTATAGTACAATAGTATAGTAGGCCTAAACTACAACGCTTCTAAACCTCGCACCTGCAGCTGCACAGTGCCGTGCAGGTCAGACCAAAGTGGTAGCATTTGCATCGACTGCAGCATTCCAACTTGCATCCACACTTGGTCAGCTGCTGGCAACTCTCTGCAATGGGTGGGAGCTCAGTCCAATCAATCTGCCACAGATCTCCTTTCTTGGTCCAGCCCCAGTTGTCAGGAGTCTGCATTTCTGGTTGACATACTGTTGACTTACTCCAGATGCAGGCCGCTTGATAGGAAGCGCGCTTCACATGTTGCTTCAGTGCTGCTTGCGTTGGAGGAATGGCTTCGTATGGCCTCTGCTTCCGAGCAAACAAGTCCAACCTCGCATCATTGACACCTTCAGCTGTGCTGGATCGGTCGTACATCATGACCACAAACTTCTCCAAGGTTTTCAGGTCTTCATCATCCACTACAGGTGGGTAATGGCTGAGTTTGCTGAAGACACCAGAAGCCTCATCACAAACATTCCAGGTTTGCCACGCAGACTTCTTCCCCTTTACGCGGAATGCTGAAACAACATCGCAGCCAGTGAAGGCATGGAAGAAGAGCATCCCTTTGCTCTTTTCTGCAAGAGTGCAACACAGGTCATGAACAGAATCCACTTTAAGTTCTGTCTTTGGCCAAAGGCAACCCACTGCCCAGCCCTGAGGCTCATAGGGCAGGAGTCTATGTCCTGTTTCTGTGAGGCTGCTTGATGTACATTAAGTACCCCTAGTGGACATGATAATAGTTTGTCACAGGGACATACCCCAATCCAGCCTTTGATGCTGAGGTCATAGATTCAAGATGTATGACAAGGTCCATATATGGAGTTCCCTGATGTCTTCAATATTAAGCCCATATCTAACAGGACTTCATATGGGAATGCCCATATATGGAGGCCACATTGGCCACATACCACACTAACAGAATCCATATATGGCCAAGACAGATGGCCAAGACAGCCCATATCTGTGTGACTGGTTCTACAGACAGGGATCTCCATGTATGGGCATAAAAGGGTATGTTGTCAGTTGTCATGGACATCATAGTACTTTCACATAACAAATAACTGAGTAAGCATGTTTGGGCTCTCACAGCATATCTCCATATACAGTACATGGACCTCCATATATGGGTACCAGGGGGTCTCCATATATGGGTAAACAGCCGTTTGGATGGCCCCCTGTAGTAACGCTGAGGACACCTGG
Organism: Nannobrachium achirus; assembly: GCF_963921795.1. Lineage (NCBI taxonomy): Eukaryota > Metazoa > Chordata > Actinopteri > Myctophiformes > Myctophidae > Nannobrachium > Nannobrachium achirus. The sequence continues at coordinate 56,776,386 of NC_137826.1, forward strand.
GGGTCCCGGACCCTGTGGAAGACCCCTGGTATTAGCTACAGAGCCCAGGTACAGGTACAAAAGCTTTTATGCTTCAAGTATGATCTAATTGTTCTGGAGCAGGAGCAGAGCAAGGACTGTACTGAGATAGGCTCAGGGGTCATTCCGGGGGTCCCAGGTGAGGAGAGACCCCCACCAAAAGTCATAAAGGTTATTCTGGCTGCTTCAAAAGTGCAATATATGAACTTAGAATGTTTTAAAACCTTCAAAACAACTCTAATATTATGAGAATTGGACATTAACTGGCTGACATACTGTTCTGCGAGGTCCTAACATAGATGACCCCCCAGAAAGGGGGCTGGGGTCAGGAAAATCTGACACCCATCATTTTCTGACAGTTTGGTCCCTATAAAAGCCAAAGCAGTAAAAAAATACATTTTAGCAAAGAAATCCTTAGAAGTACACTTCTTATCACACTAGGTAGTAACTCCGAGGACCCCCAGGGGTCCCGAAGCCCCTGTGGAAGACCCCTGGTATTTGTTACTAATTTTTTTTTGTTTTCAGAAAAAAAGTTTATGCTTCAATTATGATCTAATATGACATTGTTCTGGAGCAGGAGCAGAGCGAGTACTGAGAAAGGCTCAGGGGTCCATCTGGGGGGTCCCAGGTGAGGAAAGACCCCAACCAAAAGTCAGAAAGCTTATTCTGGCTGCTTCAAAAGTGTAATAAATGAACTCAGAATGTTTTAAAACCTACAAAACAACCCTAATATTAAGAAAATTGGACATTAACTGGCTGGCGTACTGTTCTGGCATGCAGGTCCCAAACTAGATGACCCCCAGAAAGGGGGTGGGGGTCCGGAAAAGTTGACACCCATCATTTTCTCATAGTTTGGACTCTATAGAACCAGGATCTGCAAAAAGATCAATTTTAGCACAAAAATCCTACGGGAGCTGTTTTTTGGACGCATCGCAACACACTATTAGCAGAGTATTAAGATTCTGGGACTGATATATGGTACAAGGAAGCCATTGAGTAAGTCCATGGGTCCAAATTTGGATTCTACATAGTGATAAATGTATGATTTGACACCAAAATTATTCAAATAGGACAAGTCTATGGGATTTTATTGCGGAATGCAAGATTACTGTATATTCAATGGCGGCCATCATGAAAATTGGCCGCCATCTTGATTTTTTTTTTTGGCCAGATGGTTTTCTGAAAAGAGCAATGCCTAAGGAGTATGTGTGCCAGTTTTGGTGCTTGTATCCGCAAGTGAACGATTCACCTGTAATATGCACTTTATCTGCCTCGCTATAAACTCTTAGCCTAGGCACATTTGAGTGCTGATGTTTGCACAAAACTAAATGTTAAATCTGTTATATATGTTGAGTAGCAGTTTTCAAAGGGGACCTGGGGACCCCCAGGGGTCCTGAGGAGGTTCGAGGTGGTCCCCACTAAAACGAGGAACAGTTTAACTACCTTTTCTTATACTTTGAAAACAGCTGATCTACGAGTTCACAACTCCGCTTCCATTTTCAGCTTGTCAGGAGGGCTGTTGGCAGTTCAGAAACATCGATGGGTAATCCAAGCTAAACTGCAGTCTTAATTATGCTTTCTCTGATCATCATAGATGTCCATGAACTCTAGAAGATGGAGTCAAAGTTCACAAAGTCCAGAAGCCCACAGTCTCCAGCAGCCATCAACGAAGACAAACCACCAGACTTGAGGTAAGATAATATTAGAGTAAAATCACTGTTTCTACTGGAAGTCTACTGATGATGATTTTATCAATACAATAATATCACTGCTTCTACTGTCTACAACATATCTTAAAGCAGACAACGGCAGTGTATGTAACTATTGTGTGTAACTATAAGGTAAATCATGTTTTTCAGTCTGTGTCCTTGCCTCATCAGCTTGCATGGAGATATTCTGGCTCTTATCACCAGGGTTTCCAAACATCTCAGGCTGCAACCCTCACACTGTGAGGCCTTGTCTGCTTCAAAATTTGGCCAATTTGGTAGCATTAAATTGTAACTTTATAATTGTTTAGATACCCTTTATACACTTATACTGTATGTTGGTTTGTTTACTGTTGAGTGAGAAAACAATGTTGCACATTAAGTTAATCATCCGAGGACCCCCCAAAATAATTTTGGGTCCCCCTAGAGATGAGATGATATGAATATTCATGAATAATATAGTGCCAAAAACCTTTGTGATTAACGATATTATTGGAATAATCATGCTTAAAATGCCACTTTTGTCAAACCACTTGAACCCCCAGCATCCCTAATCTGGGGGAGAGCATTTGCCAAAATTAGCAGATCTACAAGCTCACAGCACTGCACACTTGTAGATCTGCTATTTTTGTGTGAAGTAAGAGCATACCAAATATATGCTCTTTACCAGTCCATTTTATCACCTATAGAGGATTTAGTTAATTTACAGCTTAACGCAATGGGTGCCAAAGATGTCCACAGGAGTCAGGGTAACCAGTAAGACTCCCTAATCGGGAGATAAAGGACAAAATCTGTAGGAGCAGTGTCCAAAAATGTGTTTGAAAAGATCCTCCTGATGGTGGCGCTAAATGGGACAGATCCATGTTGATGACATGACTTTAGAGATACTGTGTACCGCTTTGCATGATTTGAGGGCAAAATCTGTAGGAGCAGTGTCCAATTTTTTTTTGTTGCAAAAATCGCCCTGATGGTGGTGCTAAATGGGACAGATCCATGTTGATGACATGACTCTGTCTACTGAGCCATCTTCGTTCCTATTCTCACCTATGGTCATGAAGTGTGGGTCATGACCGAAAGTATAGTGTGTGCCAGCGGCTACGTCATTGTAGTCCTTAGCGGCCATTTCTTGGGTCAAAACACAGGTGTTTCAATTGTTTGATTGCATAGAACTAATGCTATAGTCTAATCAGAACACCTGTGTAAGGCTGTGTTTACCCAAGAAATGGCCGCTCTTAGAACTACATTTGGCACACCCTATAAGCTTGCGGGTGCAAGCGGAGATATGGCTAGGGCAAAAGTGTGACGTGACATGATGGACAGACTGACTGACAGCCGGTGGAGGTTTTGATAGTAATAGACACTGTGCTGGCCGCTAGTGAGTGAAACAACTACATATCCCATGATGCAAAGGAAGCCATGTAATCTCCATAGCCTCCTATTCATTGCTGATGAAAAGAAACAGCTTTATCTTGGAATCTACTTCCACAAACGCTTTGAACGCCGAGAACCGTTTTTTTTTTCTTCTTTTTTTTTCACAGCGACACTGGTCCGTGACTGATTGTCCTCGGTTAGGATTTTTGAACATGGTCACGGTTGTGGCTTCCGGGGCTCTTCAAAATAAAGCGCAAGTCAAGCCAAAAAATACCAAAATAATGGCTTCCGATGTGTTGTTAACAAAAGTCCATTCTTCATAGTGTATGACGCAGTTTGGGAACCACTGTCCTATCACACCTAACCATGACTGGTGAAAGGGAGTCACGTGATACCAGCCAACAGTTCCACTTTTATTAAATTGAAAAGTATTTGTCATTAAAACGAAATGTAGCTCAGGAGGTTGCGGGCGCAGGTTGGCCAATGATCCATGGGTCGTCGGTTCAAATCCCGGTTCCTCCTGTCCACATGTCGAAGTGTCCTTGGGCAAGCCACCCTTACTGGTCTAGAAGAACCCTAGTTGCTCCCGGTAAGCTGATTTGTGCCTTGCATGGTTTCCACCACAGATATAAAAAGCTAGATATCTCATCTGCCGCTGCAGTTCATTGGTACAACTGGTAAAACAGGACTGGCAGAAGTGCGTAACTGTGGAAGGCACTCTGGGAAAGAGGGAGTCCTGCATCTGATTGGCCTACCAAGCATCCCATTCTGTGACGCACAAGGAAGCTTCAGAATTCCGGAAGCTTGCCAGTCCTCTTTTACCAACACCCCAGAGCCGGAGGAGTCGTTTACCTTTGTATGTCTATGGTTTCCACCTGCATCGGTGTGTGAATGGGTGAATGTAATGCACAATGTAAAGCATCTTGGATAAAGGCACTATATAAATGCACCATTTATATGAGGCAGGAAGTGAGTATTTAGTGATTGTGATTCCAGAGGTGGATCCAGTCAGAGTCCAGAGTCTGCAGCAGCAAACGCTTCCTCCACGAAGAAGGAACAACATCCAGACTTCAGTGATGAACCTGGACCTTCACACTCACAGTAAGATCACTGACCAGGAAACCAAAAACATTTATAAATGTTTTAAAATGCTCAATTCTATAACACATTAGCAGCTGTTCTTAGGGATGGACATGCAGCACATTTGGATTCAGCACCCCCTATAAAAAACAGTCTTAATATTCATCATGCACTTGCACCAAACAGTAGCCCCGTTTATATGGACGCTTCTAATCCTATTAAAAACAAGATTTTGGATACACCCGATCTAATTCTCCATGTAAACACCTAAATAAACTCGATCAAAACCAACACCATTTAAATTCTGGTCGGATGCAGAGGGGTGGTCTAGACCTTTTTATGACCCGATCAAAAGGAAAATCCTTCCATGTATACACCTAACCCGATTAGAATCTTTCAGCGCACGCTTCCTGGCCATGTATTGTGGCACTTTTTGGGATGTTTCACTACATTAGTCTATTTAGTTTATAAACGCATTTTCTAATCTATCTATAAATGTGCAGAATATCTGTGTAGCCTACGTGAGCGCGCGTGTTTGCGTGCACTCATGCGAGTCCCAAGACTCCTGTCTCGATTGAGAACTGTACGACAGATTGATCAACTAGGCTATAAAACTCAGGACGCATAATTGCTGAGAAGCGCGACAGAGACAGAGAGAGGAGACACACATACACACACACAACGCAGAGAGAGAGAGAGAGAGAGAGAGAGAGAGAGAGAGAGAGAGAGACCAACCCAAAAACATCAAGAGCGCAAATGGACCCGTACGTGTGGTAGCGCGACTGGACAACGTTACTCTGTCCTCGTTCATCTATCCTCCTGTGCGTCTTTGACCAGGTCAGATTGACCTGGCCACTAACTAATTGTCTTCTTCTTGCGATCATCAATAGCCTAAGAAGTGTCCAGCGGATACCCAAGTTCCTGCAGTCGCTAGTGGACTCTGATTGGTCCGTCAAAACTGTTATGGCGGAGCCACGCTTGACTCGAATTATTTTAATAAAACATACATTAAAGTGTGTGTGTGTGTGTGTGTGTGTGTGTGTGTGTGTGTGTGTGTGTGTGTGTGTGTGTGCGTGTGTGTGCGTGCGTGTCTGAGATTCTTATTTATTTTATGAATTGAGTAGGCCTACAAAAGGACGTTGAGCTTTCTTGTGGTTTAATCACCTTATCACATTATTCTTATGCAAACATACAACAAATCAATCATTCAATCAGTGGTATATTTCGAGTCTTTTTCGACCTATTTAGCCTATTTAGAATACTGTAGCCTTGGTGATCATCATAGCCTATTTATATTATTTGAGTTGGCTCGGCTGCATGACCAGTGTAACATATACACGCTCATAAACCATGTCCTCTAGTCTATCTACCTCCTGGAGTCCTGACAGACAGTATATTTCAAGCCCTGCAGTGCAAATGCATATGAGAGAGTGGGATAGGATAGGACAGGTCGTTGAGTCCCTATCAAAGTATAGCCTACCCATCCACTTCCACTCCACTGAGAAGTCCAGTTTCCTAACATTATTTTAATCAGAATGAGTTGTGTGATCTATTTTGTCATAACGACACAATGGCAAAGATCCGCCACAAACGTGTAGTGTGACAAAACATTTTACAGTTTTTATTTAACATTTACATTAACATGTAGATGTTATGTATGTGTGCTGTGCTCTTATAAATATGAGTGACCTATTATAGATAGCTATCATATTGTTTTCTGACCCTAACCCTAACTTGAATAATGAATAGGCTATTGTTGACCCAGCAGAAAAAAACATTTCTCTTGCAAAACCTTATAAACGCAATCTGCTTATAGTACGCCTACTGTACTCATAATACTTTATGACAGGGGTCTTCAACAGGGAGTCCGGGACCCCTAGGGGGTCCTCAGAGTTACTACAGGGGGTCCTCCAAATCTTTGAGTGATAGAAAGTTTTTTCTTTCTCCTTTTTTATATTAACCACTTGAACCCTAGTGTCCATATTCTGAGAACTTTAGCCAAAAATATCAGATCTACAAGCTCACAACGCCTCGCAGTGAGGCGTTGTGAGCTTGTAGATCGGCTAATTTCGGCAAAGAGGTTTGGTGTAGAGGGGAAAAGAGCAGACTAAGTACAGAGTCAAAGGTCAAGTTTATTAAGTATTGCAGTTCAAGTGGTTACATATTCTGTAACCGGTGGGGGTCCCTGCTTCATCTCTCTCTCAACTAAGGGGTCCCTGACTCCCTGGCCTGAAAACGTTGGAGACCCCTGCTTATGATAACAACAATCATGCCATATTTATTATAATCACTAATTCACTATGAAGTGTCTTTAATTATAGGCTAATATATAAGTAAAAATAGACAGATAACCTTGGACAAATTGTTCTGCCTACACATTATCACACTACATGCCTAAACTACTGTAAATTATTATAACTAGCCCTTACCCGTTCAAAGATATGAGCTCCAAAATGATGTGCAGTGTGTGGGTTATGGGATGTGCACTGTGTGTGCATACAGTATATGAGGGATGGAAAGTAACTTTAACTGGTGCTTGCATGATAATATGTAGGAGCATCAATGTAAGAAATACCCGTTTCGTTTAATGGCTACCCCCCCATCCCCCCACCCACCCGCCTGCGCACACACCCGCCTGCGCACACACCCGCCTGCCTGCGCACACACACACACACACACACACACACACACACACACACACACACACACACACACACACACACACACACACACACACACACACACACACACACACACACAGAGAGAGCTGGTTAAACATGTTGCCTCATGCTAGATGCAGAATAGATGTGCCTCATGCTAGATGCAGAATAGATAGTAGATACACCATAAAAATGCTAATATACAGTATATGATTTGTGAAAGTGACAAACGGGCTTCACAGTTATGTTAGGTGTGTTCATATGCTAATGGTGATGCGATTTCAGAACAATTGCTCCAGCCACTGAGGAGAAACGCTGTTTCAGACAGACAGACAGACAGACAGACAGACAGACAGACAGACAGACAGACAGACAGACAGACAGACACTCACTCACTCACTCAGACATTCGCAAAATTATAGTATAGATGTAGGCCTATAACTATGAAAATGGTTCTTGTAAATAAAAATCCACCCATGAAGTCCAATTATGAAGTAGAATACTTGACCTTTATTTATAATGTTTATAATGTGTTATGATTATTTATTGTGTTATAAGAAACATCGGATGTATTAAACAAACTCACACACACACACACACACGCTTCGAGCACCCGACGGCGACGTGGCGTGACGTTGCAAAAATACTTATTTTTTATAACATATTATATGATTACATGTTTATGATTGTATTAAAACGTAATGAACGGCACTTTAATGTATGTTTTATTAAAATAATTCGAGTCAAGCGCGGCTCCGCCGTGACAGTTTTGACGGACCAATCAGAGTCCACTAGCGACTGCAGGAACTTGTACAAGCTTGGGTATCCGCTGGACGCGCCTAAGAAACCACCAGCAAAATATCCTATAGGCCTATCCTTCATCAGATAAATAATTATAATGTAAAGGGGACTGGGGTAAGGGGCATAGGTAAGGGGATATAAGAAAGAGTCCATTTAGAAGTATTTAACTATACAGACTTTTTGTTATTATCGTGAATGCACTTGTCCAGGAAGCCTATTATGGTCTATGGGCCGTCGGACGCAAATATGGATTGTTTAGCCTATGTGATGTCATGTGATGATTATAAAAATTATAATATAGACCTACATGTAAAAAGAAAAACGCACATCCCCAATAATCTAATTAAAAGAGCATTGCAGCTTATTTTTTCACTTTGGTGGGGCTGTGCATTTGCATTAGGCTCCATTATTATTGTTATTATTATTAATGGATACAGGGAAATGCGATCTATTTAATCATTTGCGTCACAACCGGATTTAAAAGTGGGCACATGTAACACCAGATCGGATTGATCTCACCCCATGTAAACACTTGATCCAATACCTTCAATCGGGTTTATTTAGATCAGATTGGAATGAAGCTGTCATGTAAACGCTGCTAATGTTTCACGTTAAATTTTAACTTCTGTCTGGAGCCCTGTTCCTACTCAGATAAGTGGGTTCAACCAGGTTAGGCAGTGGACAGCTTGCAACTGATGGGTTTCATTTGTCTTTTTGAGCAGTGCTAACCGCTCCTACATCTGGCTTTGTCTGTTTGTACATACAGTATGTATGCCCCGCAAAGCTTACATTATTTTAACCATAATGGATACATTTGTGTGTGTGTGTGTGTGTGTGTGTGTGTGTGTGTGTGTGTGTGTGTGTGTGTGTGTGTGTGTGTGTGTGTGTGTGTGTGTGTGTGTGTGTGTGTGTGTGTGTGTGTGTGTGTGTTTGTGCTTCTAGACTCTCCTCTGATGAGGTGGATGGTTCAAACATGGACGTTGTGAGTAAAACCATCTTTTCTACATCATAATCACACAGACTGGACATCAGGACAATCACTGATTGTTTGCTGCCTGCTTTCTGTCTTTCAGACCAGTTTTGTCCCCAGCGTTCTGCACAGAGAACAGTCAGCCAATGAATACAGGTAAGTCATCCTAAACACAGAACAGTCAGCCAATAAACCAGCATCCTCCTGCATTCTGATTCAAAAGAGGAGAGACTGGTTCTCCGGTTCTGAGGCTAATCCTAAACAGCTTCATTGGTAGCTTCCTCTGTCTTTAAAGCCATCAGCTGATCACTGTACCGTACTGTACTGTACTTTGTGTCTTCCTGTTTCCACTAACACTAACTTTCTATTCAACCAACCACTGTTAGGGCAGAGTCCTGCAATGGGCCGGGTACCCGCTGATACCCGACAGGTACTCGCGATTGACGGGTGGAAACGGGCGGAATATATACTATTATAAATGTGCGGCAACGGGCGTTGCGGGACTAAACACGGGCGGGCGACATCTTATTTTGCAAATCAGACGACTGTTTCCGCCTAAACAATGATTCACATGAGCGCACACAGTGAGCAGCAGGACACACACAACACACAGACACAACCACAGCACGCACTAGCATCTTAGCCCATGTTCTCATCATAGCAAGGGTGGTTTAAAAGGCTATCTAAAATAAGTAAGAGTGGCAGCCGACCTGGCGTTTATGTAAATACTAATATATTGTGTCGCAAACACGGAGGAGGGCGGTGTGTGGGGATGATCGGGTGCGATGCCATTTGGAAGCACGCACGCACGGCTGTAGGCCTACGCTATTTACTTTACTGCATGTAATCACGGGTAGCGGGTCGGTCCGTGGATCTGACGGGCGGGGCGGGCACGGGTTGTGAAAATTGGACCCATGCTGGACTCTGTGGTAGGGCTGTCACAACTATTACATAATCATCTAATCAAAATTATTTGAGATACAGTAATCGCAATTATTTTTACCATCAGAATCTTTTCCACAATGAAAAATACATTTTAAAATATATTAAAAAGAAAAAAATAGCAGATCTACAAGCGTACAAGGCGTCATGATCTGCTACTGTATGTCCGCAATTTTAAGTATAAAATCGATCAACATGAGCGAATGGGGAGCGTTACAACAGCACCCTGGACCGTGGAGGGCGTTTCCTCCGCTCGTATGCACTGCATGTAGCAAGATGAGACCTAATGAAGTCAATAGATAATATCCGTTAAAATATGTGTTTTGTGTCACAGCTTCCAGTTCCACAGGGCGGGGCAGTTCCAGTGCAGTGTGACAGGGCTGGGCTTTCAAACCACAGGGGAAGGAGAAGTGCTCTACAGTGCTGTTCAGTGGGAGGACAGATGGCTCCAGTCAACAGGAGGGACTCCTTCAGGTCCTCTGTTTGACGTCAAGTGTCCTCAGAAGACGGTCTGCCAGCTGAAACTGCCTCGCTGTGGTGACACACCTGGTGAGGAACTGCTCTTCTCATTGTCCAATCAGCTTCAAGTGTCTTGTTCAGGGGTCATGGTGGTGCAGTCGGTAGCGCTGAGTTCGATTCCCGCAGGGGGGCACTGTGGGCGCTGGGGGCGTGTTCTCTCCTCCACGTCATCAGTGCCCATCAGTGGGGTTGGTGAAAGGGCCTTTCTTTGTGGAGTTTGCATGTTCTCCCCGTATCTCCTTGGGTAGGTGCCCTCACAAAACACATGCAGTAATCCTGGTCTCTATACTGTCTCCCCCTGGCCAGCCAGGGAGGGGAAAGGAACTGGAACTGTGTTCCTTCCACATGCTACGTCCAACCGGGGAATCTCCTCCTTGTCAGGTGAAAAGAAGCAACTTGTACGGTACAATAGACGGCCGAAATCGTGATGGATCGTACCGTGAGTGTCTGGATCGGTAAATTCCGCGATTGTATCGGTTCTTCCATATAGTATTTCATTCTATCCTGTGTTTCCGAGGCGCCATGAATGCACCATCAGCAGCCGTTCAACCCCCTCCCCAAAAGCCAGTCTTTAACGCGAGCTGCGACTCGGACAGACAACATCTGCACTCTGCATGCAGGCAACCAGGGAGACAGACAGTGCAGCGAAATACGAGTGAATCAGCACAGACGAACTAGCAGCCCCACGGGTTAAAAAGATGCAAGATTAGTTGTACAGTACTTAGCTTTATAACATCCAAGTCCGCTGCGCTGATTGTTGTCACAGAGTAGCACAGGCTGATCGAGTGATGTGTAATCAACAGCCGTTTCTTAGCGAATCTCCGACGGACAATTGATTGAGATCATCTTCTGCGCTATATTAACTGCACACACACAACAACAATGTTGCTGGGTGTTGTAGGACTACTGCTTGCGTTTAAAACAAAGTATTTGTCACTGTTCTACAACTTTCCTGTTGATGCAAGCAACTCTCTCACTTTATCTGCTGCTAGTTCTGCTCTGGGAAAGAAGCCTAATTTATACATCGCAGTACAAGGGTGTCGCACCTAAAATAGCAGACCTACAAGCTCACAATGCGTCGTGGATGCGACGCGCTGTGAGCTTGTAGGTCTGTTTTAAAACATTTTGGCAAAAAATTGCATAATCCTGGATTAAATATAATATAATATAATATAATATAATATAATATAATATAATATAATATAATATAATAATACAAACCAGGGAGGGACTTTATTGTTTTTCAGGTCAAGGACCCCTTAGCTCAGACAGAGATCAAGCAGGGACCCTCGCTGTAGGCTAGGCATTATAGCCTACTGTATCACACAAATATTTGGCAGGCCCCCTATAATAACCCTGGATTGGGGTCCCTGACTCCCAGTTGAAGACATACGCCTACTAATAACGACATAGGCCTTCTATATGATTAGTTATGAAACAATTCTACAATAGCCAGCAGCTTTGTGTTCTCCCAGAATACTATAGGCCTATGTTGGGTTGTTAGACAGAGCCTAGTACTACAGTGAAACAATAAATTGCCTTGAATTTAAATTTTATAAATTTTTAGTCGCTATGTTTTGTAAATTTTGGGATTTGGGCTTGAATCGTGGTGAATCGTGAATCGTATCGCATCGTATCGGGAACAGGGGTGGATCGCGATGTGTCGTATCGGCAGGATTTCAATGTATCGCAATTATATCGTATCGCTGGCAGTGTATCGAGGTCCGTATCGTATCGCCTCAGTGGTCGAGATTCGCATCCCTAGAAGGAAGCATAGGTCAGTCCGTTGCTCTCCCCATGTTGGCAGAGGGAGAGCAGAGCCCAGGATTACATTAGACAATTATTGACACCGGGTTGTTACAAAATCGTAGGATGGAAGTCTTGTTCAAAGTGATAAAGGATAAAAGACAATTATGCAATTATGAGACAAAGTCTCATAATCATGGATATGCCTTTCTGTTGAACTAAGTTTGTTTAGGCATGTTTTTAAAGAGAGAATAATCAATCAATTCATTTTAATAAATGGCGCATCTAATGTTTCAAAAACCTTTCACAGACGGTGACCTGATTGTGGCTCACATCTCAGATGAGGGGTTAGAGCTTCCAAAACCACTGGCAATTACAGAGACTCATGTGGTTGTAAATGTGACCCACCTGTCTATTTTTGGGCTCCTGGAGAAGATTTCATCGTTCTTTAAAACACAGCCAAAGCTAGCTCAAGTTCTGCTGCTCCTTCGTCCACCGGGACGTGAGGGTCGGATGCTGAATGTATATTTGCTGCCGGAGGATGTGGATCCCAAAGAGGTAAAATGTTTTAGTAGTTAACATCTCAGAGTTTGAATCTCTTTAGACTCAATGTATTTCACAGTGTTGTGTTTGTGTCATTGTAGGTGATGAAACAACATCCCGGGGATGAACTACTCCCGACCAACACCGAATGTGATCTCACTGAAGGCCAACGCTACAGTCTGCAGTGCAGTAATCCTTCATATGAAATAGATCCTAAGGTTTTTGAAAACCTTTCACCCATACTTAACACCATACCAAAAATCAATAACTCTTCACCAAGTGCACAAAATTGACGATTTTTGACCAGTTCGTCCCCAGCTACTACAGATTTTGTCCACGAATCATGCAAATCGGTAGACAGTATCTACAGTATAGAGTTACAGTAATGTGATCAACATGGATCTGTCCAATTTTCCATATTCCATCCTGATTGTCTAAAATTGGCTTCTAAAATTTCTAGGATTGCTCCGTGTTGAACAATATGCCTCAAATCATGAACACAGAGTGCAATCTTGGCGAAATTGGGCACGCACGTTCCCACTAGGCAGAGGAATAAATGCCACTTCACATTTCTCAAATCAGCCTCATGGTGGCGCTATAACAGGCCAATTTGTGTTTTTACCTTTAACTCCACCGATAAGTGGAAAACTTTGTATGCGTACTCTCTAGAGGAAGGAAAAACCTTTGCCCTGCATTTTCGCATTTGCCTTTTATGGCGCCACCAGGAGGCCAACTTATGTAAAACATAGTCCTTGCTATTAGGGCCTACTCCCTCAGATTTTCTCCAACAATCACGGAAATCAGTACACGGTATCTCTATAGTCACGTGATCAAGACCATTCTGTCCGATATTTCATATACAACAAAATGCCTCAAATCATCAATGCAGCTTGTGATTACTGTGAAATTTGTCACACATATGGGCCTTTTTCTACCTACTTGTCTCTACTTGCCTCCTCGTGAACTTGTGATACGTCATCAGTCGCTGCCCAAGTGGCAAGGCTGTTTCAGTATTTCATATTTTGTTTTATTGTCAATGCACATTAAGCCCTGAAAAGTCATTTATTGAAGAGTAGCTTAGATGTTATGTCTGACTTTATTTTTCATTATCCCATTTTTGGCCACTTGCAGTATGATTTCAGTGAGAATGGCATAATACGATAATCACCCAGGGCTGTACATACAGTGGGCTATATTATATTTATAATTAGGCTCATAATATAGGATATTCATAATTATGCACATTTCTATACACTTTTTTAAAAACAATATACTGTATAACAGTAGATAGGATAGGTTGACAATTCGAAAAAGGAAAGAAAGAACAGAGCCAGTTGTGTTTTGTTTTATTTTTTCTATTATGTTTAGTTGTAAAGTGCACAATGACTGTTGAATGAGCACATTTTATCCTCTGTTGGAACAAAATAACAGATCTACTGCTATGAATGCGTTCAACTTGTAGATCTACCCAGAATATAGGCCTATTCACAGAAACCCGCAGTGGAATGCCCTGAAGCAAGCTGAGATGGTGACGTCATTGAGTATGCTGCTATTCCAATAGCAGAACTCCCCTCCTCCCGTCCTCCCCTCCTAGGAAGTCCCTTCTCCCAAGGAGAACATGCTAGTCTGAACTCCCAAGGAGGGAAGTCTTTACTCCCCAAGTCTTTGAATTGATAATCGGCCATTCCCACTAGGTCATGGAACAAATGCCACAGTTTTCACATTGGCCTGTTATAGTGCCACCAGCAGGTAGACTCGTGGCACTCCGAAAACACATTTTTTGGAACAATGCCACCAGGACACCTGACCTGGCTTCTTGTTAGGCCTATCCTTTTTTCTGCTGTTGTTATTATATTTAGGCTATTGCTGCATTGGCTGAAGGAAGCCAAACCAAAATAAGTTTTACTCTTGAGTCTCATGTACGTATACAAAATATGTAACCATAAAGTACCCCTTGAACCTTTGGAGTTCGTTAAAGTATGACCCGCTAAAATGGCATAAAATGCACCGAAACGCCACATTGAATTCAAAATGGCTGACTTCCTGTTTGGTTTAGGTCATGGCACTAAGATACCTTTTTTGAAAGTCGGGACATGATACAAATGTGATTTTTCTTCTTTTTTTCTTTTTACTAAAACTACTGCTAATGTGTTTTCAGGATGCGAAATATCGTCAGAACTATGGACCGAATTTCCATCCAACATTTGAGGTGACGATTGATCTCAATGCAGAAGTCATCCCATTGAAACTGCTGGGACCTGACGAGATAGTCTGGGAGAAGGAGATTAACCTGAAAGGTAAAGAGTTTTATCTTATTATGAGATATAGTGGAATAGCTCTTTCATGTTTAAAAATAATGTCTTCCCCATTATAACTATCCTGGCCTTTGGAGTGCGGCATTAACACTTTGTATGCCATTCCTGACCAAAGTTGTGATTTCAAACCCAGCCGCAGAGTGCTATCCTGATGAAAGTCGGGATATTGTTTTATATTAAATAACAATAGAGCAGTCATTGGGACCTGCAGGTGAAAGACAACTAAATCTCCCATGATCCTTTGGGAGATGACATCATCAGAAGGGAATAGACATCATCAGAAGGGAATAATCTCCGTTGGCTTCAATCAAGCCCCCAGAACGGCTTGTAAATATTGAAGCCCCAAAGCTGGAACTGCAGGCGGGGTGAAAAATACATGCATGAACAAAAGAGTGCGATGCTGGGGTCTGCCATGGGTTCAATGGACGTTGTTTGATGGTCGTGACGTAAGACATTCGTCGATACAATTCCCCCAAAATGCACCTGGATTCTGCTTCTTCCGGGTGCTTAAAATGCTTAACACTGTGGTTAAGTCGCACTGTGGTTAAGTCGCACTTAAAACAACGGACTCACTCGCTAGCTTTCGCCGTGGACTGAAGACTCACCTTTTCAGACTCCACCTAAACCCTTAGCACTACAGAAAAAATCAATGAATACATGAAGCTAGTTAGCATTTGTTTTTGTTTTTTTAGGTTTTTTAGAACTTTGATTATATGGTGTTTTTTCTAGATAGATATCCTTTTGCATTTGTTATATTGTTGATGATGTACTGACATATTATCTTGTTTATTATTGTGATGTTATCTGCTGATTGTAAGTCGCTTTGGATTAAAAGCGTCTGCTAAATGCCTAAACTGTAAACTGTAAACTGTTAAGTGGCTGTCAGTCGCTTAGATACGGGACGGTGAAAAAAAGGATTTCTCAACGATTGATGCGATTTGGAGAAAGATTCTGAGATAACGCCATTTTGGGGCATTACCAAATATGGGCATTCCCAGATATGACCTTAACTCACCGGATGCCCACGAGGTGGCAACGCGTCAATCTCTTTGATGTCTACGTGTGCCCAACGACGCGTTTGCCGCGTTGTACAGTAAACTATACTGTACTGTAGCACCTGTACTGTACTACCGCGATGATGAAACAAACTCCATTTCCCAAAATGCACCACGGGATCACACGACCGGGAAGTGCTGTCTGCCTCGTTCACTGCCCTGTAAAGCTGCTGTACAAACATGCAGTTTTCTCCTAATCTAGCTTTTAAATCACTTTCATGTTTGAAACGCGGCCTTTCTACCGGCCGTTACACAAACGCTGCGGCCCGTGATTGTTTAAAACCGGTCCTGACTGAAAGAAAAGATTTTCGCGAAATAAACAGGACATGCTTGGATTACATTTCCTCGGATTACTTTTCTCGCCAGTACCTCGAAGGCAGGTAAAATGGCGGTTTGCCATGGGCACCAGCAAATTAAATGTTGAATAATTCTGGGCATCCAATGTGTTGTAATGTAATTAATTTGCAAGCGTGATCTGGGAATACCCATATATGGGCATGTTCTGACATCATATCGTCGACTATGGGCATAAAATATATGGACTTAGAAGGGACATGAAGCCAGAGTGTGATGTCACAGCAGCAAACCCATTCTGTTAAGAGTTGTTCCCCTGACATCACAGTGACATCAGAGCATGATGTCAGAGTGATGTCACAGTGATAAGGGAACCAATAGACTGTAAAATGTGTACTGAATGACTGACTAAACATACAGACAGACAGAGAGAAGCTGCAACATTTCTCATGGTATACTACGACCTTTGGTCGCAATTATGTCATAATTTATGTCCTGTATTATTTCATCTGTGGTTATCCGAAATTAATTAGGGCCCGAGCACACGCAGTGTGTGAGGACCCTATTGTAATTGCAAAGATTATTATTAGGGCCCGAGCACACACAGTGTGTGAGGACCCTATTGTAATTGCAAAGATTATTAAAGCTGCAAGCAGCGATGAACCGGGCCCTCGCAGCTATACCCACGTCACAAGGGTTAGCAGCCAATTAGCATTAGAATTTTTAGCACTAGAAATAACATTTTCTAGCATTAGCATTTTTAGCAACAGCATTTTACATCAGCATTTTTAGCATTAGTATTTTTAGCATTAGCATTTTTAACATTAGCATCGTCATTAGCATTTTTAGCATTAGCATTTTTAGCATTAGCATTTTTAGCAATAGCATTTTTTAGCATTAGCATTTTTAGCATTAGCATTTTTAGTATTTGCATTAGCATTTTTACCATTAGCATTTTTTGCATTATCATTTTTAGTGTTAGCATTTTTAGCCTTGGCATTTTTTTGCATTAGCATTTATAGCATTAGCATTTTTTAACTTTAGCATTTTTTAGCATTAGCATTTTTAGCATTAGCACTAGCATTTTTTAGCATTAGCATTTTTAGCGTTAACATTTTTTACGTTAGCATTTTTAGCATTAGCATTTTTAGCATTAGCATTAGCATTCAAATGACACCACCCACACGTCTGTACGACAAACGGTTCATGAGATATAGAGGCACTTCCTGTTTGGTGAAGGGCACTTCCTGTTTGGCCAAGGAAGTTTGACGCTTCGCCACGCTGACACCGTTTCACGAAAACTCAAGATTTTTGATAACTTTTCATCGTTAAATTGTATTGTGTATGCCGAGCGAATCGAAAGTTGATCCGATCAACCCCCTAGGAGGAGTTCGTTAAAGTGCGACCAAAAATGTGCCAAAACGCCACTAATTAGTCAAAATGGCTGACTTCCTGTTTGGTTTCGGACATGGCGCCAATAGACTTTTTTGTGAGTCCGGACATGATACAGGTGTGTACCGATTTTCGTACTTGTGGGTAAAACCACATAGTGGGGCTGTTGCGTTGAAATTTTGTAGGGGGCGCTGTTGCGCCATTAGGCCACGCCCCCTTTAATTAGGGCCCGAGCACACACAGTGTGTGAGGACCCTATTGTATTTGCAAAGATCATTATTATTCTTCTTCCGCCGAATGAATCGCGTTTTTGAGGCGCCAAACGTACTCCAAAAGTTGCGCAACTTTGCACACACATCACAAGTGGTGAAAATTTTCGTATTTAAAAAGAATTAAAAGTGGGCAGGGCCTAATGGCGCAACAGCGCCCAACAGCGCCCACTACACGGTTTCACCCACAAGTACGAAAATCGGTACACACCTGTATCATGTCCGGATTCACAAAAAGGTCTCTTGGCGCCATGTCCGAAACCAAACAGGAAGTCAGCCATTTTGTGTAGTAGTGGCGTTTTGGCGCATTTGTGGCTGTTTTCACGGGACGCACTTTAACAAACTCCTCCTAGCGGGTTTATCGGATCAACTTCGAATTTGCGCAGCGTACACAAGACACCTTAACGATGAAAAGTTATCAAAATCGTGAGTTTTCGTAAAACGGCGTGACCGTGGCGAAGTGTCAAACTTCCTTCGCCAAACAGGAAGTGCCTTTCGTCAAACAGGAAGTGCCTCTATAACTCATGAACCGTTTGTCATACAGACGTGTGGGTGGCGTCATATGACTTCATTAACACCTTCTAAGCCAAGGGGAGCCCCTTAATGTTAAAACCGTACTATATCGCACATCCCCCCAGGGACTCTCAGCCACGTCGTACATTCCCGGACTTTGTCTTTAAAACCGGAATAAAAGCTTTTGATCCGAAAATCGGCGATCGTCTAACCTTCCCTAGTCACCACTCGTGCACTGATATCTCATGCAGACCGTGCATGAAGCAGAGGTGACGTCAGCGCCTCTCCTTCTCCAAGGCTACTCCCAGCCATCCGTTTGCTGTCTGCACACTCGAGCTCCTACAGCAGCCATGCTTGGGGCTATGCTAGCGAAACTTTTCAGTTCTCTTCTTCAGTCACACATGGACTATTTGCGGGGACATTTACGTGAAAGGATCGCGCACGCGAAACGCACGGGGACATCGACGATCGGCCAAAACCCCCATTCTATCCCAACGGAAATCGAGAAAATCATGGTGAGTTACTGGCCTGGGGGAAAAAAAAAAAGAAAAAACAGCGGCGCTGTTCAAGATGGAGGGGCTGCGGGGTCATGTTTATAAACATAATATTATGTCTCAGATCACAATACAATAATAGAAATGTCACGGCTAATCTACCAACCACCATTCTATTTCGGACGTCAAGGTGTTAAGAGTCCATAACCATAATTGACGCTTCCTTCGCCAAACAGGAAGTGCCCTTCGCCCAACAGGAAGTGCCTCTTTATCTCATGAACCGTTTGTCGTACAGACGTGTGGGTGGCGTCATATGACTTCATTAAGAGTCCTTAACCATCATTGGCGCTTCCTTCGCCAAACAGGAAGTGCCCTTTGCCAAACAGGAAGTGCCTCTATATCTCATGAACCGTTTGTCGTACAGACGTGTGGGTGGCATCACATGACTTGATTAAGAGTCCTTAACCTCAACCCTTTTTGTGCCTATCCCGAACAAGTTCGGCTTTATGTCAATCCAATACAATGTTTTTTTTTGCTATTTTACTTACCCTGAGCTGCTTGTAGAGATGTGGGTGGTCCTGGGTCGTCCTACGCTTTCCAACGAGTGATGCTAGATGGTCCGACGATTTATTCCATTGAAAATGGTTTAAAATAAAGTTTAGAGCCCCCCCCAAAAAAACTCAATCTATACTGTCGGCGGCGCGACGTATTCCGGGGTGCCTATCACGGACTAGTCCGGGATATTTAATAAAATTAATTAATTAATCGGAGGCCTCAACGAAGCCCCGGTCTAATTTTCCATACATGGCCGGGGCCGTGTCTCTGTTTACATCGGCCCGTAATCGGGCAACGCTGCCGCACGGCGCCACCCACTCCAATACTTTAGAGACCTTTTTCTCTCAACTGTGTTCCCAGTGCAGCGACAAAGTTTTTTTGCGAGTAAAATAGCTTCAGATCGGGCTTCTAAAAAATAAAGAAGCTAATAGCTAACTGTTAGCTAACTTCCTCCTCTCGTCATTCATTACAGTGGTCGCAGTGAAATCACAAGGCACTACTGGCTGTGTCGACGGAAGCTAGAGCGAAGGCCTATACAGAAATGTCTGGCACTCTGGCGCCCTCTTTTGGCCCAGGCACAGTATGAGTTAATTGGCGCTTCCTTCGCCAAACAGGAAGTTCCCTTCGCCAAACAGGAAGTGCCTCTTTATCTCAAGAACCGTTTGTCGTACAGACATGTGGGTGGTGTTATATGACTTCATTAAGAGTGCTTCACCTTAATATGTTTAACTTAGCCCCGTCCCTTCTTCTGATTGGCTGTTGCCCCTTGTGACGTGGGTAGAGCTGTGAGGGCCCGGTCATTGCTGCTTGCAGCTTAAATTGGGGTCATGCCTATGTTCCCTCAACCCTATGTTCCCTCACTGAGGTTAAGGTTAGGGTTAGGGTTTGGGTTAGGGTTAGGGTTAGGCATAGTGGTTAACATTGAGGGAACATAGGGCGAGCATGGACCCCTTAAATTTGTTTTGAATTACGTATTTTTTCGCCACCTGTGATGTGCATGCAAAGTTGCGCAACTTTTGGAGTACGTTTGGCGCCTCAAAAACGCGATTCATTCGGCGGAAGAAGAAGAAGAAGAAGAATCTTTGCAAATACAATAGGGTCCTCACACTTTGTGTGCTCGGGCCCTAATTAGGGCCCGAGCACACACAGTGTGAGGTCCCTATTGTAATTGCAAAGATTATTAAAGGGCCACTTCACCTCTGGTACAACCAGATCTTATTTTATTGTTGTTTAGGACACAATCAACACAATCCTGAGTTATTCTTTGTGTTCAATCTGTGTTTTGAGATATTTTAGTATTTCAGCTGTGCTAGTGATGCGTTTTGCATCATATGATGCAGCATGATGATGCAAAATGCATCATATGATGCAAAATGCATCACTTGCCAAATGGTTTTTGGCAAGTGTAGCCATTATAGTCTCATTGTTTTTTGTGATCTATCATTGACCAGTCAGAAAACACAGAGGCTTCGATTCTTGTGAAGTATCAGCAGATAGAACAGCAGATAGAAAGATCAGCAGATAGAACAGTTAGGATTAAATAGTAAAGTATGAAGCTGTGAACAGGTTGGTAGAATCTCTATATCTGACAATCAGCATTCTTTCCGTTCTGAATGTTGACTTGTACTTCACACAATGTAAAAGATTAGAGCTGTAGCTGAAGTAGAGGGATTCTATTACCATCCAGGTAACCATCAGGGAGGAAAAAACTAGTGTAGGGTACAGAGGACCCCTCACTTACTTGCATGGTCACACGCACAATGATCTCTCAGTCCTGGTCTGCCTGCACAAAATTAAGGATTAATGCAGCCCTATATTTAATGTCTTCCTGCAGAGCTCATGAAACCTGACACGGATGATTCTGATAATGGTAGGTGAGAGTGAATGAAAGGCGAATGAATGACAAATCAAAATCACATTCTGGAACTCATCACCTCTCAATATGTTTGCCCCTTTCCCATGATGATAGGATTTGGTTTGGAGTTTAGTTTTCAGTAAACATAATGTAGAATATATGATATATCTAATATTTTCACCAATATCAATATACTACTTGTGTTAAATATTCTTATGTATTCATCCAGATGAGGTGTACAGAAGATCATGCTGTGAAAAATGCCAACATGTCCAGCAGGTCAGTTTATTCAAAGCAGATACTCTTGTTTCTGTCTGTCAATGATCCTAAATGATATCCTGTGTTTGTTTTCTTGGTAGAGCTACGGCAGTAAGAAGATCACTCCTGAGAAACTCTCCAGAGGACGCTATCAGTGAGTCTGAACATCACTTTGGCATCATCTATCATGACATGTACAAACACAACCAATAACTTATTTCTGGGCAGATATACACAATCTATTATTTTGTTCCAATAAACAGGTCAAATCTTTTTTAGACATAGCTAATGTTATGGACACTTTATCTTATAGTGTAGATATTGATAGACATGATACCCATTCTACCACTCTACATGTTTGTTAATGCGTGTGCGTGTGTGTGTGTGTGTGTGTGTGTGTGTGTGTGCGTGTGCGTGCGTGCGTGCGTGCGTGCGTGCGTGCGTGCGTGGGTGTTTGTGTGCGTGCGTGTGTACGCTGCAGAGCACAGCTGGAAGAAGGGGGGACATATGAGTGTGTGTTTACAGGCTTGATATTTGAGGCGTCGGAGCGAGTTGTGGTTCGTTATTCTGCCCTACCCTGGTCCGAGTTCGGCAGGTTCATCCAGAACCCCTGGATGATTGCTGGTCCCATATTCAACGTGGAGACGGTCCCTAAGAATAAGAAGTCTGCCTTCAAGTTGGTGAAGCTCCCCCACTCCCTGTGTCTGTCTGGTGAGAATATATTAGTGTCAGTTGGAGACCTTGTATATCCAAGATGGCAGTCCTGGTATCACTCACGGGTGCAAGGGAACGCTAGGTTCCATAATCCAATGTAATTTAAGGCCACATTCTCATAATATAATTCGGTTTAGTCGTGCGAATGGGAGGGGTGAAGTTGCTACATTCTTGCATATTTAATTGATACGTTTGCGCTCGCACTGCACTTTGTCATCCGAAACAAGGAATCGTCCACGTCTGTCCACGGGACATGTATGTATCCAAGCTGCATAATAATGCCTCCTCCATCTCCCTGTGTTTATTAATTCTTCAAGTTCAACTCACAATGTAACCGCAGGACCCCAGCAAAATTAGCCTATTTATCTGCGGTCGACGGTCGTAAACGGGCGATCAAAAAATAAAACCAGCGGCGGCCGGAGGGACTCGCAAAATCTACCAGCAATAAACCAGACAGCAAATACTTTTAATAGCGAGATATGAATATCTACGAAGAGGAGGACATCAACGTCTCCCTCCCTCTCTCTCTCGCTCTCTCTCTCTCTCTCTCTGCCCCTCGTCTTGCCCTCCCTCCGCTGGCTCCCTCTCTGCGCTCCGCGCAAGCGTCTCCATTTGGACTTGATTTGGCACAGAGAGCGCGCGCGCGAGCAAGGGCGAGAGACCCACACATCGGCCTATATTATATTAGGCCTATAGCCTATATATGATATACAAGTGACTCCAGTGGCACTTTCCTTTAACTAACTGTGAGCAACTCCTCACAAATAATACACCATGTGCGATCGAGGGAGCGGTGATCAGAAATTAAATCAATGAGTGGAGGGGGCGGCCAGAATGGTCAGACATCTAATGAGAGCGGACGGTCTGGAGGAGGATTTAACCTTTTAAATAACTATGGATTTAACCCGCACTGGCTCTATATAGCCTACCACAATGTGTCATTGCCTGTATTTAAAGACTGATGGATTCACACCAACAGGGAAGCGTTTGCGGTAGCGCATCGAAACCACCGTTTTTTTGTGGATTTGCACTTGTTTCTTTTATTCGAAAAAGAATACGGATGCGTCTTCACACATGCCCAACCGTTGTGTATTTTCCAACAATACGTTATAGGATTCGTTTTAATCGCAATAAAACGTGCCTGTGTGAATGCCGCCTAAAATGGAGAGAATCTCGTCTTTGGTAAAGTGGACATGCAGATGACAAATTGATGAGATTTCTATTTTACAACACAGTGAATCCAAGACACAGTATCCTACAGCAATATGTTCCATGAATTCCATGCATCTTGTCTCAATAAAACTGTCCCTTTCCTCCCTCCTTTCCTTTGTCTTCACCCAGGCCCAGTGGAAGAGGAGAAGGTATTTGGCGTCTTACACATCACTGGCAAGGATGCTGTCATTGAGCCAGTGGAGGAGTTCTCTGGCAGCCATCTGAAGTGGTCGGTGTCCTCCCTGTGCCTGTGCCTCGCTGCCATCGTCCAGGAGACACCGACGGGGAAATACCATGGAGCGGTGCTGCTCTACAAGGAGCTGAGCAGTAATGATAAGATTCTAAATTTATGCATCTACCTCGCCCCCAACGACAACCAATCACATGTTGACGTAAGGATTTCCCTAAGCTTGTTGAGATCTTGGCCATAGCCAATTTTAGTGCAAATGAGTGCAAAGTGAACAGTGAAAGGCCTGTAGCCTTTTATCTTCATGTTCAGGCTTCTATCGAAAGTTGAATTGTAGCTGTTTGCTTTGTAGCTGTCGGTGCGAACACAGCATAATTGCCAGACTTTACTTTATTTCAGCTATGGTCTGAATGGCATCAGTGTTTTCTAGTTTGGACTAATACTTCTTCTTTCTCTGCCTCTTCTCTTCCCAAACCACAATCACATTGTCCACCTGTTGTCCTTGTGTATGCCAGGACATTAAGAAGGATTTGCTCAGCTCTGGTAAGCGCTATGGTAAAGTTCGCAAGAATCCGAGATGCAGACTGAAGGTGAATGATGATTACCATCTCATGAGTGACCAAACCAAAGTAGACATTTACCCGGAGGTATGTTTGTCTCAGTGCTTATTCATCTTGTAAAGTGGTGTATCCATTAATATTAATATCCATTATGAATATATGTAAGGTCATAATTAATATCATATGTGCTTGTGCAGGACTTGATGTTCACCCTGGGAGAAATAGGCTTCTTTGAAGTACAGTATAAGAATCCACCGTACATTGATTTTAAACTTGAACTTCAACTTAAAGAGAGTGATACTGTCAATAAGGCAGCATGGCGTGCAATCATTCTAGAAGGTACGCATGTACACAACCTGTCTATTTGGATTTAATTTGTGCATGTGTGCCTGCTTGCTTGTATGTCCTTTCGCAGTGAATTTCTGAATGACATTTACCTTGCTCCTTGTCACCGTGTCAGGCGATTTGAACAACTGCCCGGAGGTGAAGGTAGAGCCGAGCACGGGGAACGAGTGTAAGCATCTGGTCTTCCAAGCCAATTTCTGAATTTGAATGAATTGAATTATCCTTGTTAGCTTAATATCAAGGTCAACCTTGCTTTGCTGTGTTCTATATAGGCCAGGGCTCCTCCGCGAGCGTCGCGTTGCTCTGCGTCGTGACGGCTTCATTGACGCCATCACATTGACGTACGACCGGCTCCACCGCAGTGCAGCGGCTGACTGAAAGTCCATTTCCAAAACAACATGAAAATCACTTTCAAACAGGAATAAAACTATTTGTTACCTGAATGTGAACGTACAGAGGACGTATGTTCACAGCAGAGATTACGTTAAGACACAGAAAATAATCAATAGTCAATACAGCATATATCTTGAGTATTTAGAAAAAGTCATGGAAGGGGACATTTCAGAGACCTTCACAGGGAGAGTTATTGCACTTTGCAATCTCAAAATCGGCCTAAAAGACCGGTTAGTCACCCGTGTGTTAATGCCCCAACCACTTGGAATGAGTTACAACTAAATTTACCTGAACCTGAGTGCAACGGTGGGGGCGTGGGAGTGTGGGGAACACACACCATTGACTATTGCCGATGATGGAGAGGTTATATAGCTTTATGTAATGATAGAGGCACTCTGGCCGATTTCGTAAGAGACTCGTCACCAATTGCAAGATATTTAAAAGTTATTTGGGGCCATGATGATAACCCCTTCTTCCCACTACTAGACTAAGGATTTATATTGTTTGTGTTATTGTTTACAACCACACTTATTCACGCGGTTCCACCATTTTTACTAGTAGGCTAGTGTAGGCCTAGTAGCCTTTTCAGAAGTTAATTTAATGTTTTCCATTTTATGATTTCCTTTATCTTAATCTTTTTCTCATAAGCTTGCAACCCTCCTTGCCCATCAGCCCCCACCATTGCATTCAGGTTCACCGGGAAAATAGCTTAGTGAACAGTGCGCCCCAGTGGCCATAAAAAAATAACCTGTCAAATGTCCATGCCAGTAGAGTTAAATGCCTGCCTGGGCATTTAAAGTCGTACTAGTAATCTCATTTTACAGTCAATTTACAGATCCTGTAACTACTACTGACATTACTATGACAATACTAGTAATGTCATTAGGTGGGGACATTACTATGTGGGTGGATAATTACTTTCAGGTAATACCAGATTTCTTATACAAGTCTGTTGTCTTTTCTGACTCCAGCTTCCACAAGCAGAGCAGATGAAGGTGAGCTGACACTACAAATAGGTGTCTACGCTACATTGTGTGTGTGTGTGTGTGTGTGTGTGTGTGTGTGTGTGTGTGTGTGTGTGTGTGTGTGTGTGGCCGTGTGTGTGGCCGTGTGTGTGTGTGGCCGTGTGTGTGTGTGGCCGTGTGTGGCCGTGTGGGTGTAGCAGTTAATTTCAGGATTACCTGTGTGTGCGTGTGTGTGTGTGTGTGTGTGTGTGTGTGTGTGTGTGTGTGTGTGTGTGTGTGTGTGTGTGTGTGTGTGTGTGTGTGTGTGTGTGTCTCTCTCAATGCATTATGGGGATTTGAGTTTGTGCATTACTGCGAGGTGTATCGGACGGCTGTCTTGTTTTTTTTGTTTCACGTGTCCTCTGCGCCATAAAGAGCGTTAACTCTTTAGCACCATAACGAATGCCATAACGAATCTGCTCAGACCCCTCACCTGTCTGAGCAGATGAGGGGTGGCCCAGGTGTGTACAGTAGCAGCAGCTTCCGTAACGCTAGTCTGTTATCTTCAGCGCACATAAACAATCATGGCGGCGGGATCACTTCTCTAGGCGTTTTCAGCCTGGATCTACTTTCTCTATTTCTGTGTCTAAAAACTGGTGCAAAAAGAGGGGAAGGAGGAGCGTCTCGCTCCGTAATGGCTGCGCCCACACTGTTGTGTTTTTTTTTGTTTTTTTTTACTTTTCCGTGAGCGATGCAACCGTCTTTTACACAAGACCGCGATAGGAAATAATGGATAATTTTCTATAAATTCGCAAAGGTAAGCTACTTTGATGGCCGTGAGCTGATTGTAAAAGTGATCCCTGACCAGTGTTGGGTAGCTTTACTTTTTTTAGTAATATATACTGATTACATATTACCTTGATTTTAAAGTAATACATTTCGTTACATATTACCCCCCGAGTAGGAGTAATATATTAATATTACTTTACTTATTACTTTTTGGTAAAAAAATAAAAATAAACGCTCAAATTGAACAAATAATTATCTAGATATTTTATTATTATATTTTATATATTTTATTATTTTATTTTATATTTTATTGTCTGTTTTTTTTTCACAATAGACCTATACCTTCTTAAATGTGGCCTATAATGACATGACAAGTTTGACAACAAGACACAAACCTGAGTAACTCAGTTAACATTTTGGACAAAAGAGCACATTTTACATCAAGCTGCCCAGATGTCCAGTATCCCTGTACATTGACACCCAGTTGCTAACGATCCGATCATTGCTAACGAAAATGATCGGATTTATCAGATTAGAACAATAATTCCATATATCCGGACATGCTTTGTGTGACACTGCTGCGTGCTGCTGGGGTGTTCAGTGTTTCTGACGTTACGTTATGTGAGTGATAGCTCTTGTTTTGGGCATGTTTTATCTGACAGCCCGTGCGTCGGAGAAACCATCCACCAAAGCAGCCTACAGTCAACCTGCTGAATGCTGTCAAACGAGGCATTTGATAATTCTCAGTAATACATTCATTTTAGCTTTTCTATTCAGTTGTTGATGTTGTGGAATTTAGTAGCTTACTAGGCTAATAATCACTCTAAACACCTGGGCGCGCTGACTCGCTGTACGCAATGGTTTCCAGGCACTCCACCACACAGTGCGTGGCTCAAGCATGTGCATGCATAGACATCAAAGGGGGCTTGAGCCCCTGCCCCTTTATCCATCTCTAAAATGTGCCCTCTTCAGACCATGAATGCATTTTTTTTACTATGGTAAAAGATATGCAAATGCCCTCTTTCCATACCATAACTGAAAGCCTCTATCAGAGTCCAGGGTGAAGAGCTATTCACTTCACAGCTTTATAGTTTCCTAGCTATCACCTAGGCTTTGTTATGTATATTTAGGTGATAGCTAGAAAACTACACAGAGGTGAAGTGAATAGCTCTTCAACCTGGATAGTTAGGTCAAATTAGCCAAAAGTTAAACCAATCTGGGAACTAAATCAAAATCAAAATCTTTTTTCACAAATGTGTTCATAAAGGTGTCAACTATCACCTCTGAACTTTCTCAATCACAACTCCCTTGGGGGACTTTGTGGGAGCCAATCAAAGTTGGGGGTATCCTGTGGGCCTGGGATTAAAGGGGGGGAAATAAAAAATGGCCAATATGAGTGTATGAGGTGTGTAATTAGAGTATTTGGGGGCTGCTGAATCCATTCCAACCATTAGTTATCAGTAAAAATTACTCCTTGGCCATAAAATAGGCCACAACAAACTACCTTTTTGTGTCCACAAGACATAATATTGTCAATAAAAAAATTGTTGGAGTAGGGTTTGAATTCATGAAAACTATTCAAGATCAGGTGGGTAAGCGCACATCATGACACACATGATAACATGATACAATCTGACAAGGAACACTCAAAAGGGTTTAAAGCATAGGGACTTACAGGACACAGGTGAACTCGAATGACATGATTGGCTAAGCCTTAGCCAATTAGGCCTATTTTATGGCCAAGGAGTCATTTAAACTGAAAAGGAATGGTTGGAATGGATTCAGCAGCCCAAAAATACCCTAATTACACACCCCATATGCTCATATTGGCATTTCTTTCATTTTATCCCCTTTAATCCCAGGCCCAGGTATCCCGATACCCCCAACTTTGATTGGTTCCCACAAAGTTCCCCAAGGGAGTTGTGATTGAGAAAGTTCAGAGGTGATAGTTGACACCTTTATGAACACATTTGTGAAGAAAGATATTGATTTTGATTTAGTTCCCAGATTGGTTTAACTTTTGGCTAATTTGACCTAACTAGGACTCGGTTAGAGCCTTTAGAGGCTGAAGGCTGCATTCATTGTCCACTAAAAGGCCCTTTTAGAAATGTCAGCCCCTGCCTCTCTAACATTCTCTGCACGTCCCTGCGTATCAGTGCCGTTCTCTGCGGGGTAGCAGCAGCGCAGCAGAAACAAAACTTGAGAGGAAGGCTGAAAGCTTAGGCACAGGAGGTATGGATCCCACGACAAAAATCCGTACCATATTGGCTCAAAACGGGACGACGGGACCCTGGTTGGTAACGCGGAAAGTAATGCAGTAAATAAGTTATCATTACTGCATTATATTACCGATGTTTTTTTTTGTAGGGCGTTATATTAGTCATTACCGCATTTCAGTAATATATTAGTAATATGCGTTATATTACTAACGCGCGTTACCCAACACTGTCCCTGACTAATACGACAAATATGCCTTAATACATTATAATTGTCCTCTATAATTACAATGTAAAATTAAAAACACCTTAAATATTCTATTTCTTCTAGAAATAGCTAATCTTTCACTCAATAGGGGAAATGCCTTTCGCAAGTTGATGATGTCATAAATGTAATTTGTGATCTATCCCTATGGAATTTATGGAATGCATGTGCAAATAAAAACAAACATAATACTTCCTATGGTTAATATGAGCATCAAATCAATATTTCAAATGTGTTTGTGGTTTATTTTGCACATGCATGCCATAAATTAGACCACACATAACATTTATGACATCATCAACTTGCGACAGGCATTTCCCCTATTGACTGAAAGATTAGCTATTTCTAGAAGAAATAAAATATTTGAGATGTTTTTAATTTTACATTGTAGTTATAGAGGACAATTATAATGTATTAAGGCATATTTGTCGTATTAGCCAGGGATCACTTTAACAACCTAAATGGCAGTAAAAGAGTTTTGGCCACCATTTACGCCAAAATGCGTATATCTGTCTTTCCATTGTTTAGTACAGGGGTCCTCAGAGTCACTACAGGGGGTCCTCCAAATCTTTGTGTGATGGAAACCTTTTGTTCTCCTGTTTTATATTAACCACTTGAACCCTAGCATCCATATTCTGAGAACTTTAGCCAAAAATAGCAGATCTAAAAGCTCACAACGCCTCGCAGCTTGTAGATCGGCTATTTTCGGCAAAGAGCTCTGATGTAGGGGAAAGGAGCAGACAAAGTAGCCTACAGAGTGAAAGGTCAAGTTTATTAAGCATTGACGATTCAAGTGGTTAAATATCTGCAAACACACATTAACCTGTCTGGTGCCAACCCCGAGTTTCCCGAGTTTGTATTGGTACCCCCCCTGTGCCAACCCCGAGTTTCCCGAGTTTGGGCTGTTTAAAAATAAATAAAAAAAAATGATTTTTTTGGACTTCAAAAAATGTATTAGGCATGATCGTGATCGCGAAATTGCATGTTTAACCCCCATACCAACCCGGGATGGTGTTTTCCTCTGGTGTTTCAGTCCGAGTGTATCAAAGGGTGCGTTCGGAAATGCGCACCGGGTGGACTGCGCGGGCGTTTATCGTGGGCTTGCCCAGGCCTTACGGCCTGGGCATAAATATAACGATTGCATTCACCACGGCTTCGTAACTCGCGCGGCGCTCCGCCGGCCGCGCGGCCCTGGCCCGCTCTTCGCGGCCAAGGTCCGCTGGCCTTCGCGCCGCTTGCAATGTCGTGGACAATAAAACGAGCGCACCCTTTGATACACTCGGACTGAATCACCAGTAGAAAACACTCTCTCATACCAACCCCATCTTTCAAACATGGCAGCCATGTTTGTTTACATTTGAAGAAAACATAATGGCTGCTAGCTCATGAATGCCTGAACGGATTTCCAAGCGGATTTTTTTGTTTGAAAGCTGTGAACAGCGTGCACACACGTGGTGCATGATTAGCAGTGTTGGGCAAGTTACTGAAAAATAGTAACTCGTTACCGTTACTAGTTACTTCATTTAAGAAGTAACTCAGTTACTTTACTGATTACTCACACCAAAAAGTAATGCGTTACTGTGAAAATTAACTTTTTAGTTACTTTTTATTTTTCAGTATAGTAATTTTTAGTAATGACCTTATAGCCTGGTTAAACTTTATAGCTTGTAACCCAAAAGAGAAAATAAAACATTTGCCCGTGACCCAAACTAGTGAAAACAGCAGATCTACAAGCTCACAATGCATTGCTTTGCGATGCGTTGTGAGCTTGTAGATCAGCTATTTTCACTATTTCTTAAATATTTGTGTTCTAATTTATGGAATTTCTTTGATTTTATTTATAATGTATTCATAGAATTACTTACAAAATAACGTTGACATTTATTTTTTAATTTGCAAGTAATGTAGGCTACATAAAACAAATAATCATATTTTCCATTTATGAAATATATGCCTTACAAGCAAAAAACTTGAGGCAAAATGAATTACCTTAACAATTTTGCTGCCATTTTAAACATAGCTGTAGTAAGCAGCTGCCAAATTTTCCTTACCTTTTAATGTGGGCACGCGCACACATCGTGCACAATCTGTGCGCGACTCATCTAGTAGACTTGTAGACTCGGTGACAGCTTTCGAATAAAAAAAACCCATTGAAATAGACATATCCGTTGCCACGCTGTATCCCTGCTTATCCGCCAGTGTTTACATGAAAAAACACTGAAAAAAGCCATCTGTGCGCTATGGTAACACGTGGACACGTTCGCGCACAAAACGCACAATATGTGCGGGGATCATAATCCAGGCGTGTAGAGACTGGATCAAAGTTTCCAAACGCAAAAATCGGATTGAAAAACGAGCTTTCCATCACCGAGTAGCTTCCTCTTCTATTTACAATGTAAACCAATGGAAGCGGGACTATGGCCCAGGCTCAGACTGGATACGGAAAGCTAGATCCAGTCCAGACCGGAAATACGGCAGGATACAGTTAGGGGGCGGGCCTAAGACTCCGAAGCGGCCATATACAGCGATCATACTTTTAATTGTTTCATAATGATTAAAGCTAATTAAATTTCCGGGAACGACGGGCATCGCAGAGAGGTACAGCGGGAAATCAGCGGTTTCGACGGGGATCGCAGAGTATGAGTTAAGACCACAGGAAGTTTTCTTTCTGTGGCTTTCTTTCTCTAACAGCAAAATCATCGTTTGATGAGCCTTAATGAAATAGACCTGACAACAGATTTGACCGCGAGTCGGGACCAGAGTTATATAATTATAATACTGTAGGTCGACGGGACACATGCATGGATTTACAAGACATTGTCAATCATCTCATCAATAACGCACAGCTGTGCACTGCACGCAGTGGACGGGAAAAGTCAGCTACTGTAAGTGATCACGTTCTATCATATTCTACCTAGTGCGGGCTATCTGTAGTCATGTTTGCAGTCTGTATGTCTGCACTAGTCTGTTGGTAAAGCACAAACCAGTGCGCGTCTCAGCGCGGCTCTGTCTGGCATTTCGTGTCGGTGTCTCCCCTCCTCTCTGCCTTGTGAGTGACAGAGAGGAAGATTCAGCTCAGCTCTAGATGCATAAAATAACGCAAAAGAACGGAGGAACGCACCGTGTAGTAACGGTAACTGAGTTACAGAATTTAAAAAAGAACGCGTTAGTCTATTCGTTACTGAAAAAAAGAACGGCGTTACAGTAATTGATTACTTTGTAACGCGTTAGTCCCAACACTGATGATTAGGCATGGGCTTGCATGATCCGTGCACTATGAATTACATGGAAGTTTATGGAGACCATGGCAACTTGGACCGGTAAAGAGATTTAATTGATAGCAACATAAGTGTTAACATGAATCCAAAATACACTGATGATTGTGCTGTCAAAAGATGAAACTATATGGAAACTACGAAAAAGGTTTTGGGGGTCCCTGCTTCATCTCTCGCTCAACTAAGGGGTCCTTGGCCTGAAAACATGGAAGACCCCTGCTTTAAAATATGGAGATAAGACGTTTCTGCTCAACAGCAACGATATATTTGAACACTGGAAGTCTTGTTGCCTTTTACAATGACCATGAAACCTGTGGGAACTGTATCAAATTTGAAAAATTGAGACAGGCCTTTAAACAACACTAATATTTCAGTAGGTATGCAAAGGCTGTACATTTTAAAGTTGAGTTTCACCAACAACTCAATTTTCATAACTTTTTAGCTTCAGAGAAAACACTTTGTCGACACACACCGTTGCTTCCTGATTATAAATGTGACCGCAGTCACCATCCATTAATTGTCCCAATTAATGGGAATATGCAAAAACGTCAACCACACTTACAATTTCCCAGAATTGCATCTTTGTAGTAAGGGATTGAGTATCACACAATGCAGCTTTCAGTGGCTTTTTTTTAAATATAGTTGCAAGTTTATGTCTCAAGTCCCTCTGATGATCATTCTGTTACTTTTTTTTTGTATTCAGCCATCTATCTAGTCAGTCAGTTTAATTAAATATATTTTAATTGTAACTGAAACAAGGAATTGTTTTCCCTCTAGAGTATCTTCCAGGTGCCAGCTCACGTCAGCCAAACAAGCCGATGACATTATTGCAGCAAATGGAGATGTTGCGGACAACGATGGATGAAGGATCGACACCACCCGTGCTCAAACTTCTGCTGGACGATCTACTGAAGGTTCTCAAAGATGAAAAGGTCATCTCAGCCGAAAGGGAAACAGAGTTGGAAGAGCAATTCCTCACCAGACTTCGTGAACTGGATCCCGAACTTTTGGAGGCTTTAATGAGGTGCTTTGGGCTGTAAGGTGTTTGTTAAAGAGAAAGAGAGATGGAGTGTGAACACCCTTTTCAGTTATTTCATAACCTGGCCAATGAAGGCTACCGCAAACCAGTTAAGCAACAATACAAATAATCTGGGGATTCAAATGAAGTGAAAAAGGCTTGATTTCATTTCAATTTAGCTTAGGCCTATTTTATGTAACTAGACATTTTCAGAAGGCTCATTGTCTGGTTATGGGGGACTAACTCAGTTAGGCCTATATTATGCTACGCGGGACGAAAATTACAGAATAAGTTCAATTTAAGTAGACGAAACATGTCCATATTCTCTAATCTATGAATCATTTGGCCTTCAAGCTAATGGAAAATACAAGCCATTAAATCAGAATAGTGATGTGCAGAATCTGCTAAAAATGTAATAGGAACAGAAGATGGAAACACAACAAACCCGCACAATCACCTATAACCATTTACTTCATTAAAGACACACAGTTGATAACATCTCTGTCAGCAGAGGAATACATTTGGCAAAGACTACGCAAGGTTTCTAACCTTCAATTCTCTCTCTCTCTCTCTCTCTCTCTCTCTCTCTCTCTCTCTCTCTGTGTGTGTGTGTGTGTGTGTGTGTGTGTGTGTGTGTGTGTGTGTGTGTGTGTGTGTGTGTGTGTGTGTGTGTGTGTGTGTGTGTGTGTGTGTGTTCTTTCTAGCCAATCTGATGAGGTGGATCTTTCAAACATGGACATTGTGAGTAAAACCTGCTCCTCTGCACAATAACCCCACAGACCAGACATCAGGACAGTTACTGATTGTCTCCTGACTGCTTTGTGTCTTTCTTACTGACACTTTTCCTACCGACCTGCAAGGGTCCCTTTGCTTCCATTTGTTGATTCCATTTGTACAGAGTTTATGGGGGTCCTTGAAATTAAAGAACCACTGTACAATAAATCGAACAGAGCCTTAATTAGCACCAGTAACACCTGTGAAGGAAGTCGAAAGACACCCGAAAGTAAAACAAAATGGCATGTATGCATATACCCAATTGGCACTGGGTGAAAAATGGGTTAGTTAGATAGATAGATAGATAGATAGATAGATAGATACCTTTATTATCCCAAGGGGGAAATTCAGTCACCCAGTCACACCGCAGTTAAGGTTACATGATACAGGACTGCCTCCACTCAGTTACTGGAAACACCTGTACGTATTCAAACTACATTTAACACATTGTATGCCATTCCTGACAAAAGTCCGGATATCAAACCCAGCCGCTATGTGCTTTTCCCCTTAACACACCGGGTGCCCAGAATTTTCGACGTGTTGTGTTTGCTGGTGCCCATGGCAACGCGTCATTTTACCTACCTTCGAAGTACTGGCGAGAAAAGTAATCAGAGTAAATGTAATCCGAGTATGTCCTGTTTATTTCGCGAAAATCTTTTCTTTCAGTCAGGACCGTTTTTTATCAATTCTGAGCCACAGTGTTTGTGTTACGGCAGGTAGAAGAGGCTGCTGTTTTGAAATGAAAGTGATTTAAAAGCTTAAAAGTCAGGATATCATTTTATATTAAATAACACTAGCGCTGGGTCATTGGGACCCGCAGGTCTTCTGCTCTGCAGAAAAACGGCTTTATCTCTGAATCTTTCTCCAAAACGCTTTGATCTTCGAGACATTTTTTTTTTTTTTTTTTTACAGGACAATATTTAGGCGACGGACAGCCGCGGTAGCAATCTTTATTTTTCTTGGGAAAGAAAACATTCCGATCAATATTACAAAATAGTGAATTTCCACAATGTGGACACGAATGTGACTTACGGGGTCTTCAAAATAAAGCACAGTCAATGGCTAAATAATCAATTATATATACTAGACATACTGTAATTACGAAACAGTATGGGCTCGGACGGATGCGTCAGGTCAGCGGTAGTAGACCCCTCCAAACCTTGTTCCCTGCAGGCACGGCAGCAAGACTACGTTTGTGTGGGCTATAAATGGTTCTCTTATGTGTCTGTCTTCTTTCTGGTTTATTCGTCTATCTTTTAAACTCTCTGTAAATCTTTCAAAATCTGCGACATAAAAGCGAGTACAATTCAACCATGGCTTCTTAAATGTCTGTGATGCAGGGTGTTTGTATTGGCTGGCTGATGATGATGTAGTTACATCCCTCTGATTCATCCAATCTGCAGCGACGATCAGCCCAACGGCCACTCCAACATGGAACACCATACATGGGCATAAAGTGCCTGAAGTTTTGAGGAGAATAAAATGACTAAATAAATAATGAGGAGAACATATATATGCTCTCTTTCAGCCAGCCCACCAGGCGCCATTTT
Organism: Nannobrachium achirus; assembly: GCF_963921795.1. Taxonomy (NCBI): domain Eukaryota; kingdom Metazoa; phylum Chordata; class Actinopteri; order Myctophiformes; family Myctophidae; genus Nannobrachium; species Nannobrachium achirus. The sequence goes on from NC_137826.1 coordinate 56,811,984, forward strand.
GAATTTCACCCTCTAGCAAAAAGTGCTGTGATGTTTGCGAGGGACATGAGGGCTAAATCTTTTATAAAGGGTCCATAGAGGTCAACTCAATCATCAAACCATCCTTCCCAGAGGATGGTCACAGAACCTCAGTTTGAGACTCTACTATAGAGACTCCAAAGTCCACCCCTGAACTCGGTCAGACACCACAAATTTCACAGACTGGTCACTGATAGATCACAAAAAAACAATGAGACTATAATGTTACTGTTGGACAAAAAGTTTTGTCTTCGTTATTCATTTTTTAATTGTGATTCTCTATTGCTTGAGAGGTTGTTGATGAACTATCTTAAAACCACACCCGTGTAGGATACTGTCACAATTGTTGTTCAGAAATGTGTGGAGTCACAGAATTGTGTATTTTTTGACAAACTCAAAATCTGTTTTTAGGATGACCAGGTGGGCAGCAAAACTTCAGGTCTCTGTGTGATCATCAACAATGAGAACTTCAGTAACCTTGGAAGACGACGTGGAACAAACAAGGATCCTGGTATGAATGTTGTCTGGATATTCTGCACTTAAACTCTTTACTGTTGTTTTTTAATTTATTTTTTTACTTTTATGTTTTTGATTGATTGATTGATTGAAGAATTTATTATAAGTTTTGCAATAGAAAAAATAGTTTCATGACAGTACAAATCACTGGTACAAAGTCAACAAAAAGGAGATCCTAGAAGGCTCTACAGCTTATTTCCACAGGAACCACACTTTAAGTATCTCATATAACATTGAAAGACAGACTGATAAAACATAGTACTTTATCTAGAATAATATCAATTTTCAAAACATAGTACTTTATCTAGGATAACATCAAATACAAAAACAGAAAAAGGGAGGGTGGGAGCATGGGGGCCCAGTTTATTTACACGTCACAAGTAGCAGCCGCCTGAAGGTGACTTTTCATACCTATTTTGAAGGAGGCTAGGAATTTGCTCTCCTTTAAGGCTTGTGGAAGGGCGTTCCACATGTTGGTGGTATAGCAGGAGAACAAATTAGAGCCTTGTTTAGTTTTAAATCTACGTTGAACATGATTGGTGGAGCTGCCTCTGTAATTATCGCAATATAGAAGGTTATGGCATTTACAGTATCATAAGTCGTTCTCAACGAGGGTAAATGTTTTCTTTGGTGGTTGAATCCCCGAGGAAAATTCCAGAATAAAACACAACCCTCTTAATCAGCATTTTATCATGTATGTACATACCTTGTATGATGGATTTCTGTCATAGTCATCGCTTTTCCTAGATCCCAGGACTCCTCCAGATCTCTCCCCACAGCCAAAACGGGGATAAATTGCAGTCAGGGTCGACTGGGAGAAATGCGGGGCCCTGAGCGAAGTCTGTCCGAACCCCCCCCCCCCCCCCCCCCCCGCGCATTTTTTTTTTACTTGCACGCGCACGTGTGCGCAAACGATTTTCTGTGGCTGTGCATCTATAAATGCTATGGAATTATGCAGCAACTCTATCTCTAACACGGTTAGACAGAAGCATATGTTTATTCTGCTGCTTTTATTGTACACGGCCACAAAGCAGACTCCTGCAGAATGAATGCAATAGCTGTATGGGACCATGTATTTACTTCACTACTACTAGGCTATCAATCAGACACAAGATCGTCATGTTGTCAGATGAGGGGATTTCTCATAACTTTGTAGAACATTACCCTGGCCTTACCTCGCTCAGATATGATGCTCTCGCTCTCAACTCTCTCATAAGTAAGTAACGGAAGGGAAGGGAACGCTGAATCAAGTTGTAAGATCCCGTGTCTCAAAACTAGATACAGTAAATCCCATAGCCCGAAGGGACAGTCAGACGTTTCACTGGTTGTTGCTGGTTGTCAGGGAGATATCACAGCCATCTTTGACAGGCTCTGTCTCCGTCCTGCAGATTGCGGTGTTTGTGTGAAGATTTTATATGAAAACCAAACTAAATCAATTAACCAAGCCTAGTGCGGGGCCCTTGCAGGTGCGGGGCCCTGTGCGACCGCACTGTTCGCTCTACCCTAGAATCGGCCCTGATTGCAGTCCTACAAAAGCGCAATTTTTCACTGCTCCAAATGCACTTTTTTCTTCATAAATCATCTATTTATAGTTCCCAAAGACGTTGTAGCCTGCAGCTAATCCCCTGACAGCATTCCACTTCCTGAAATGGCGATGTATACATTCAGAGAAGAGGGATGAAGTCTCGTCCGTCTCACGAGACTTCCGGGTCCAAGACTTTTAGTTTAAGTTATTTCCATGAATATATTATTTATTATTATATTACAGCCAGTATATACATTGATTGATTGAAGACTTTATTAGAAGTTTGTAAGTGTTTTTTTCAGGGCAATTTTAAAGAATGCTAGTGATCCACACTCCTTTATGGCCTTCGGTAAGGCTTTCCACATTTTGGTGGTATAGCAGAAAAAAGAGTTTGACCCTTTGTTGGTTTTGACTCTGGGTTGAAAGTGATCTGTTGCGCTGCCTCTGGTGTTGTATGGACATCCTTGATGTTTATAAAGTATTTTGACAGGTACTTGGGTATCATAGTGGTGTAGTGTATCTTGTACACCAGGCTCATTGCAAGTTGCTGTACTCTGTCATCTACTCTGAGCCACCCCACTCTTAACTGGTGAGTAGCGGTGAGGTGAGTCTGATAGGGAAGGTTAAGCAGGACCCTAATTAGTTTATTTTGGGCTGTTTGGAGTTTAGTTTTTAGGGCTTGTGGGGCGTCACGATACCATACGTGGACTCCGTAGTCAAAGAGGGGCTGGATTATTGCACCAGCTATGGTCTTCAGTGTGTTGAAATTGAAACCGTTAATCTCCACCACCTGTTCCCTCCCCACCAGGTAAGATTGCATCCAACTCACTGCTGCGCTGTCAAGACCGATGGCTTTTAGTTTTTCAATCAGAATAGAATGATTTACGGTGTCAAATGCCTTCTGGAGGTCCATCATGACCACGCCGCTATATTTGCCGTCATCCGCTTCGCGTTTGATTTGGTCAGTCAAATAGAGAAGGCATGTGTCAGTGGAATGAGATTTTCTGAATCCAGATTGGAACTCGTAAATCAGATTATTCTCATCGAGATATCTTGCAATCTGTTCGTAGACTATTTTCTCCATGACTTTGGATATGGAGCTAAGAATGGAAACGGGACGGTAGTTTCCAGGGTCTAGTTTGCTACCTTTTTTATGCAGGGGGGTTACTTTTGCTAGTTTGAAGTCCTGGGGGACATTACACTGTTCGATGGAAAGGTTAATTATGTGGGTAATAATGATTGGAGCAATGGTGGCGGCTGAATCTCTGAGAAATCTAGCTGGAATTTTATCAGGCCAGCAGCCTTGTGTTGAGGTAGGGCGCTCAATTTTTTAAACACTTCATCAGTTGTCACTGTGGCAATTTTAAAACTGTCTTTTCTGATGCCCAGTTTTTTGTAAAACTTCTTAACAAATTTTACACCATACCGCCCACATGGGCGACCAGTCTTTCGACCAGTGAACGGGTCTGTGGTGGTAAAGGTTTTGTTAAGATGGGTAGCCACTTCACATTTGTCAGAAATGAGAGCGGCGTCCGTTTTGATGTTTATGTTGAGGCATGGTTTTAGGTTTAAGCCTAATTGGTTGTTAAGCAACTTCCATAGGTCTCGTGGTTTGTTTTTGTATTCGTAGATTTTGTCGTCGATGTAGGTTTTTTGGCGATCTAACTAAGGCGGTTGTCTGGTTTCTAAGTTTCTTGCACTGAACAGTAAGATACTTGATGTGGATTTTGAGGTCAGGGTTGAATTTTTTTCGGAGCTTTTTGCAGCACTTTCGTTTTCATCGTATTTTTTGTCTCTGAGTTTAGCCAATCTGAGTTCCCAGAGGTTCTTTTTTTTCGTGAGTTTAGCTGATCTGGCAATATCTGAGTTATACATGGCTCTTGGCGGGCTTTAACCCTGGTGGTTTTCAAGGGGGCCACGTCGTCTAGAGTATCGTTAAATTTGGTTTCAAAACCACACATGCTCCTTCGACATCTGTACACTGCAGATCTGGGGAAACATCTAAACCCGCTAGTGTGTGATTAAAAACCTCACTGGAGTAGTTCTTAAGGCTTCTAGCTACGACTGTTTTGTGGCCACTAGCCTTGGGTTTGTGTATTTTTCGGGTAGAATAGATGATCACTAAGACCGCATACAATAGCCCCGCTAGCGGTGACTTTGGACTTGTCAGTTGTTAAGACGAGATCTATGAGGGTTTGGGAGTGCTCTGTCACCCTGGTGGGTACGGTGACAAGCTGAGTGAGGCTGTATTGACTGCATAACCCATCAAAGGACTTGAACATGGGTGTCTCTTTACGCAAAACATCCACATTCCAGTCGCCCAAAATGTGATACTCAATACCGTCCACCTTTGCTAAGCTCTCATCAAACAGCTCAAATAAATCATTCTGATCAGGTGGTCTATAGACAGCGCATATTAGTATGTTTTTTGCATGTTCAAAGATTACCTCTATCCATACAGTTTCAAGAGAACTGTGGTGTAAGTCTGGACGGGGGATAAAATTTACATCATTATGTACATACATGCAAACTCCGCCTCCCCTCCTGTTTCTATCATTCCTGATTACAGTGTAGTTTTCAATTTAAATATTGGCGTCAGCAAACAAGTCATCAAGTTTAGTTTCAGAGATGGATATAATTTTTACCTTACCGCCATGAAACATTCCCTTGATTTGCTCCAGTTTTTTGGGGTTCAAGCTATTGATGTTTAAATGAACTAGATGAAGTCCTGGTTTCGCAAAAACAACAGAGTGCATATTCTCGGTAGTGATCGAGCCAACGTCGGAGCTGGGGGAAGGGGGTTCACTGATCATGGCCGAGGGCGAGACTGTCGGGGGGGGGGGGGGGGGGGGGGGGTGGTCGTCGGTTGAAACAGTTGTGTCTGTAGTGGGGGTGGGGGGCGGGGGTGGGGGGGCGCTGGGGGTGAAGACAGGTCCCTTTGATGCTGTTTGGAAATCCAGACATGCAGCGATCCATGATCTCTCCTCTGATGCGCGGGGGTTGGTGTTGTAGATTGGTTTCCATCCGAGGCAAGCAGCTAGCCATGACTGATTGTAATCCCTGGGGGGAAACTCTTGGAGATCACCAACAGCCTCGGTGTTTAGTGGGGAAGCCGGCGGGGGGTCGTCTGGGACGTGGACACCGTCGGGAACCGGGGATTTGCCGCCAGGCGCCTCGGTGCCTCCGATGAGGTGCGCTCTCTCGGCGCTAATGTTGCTAGGCGGCTCAGCGACCGAAACCTCGGCGGTGGGTGCAGGGTCCATGCAGGGGGCCGCATGCACGGCAACCGCTGGGCGACCGTCTGCTGTAGATGTTTGTTGCAGAGAGCCGGCTGGAGAGCCATTGTTTTTAGCATAGGACTCACCAGCTGACCTCGCACCGACCGGGAGGTCTTCTGTCTCAGGGTCAGCTACGGATTCACTCTTGGTCTGGGAAAACATCTGTTCTCTCGCCAGACGAGCGGTTGTTTGTCGAGTGATCGCGGGTCCAGGATTAACTTCAATATCACCCGAGAGTAGCAGGAAAAAGTAAATAAAGGACCGTCTGTCCATTCTGCCAACCGGGGGTCTGTTCTTTGTTGTTATCAGCGTGCCAAGGATAGTCTGTTTGCCGAAGCCGAGATGTTTAAGTTCCGACCCATCATGTGAGATTCCTCTCTGTCCTGCACATAATCCACCGTATCCATCTTATGTGCATGCCATGGTGAGCTGAGGTATGAGTCGGTAAACCACACGAGAAACATCAGAAAAGAGAAAAAATATCCTTCCCTTTGTTCCTGGAGTGTAGTTTAGTGGCGTGGAGCAAAAGGTTGCGGAGCGGGAAAAAAAGCGACTGACCCTCATGACTGCTGACTGCTCTGTGTACACAACAAGGCATCGTGGTAGGCATCGTGGTATACAGTTAAAAAAATATAAAGTAGAAGAAAAAAATCTAGTTAGTATGTTGATCGGTAGAATCTAGTAAAGAGAATGAGAAGAAAAATAAAAAGACACATTTCTGTGGTCGTAAGGTAATTTTTACCTTAAGTTTATTTGGTGAGGCATTGCACATTATTTCAGAATGTCTTGAGGAAAATACGATCATTTTGTGTTTATATTGTAGCCTACATTGTTTACAAATAATAAATACATGTCAAAGTTATTTTGTAAGTAATTCCATGAATAAATAATAAATATAATCGAAGAAATGTCTTGAGGAAAATACAAACAAATAAGGTAATAGAATTACCTTATGACCACAGGAAGTCCGTTGTATACTTTGTTGTGATTCCTTCTCAGTCATATTACTAGATTCTAGCGATCAACAGACTAACTAGAATATATTCTTCTGCTTTTTTTTTTTTATATATATGTATACCACAATGCCTTGTTGTGCAATGTGCATATACTGGCTGTAATAACTCCAGGAGAAAGCTTTCATTTGCGCTAAAGAAAATGAAGCTAAAAGGGACGCGGAAATCACGGCGAGACTTCATTCTTCTTCTCTGAGTGCTATTGGGAATGTAAACAACCGCCGTTTCCCTCCGAGGAGAGAAGCCGCGATAAAACAGTGGATTACTGGCTCTCTTGGAACTATAAATAGATGATTTATGAAGAAAAAAGTGCATTTGGAGCGGTAAAAAATAGCGCTTTTGTAGGACTGCAATTTACCCCCGTTTTGGCTGTGGGGAGAGATCTGGAGGAGTCCTGGGATCTAGGAAAAGCGACGACTATGACAGAAATCCATCATACAAGGTATGTACATACGTGATAAAAGGCTGATTAAGGGGGGGTTGTGTTTTATTCTGAAATTTTCCTTTAACTCTCCTACTGCCTGATTATTTATTTATTTATTGGATCTGGTGCCATCAAAAAGCGGCTTACCTTTGCGACGTTATAGTAGATAGACAGACATTTTTTTTTTTTTTTTTTTGATTGTGCAATAGTGCACTTTGGTCTGCCAGGCAGCAGAGGGCGGCCTCATGCGAGAATGAATGTGAATTGTCCTGCTATGTGTTGCCGTACATTCAGAGCAGTCACTGGCTACAGAGCCTCCGGGCCAGAGGAAATCAACAAGGAAGTGAATTGTTCTCCGTTGATGTTAACGCATAATGGATTTTTTACACCATCACCGCGGAAAATGTGTTTACAGTACACAGCCGCGCGACCCCTCATCAGCTTACAGTCATCAGACGAACGAACCGAACGAGCGCCGTATTGGCATCGAGGTTCTGTAAAAAATGGGGCGAACGTTAACGTTCAAAGCGTGGGGAGAGTTAATGAGTAAAAGGTTTGTTTTCCTCCCCTGCAGATGATTTGGCCAAAACATTCAGCAGGCTGGGCTTCAGAGTGTTGATGTTTAAAGACCAAACCGGGAGCCAAATGCACGAGACCTTCAAGAGTTTGTCTTCTCTGAAGGACTTCCCTGTCTTACAGAGGTTCAATGTAAAGGAATGGTCCATGGAGAGCATGCAGTTCACCAGCCTTGACGTTGGGGATCCTCCACAGCACGGAGATGTCTTTGTCTGCTGCATCATGAGTCACGGAGAAATGGATGCAGTTTACGGGACCGATATGGAGCTCCTACTCATTAATGACATTGTTGCATACTTCAACGGAGTTAACTGCAGTGTCCTTAAGGACAAGCCCAAAGTGTTCTTCATCGAGGCCTCTCAGGGCAACAACACACAGAAATCCAGGTCCAGGCACCTCTCTCCTGCAGATACCCTGATCGCCATGGCCACTGTGAAGGATTTCATTGCATATAGGAACGTGAAAACGGGGTCCTGGTTCATACAGTCTGTGTGCAAACAGCTTACAGAACGCTGTCCCAGGTAACCCTGAACATATACCAAAGACTTATAAGGTTTTCTAGGTATGAACATATACCAAAGACTTATAAGGTTTTCTAGGTATGAACATATACCAAAGACTTATAAGGTTTTCTAGGTATGAACATATACCAAAGACTTATAAGGTTTTCTAGGTATGAACATATACCAAAGACTTATAAGGTTTTCTAGGTATGAACATATACCAAAGACTTATAAGGTTTTCTAGGTATGAACATATACCAAAGACTTATAAGGTTTTCTAGGTATGAACATATACCAAAGACTTATAAGGTTTTCTAGGTATGAACATATACCAAAGACTTATAAGGTTTTCTAGGTATCAAAACATTATAACAGCAATTCCCATTATTCTTTTCATTGGAATGTCATCCATTCCCTAATTATATATTAATAATACATAAAGTCAGTAATTATATTTGTATTGTCTTTAATGATTACCCATACAATATCATTCAGTGTGATGCTAAGCATTTAAAATGTATCAAATACAATTATGCCCTTTTTCACAATGACAAGGTGTTTAATTGACTGCAATTCAGTCAAGTGCCACATGGGGCGTGTTAGAATACCGGTAGAATAGAATAGAGCTAGAATAGAGCTTTATTGTCACGTCACATGAATTACGGGTAAAACAGTGGGTGAACAACATTGTGGTGCAGCTTAAAACAACAGTAGCAGTTAAAAGTGAAAACAGTGCAAAACCTCCCGAAACCTTAATTTAAGCCTAACAACCATAAAATAATAAAAGATGCAGTAATAAATAAAAAATACACTCAAGTCCAATGTGTCTAGCAGTCCTACACTACTACTCACTCAGTGCCAATGACGTTTTTTGACGTTCTTTTTTTTTGGTATAGAAAAAAATGTTTTTTTTTTTTTTTTTTTTTTAAGATGTCAAAATGACCTGAGATCAGAGAGATGCTTTTCTCTGTTTGTGTGTTGGCTCCCTCGTTTAGCTGATTGAGAAAATGTGTGTTCATTCTAGTGGATGGACACTTTTTTTCATTCAAACAGCTCTATCTCTGGAACCAATTTTGTCTGATTGACAACATTCTTTTTGCCACTGAATCACAACAACTGTGTCTGTTTCTGTGGGAAAAAAAAAAATAAAAATCATTGCATAGTAAAGAAAAACATACAAAATCGTGGCACATCTACCTTGGAGCCATTTTGGCATTTGGCATTGAGAGAGTTAAGCATTCTCACAACCGTGGGGAAAAAAAACTGATGAGCATCTTGTTGGTTGTGCATGGGATGCTTATGTATCGTTGCTCTTGTTTTGAATGTTGTGTGTTGTTTTACAGGGGTGAGCACCTTATGGACATTCTCCATCGGGTCAACAACGATGTGAGCCAGAAGGATGATCCCAATTTTACTAGGATCCTAAAGCAGATGCCAGAAGTTAAATTCACCCTGAGGAAAAAGCTGGAATTCAGTCCCATTGGGAACAACAGTGATGCTCACGCTGGTCCTCTGATCACAACACCTCCCGCACCAGAACCACTGACCACCTCCACTCCAGTGTCCAGAGACCATGGGACTTCAGCTGGAAAAGTCCAGGTCAGTTAATAAAATATTAACATTAGCGTTATAGTGATCTTATACACACAGTATATTTCTGATAGGTTTGTAAGTACTGTAGCAAGTCAACAATAGGCTCTAGGCCTATATTTTGTACACTCTCAGAGTTATGGTGGTCCTTGAAATCAAAAGGTTTAAGAACCACTGGGCTACGCCAAATCGAACAGAACCTTCGTAAGAATCATTGGTAACATGTTGTGAAGCAACTCTGAATATGACTGCTGTGCATAGAGCCTCATGTTTCTGTAACGTGAGGTAGAAATACACGCCCTACATGATGCTAGTACCGTATGTCACATGATGGCTTTACCCATTTACAAGAATCGAAGCAAACAGTCAACAGTTGGACAAATATTTTTTCTTCTTTATGTATTTTTTTTATTTAGGGTGCTGTTACAATTGTTGTTCAGAAATGTGTGGAGTCACACATTGTGTATTTGTCACAAACTCAAAATCTCTCTGTTGTTTTTAGGATGACCAGTGCATGGTGAGCAGCAAACCTACAGGTCTCTGTGTGATCATCAACAACGAGAACTTTGGGGACGTTCGTTGTCAAAGACGTAGAACAGACAAGGATGCTGGTATGAATGCTGCCTGGATAGTCTGCATTTACCCTCATACTCTTTTTGCTGTTGGTTGCTTGTAATTATCTCAATGCAGTCTAAGATTATGGCACTTACAGTATCATAAATTGTTCTCCACGAGTGTAATTGGTTTCTTTGGTGATTGAATCTTAATAAGTAAAGGGTTTGTTTTCCTCACCTGCAGATGATTTGGCCAAAACATTCAGCAGGCTGGGCTTCAGAGTGTTGATGTTTAAAGACCAAACCGGGAGCCAAATGCACGAGACCTTCAAGAGTTTGTCTTCTCTGAAGGACTTCCCTGTCTTACAGAGGTTCAATGTAAAGGAATGGTCCATGAAGAGCATGCAGTTCACCAGCCTTAACGTTGGGGATCTTCCACGGCACGGAGATGTCTTTGTCTGCTGCATCATGAGTTACGGAGAAACGGGTAGGGTTTTCGGGACCGATGGGAAGCTCCTCCTCATTAATGACATTGTTGCGTGCTTCAATGGCGATAACTGCAGTGTCCTTAAGGACAAGCCCAAAGTGTTCTTCATCGAGGCCTCTCAGGGCATTGACACGCTGGAAGGGGTTGCAGATGATTGTTCAACACATCAGAATGCTACTCCTGTGGTCCTCACTCCTGTGGTCCTCACTCCTGTGGTCCTCACTCCTGCGGATGCAGATACCCTGATCGCCATGGCCACCGTGGAGGATTACGCATCATTTAGACACATAGAGAATGGGACCTTGTTCATGCAGTCTGTGTGCAAACAGCTAGAAGAATGCTGTCCCAGGTAACCCTGAACATATACCAAAGACTTATAAGGTTTATAGGTATCAAAACATTATATCAGCAATTACCTTTTTTTTCCATTGGAATGTCATCCAATCCCTAATAATATATTAATAATACATAAAGTCAGTAATTCTATTTGTATCGTCTTTCATATACATTTTACCCATAAAATGCCAAAATTAAAATGAAATAAAATGTTTGCCCATTTTCGCTATGCCAAGGTGTTTAATTGACTGCAATTCAGACAAGTGCCACATGTGTTGTGATCTGAATGTTGTGTGTTGTTTTACAGGGGTGAGCACCTGCTGGACATTCTCTGTCGGGTCAACAACGATGTGAGCCGGGAGGAGAGACCACAGATGCCTGAAGTTAGATCCACCCTGAGGAAAAAGCTGACATTCAGTGACCCTGGTCCAACACCTCCAGCACCAGAACCACTGACCACCTCCACTCCAGAGTCCAGAGACCATGGGACTACAGCTGGAAAAGACCAGGTCAGTTAATACAATATTAACATTAGCGTTATAGTGAGTACCAAAGTTCTGACGTCCGAGGCCCTGCCTGGCCTTACTAATTAACAATTTTACGCCCTACCCGTTCCTAAACGTCAATATTAAATCCACATATGGACATTCCCAGACTACACTAATACAAGCCCTTTTATGCCCATTATGGGGATCCCTGATGTCATCAATATTAAGCCCATATCTGGGAATATGAACATATTGTGTCATGTGTGGTCTATGACGTCAAACATCTATGTGTCAGACATCAGTCGTATTTGGGAAAATATGGCCACATTTTGTCCAACTTTGGTCAAAATTGATCCCATGCCAAAGGTGCCAGCGCTCACCCAACAGTCTGCTTGTCACCCAGGTGGATGCATTCACACGCGCCTCTCGTCCCTTGTGTTTCTTTAATTTAGCTTGAGAGTTTGTTGATGAACTTATCTCAAAACCACACCTGTGTAGGATACCGTAGGATACCCTTACAATTGTTGTTCAGAAATGTGTGGAGTCACATATTGTGTATTTGTCACAAACTAAAAATCTCTCTCTGTCGTTTTTAGGATGACCAGTGCATGGTGAGCATCAACAATGACTACTACAGTAACCTTGGAAGACGACATGGAACAAACAAGGATGCTGGTATGAATGCTGTCTGGAAAACTATAGTCTCCAGTCCACTTATACTCTTTACTGTTGGTTGCTTGTAATTATCTCAATATAAAAGATTATGGCACTTATCCGTATCAGAGTTTTAATACAAAACTCTGCCTCTGGTGTTAATTAAAGACCACAACATTGTGATGGTGTCCAACCTCTACATATCATTAGTGTATCCAGTCAGCTGAGTGTTTCCTCCATAGATATACATGAATTTAAAAAATTGCCTTTGATGTGGCTTGAAATGTATCTGTGCGTCCATGTGCGCTCAACAAATCCATTTTGACCAATCTTGACCACACTTGGCATCATGATCCATACAGTATCTCGCTCAATTCTCAACCGTTTTTTTAATTAAAAAATCCCCAGATTACAAACTTGGGACCCCTACTTTCTTTTCCGACAACAGCCGTGGCTGTATTGTGTACACAAGATAGCACGCAAAAATGAAACAGGCTTGTGGGTGGTGTCATTGGAATCAGGTCAGAGTCCTTGTACTGTATAGGGTGTCACAGTTTAAGCCCCACCCCATCCTTACTCTGGTGTCGGAAGCGTTTTCCCCATGCATTTCATCCATAGACATTTCATAAAGTATTTATTTAAATGTCTTTTAAGCCTCGGACAAAGCCACCCCGGCTTGTGAGGAATCATGACAATAAACACTATTTTTTGCATGCAACGATTAATTAGAAAGCTGAACAAAAGATGAGGGTACAACACTGTGTACATCATTTTTGTCAAAACTGCAGAAACTACACTCCCACAAAGCATTGTGAATGACATTTATCTCCTGAAATATATGCCATAAACCACGCTCAGTTTCCAGGCCAGGATATGGCCTGACATGTAGTGATTTTCATCTCTGAGGCCGCTCTTATCTTCACCTTTAAAATAGCGCATCATATTTGTAAAAGAAAGACTTGCTCACAGAGTTAACATAAAGTGCATTAATCTGCCGGGCCCGACAGGGGGCAGTAGCTTTTTCCGATGTAGCCACAAGCTCAACCAATCAGAGACGTCGATGTGACCGGATGTACATTCTTAGCTGTATGGGTATTGCAGTTCTTCTCCGTGCGATCTTTACTAAAACATTTTTTACTAAAACTAGAGTGATTGCATACATACTCGGGGATTCTACAGGAGCATATAATTTAGAACCATTTTACAACCACAAGCCTACTGGTAAGTGTACATTGAATTGTTACGACTTTGTGGCTGATAATGAAATCCCCTATGGTGTAAATGAATGGGCAGTTTACTTCCCGGGACATCACTGCGATGCCCTATTGGTGTAATTTGGCTTTTGGTAGTTCGTCTGTGCGTCCGTCCGTCCTCCGAGTTTGTTACCAGCTAATCTCCGGCGCCGTTGGCCCGGTCGCTGCCAAAATGAGCACACACACTCCCTGGATGCCAATTCAGAACCTCTGCCCCACATTTCTCAAATGGCCCTGTTCTAGCGCCACCATGAGGCCGATGTTTGCAAAACACATTTATGTACACTACTCCTACAGATGGTGGTGTTTGTCCAAAAATCACGCAAATCGGTAGACTGTATCTCTACAGTTATTTGAACGACACAGATCTGTCTGATTGTCCATATTCCATCCTGATTGGCTGATATTGACATTCAAAGTTTGGAAGATTGGTCCATTTTGGACAAAATGCCTCAAATCACAAACGCAGAGTGCAATCAACATGAAATCGCGCACACACGTTCCCACTAGGCCGAGGAAGAAATGCCACTTCAAATTTTTGAAATCAGCCTCATGGTGGAGCTATAACAGGCCGATTCGTGGTTTTACCTATAACTCCACCGATCAGTTTCAAACTTTGTAAGCGCACTCCCTGGATGCCAATTCAGAACCTCTGCCCCACATTTTTCACATGGGCCTGTTCTAGCGCCACCAGGAGGCCAATTTGTACAAAACTACCTTTTGGCCAGTACTCCAACAGATTTTGTCCAAAAATCACACAAATCTGTAGACATTATCTCTACAGTCATGTGATCGACATGGATGTGTCTGATTGTCCATATTCCATCCTGATTGGCTGAGATTGGCTTTCAAAGTTTGTAAGATTGGACCGTTTTGGACAAAATGCCTCAAATCACAAACGCAGAGTGCAATTAACATGAAATCACGCACACACGCTCCCACTAGGCAGAGGAAGAAATGCCACTTCAATTTTTTTTAAATCAGCCTCATGGTGGCGCTAAAACAGGCCAATTCGTGGTTTTACCTATAACTCCACCGATCAGTTTCAAACTTTGTAAGCGCACTCCCTATAGGCCAAGGAAAAACCCTTTCCTTTCATTTTTCACATCAGCCTTTTATAGCGCCACCAGGAGGCCGACTTATGTAATACACATTTTTGGATATTACTCCTTCAGATTTTACCCAAAATTAACACAAATCAGTACACAGTATCTCTACAGTCATAAGATCAAGACGGATCTGTCCCATATTAAATGTTCCATCCTGATTGGCTAAGATTGGCCTCCAAACTTTGCAGGATTGATCCGTTTAGAACAAAATGCCTCAAATCAAACACAGCATGCAAATGTAATGAAATTGTGCATGCACATTCGCAAAAGGCTAATAAAGATATTACACTACAAAATGTTCAAATCAGCCTCATGGTGGCGCCATGAAAGGTCTAAGATTGGTGAAGACCACATGTCACCCTTTTTACATTGGCCTATTATAGCACCACCAGGACGCGTGGCCTGGTGGAGACCTGTGCTCGGAAGAGCACTTCTTCTAGTTTGCCATAACTTTAGAATAGTTTGCTGAACCCAGTTCTGATGGGTTGATATTTGCCCCTTAAGGTGCACAGTCGCAGTGAGGGCCCGGTCAATGCTGCTTGCAGGTTTAATTATTATGAGTACCATGATTAATTAGGGCCCGAGCACACACAGTGTGTGAGGTCCCTATTGTAATTGCAAAGATTATTCTTATTTTCCGTTTGTGAGGCGCAAAACATACTCCAAAAGTTGTGCAACTTTGCACGCACATCACAAGTGGTCGAAAAATTACGTATTTAAAAAGATTTAAAAGGTGGCGTGGCCTAATGGTGCAACAGCGCCCCCTAGAAAATTTCAACTGCGCAGCCCCACTATACGGTTTCACCTACACGTACGAAAATTGGTACACACCTGTACACAACCTGTCATATCCGGACTCACAAAAAAGTCTCTTGGCGCCACGTCTGAAACCAAACAGGAAGTCAGCCATTTTGACTAAATAGTGGCATTTTGGCGCATTTTTGGCCGTTTTTACTGGTCACACTTTAACGAACTCCTCCTAGGGCGTTAATCGGATCAACTTCAATTTCGCTCGGCATACTGAAGACACCTTAACGATGAAAAGTTGTGCGAATCGTGAGTTTTCGTAAAACGGCGTGCCCGTGGTGAAGTGTCAAACTTCCTTCGCCAAACAGGAAGTGCCCTTCGCCAAACAGGAAGTGCCTCTATATCTCATGAACCGTTTGTCGTACAGACGTGTGGGTGGTGTCATATCACATGATTAAGAGTCCTTATAACCTTAATTGGCGCTTCCTTCGCCAAACAGGAAGTGCCCTTTACCAAACAGGAAGTGCCTCTATATCTCATGAACCGTTTGTCGTACAGACGTGTGGGTGGTGTAATATGACTTGATTAAGAGTCCTTAATTAACCTTAATTGGTGCTTCCTTCGCCAAACAGGAAGTGCACTTCGCCAAACAGGAAGTGCCTCTATATATAATGAACCGTTTGTCATACAGACATGTGGGTGGTGTCATATCACATGATTAAGAGTCCTTAACCTTAATTGGCGCTTCCTTCGCCAAACAGGAAGTGCCTCTATATCTCATGAACCGTTTGTCTTACAGACGTGTGGGTGGTGTCATATGACTTCATTAACTCTTTCTCAGCCCCCTTAAATCTGGCTCTAAGTCTCTACTGCCGGATTTTTCACTCATTTTGGGGGACGATTACGCATCGTCTGTAGAGTGTATTGCACACCACACCCATATGACTGGAAAGGCCTGCTCGCGCTCTTTCCGATACATCAAACTAGAAAATCTGTATCTTGTTCTATAGTCTAGTAAATGGCAACTTTATAAAGATTGTTTTGCTATCAAAACAGCCTTTTTGCATAGACATTTTGAGATAAACGACTTTTTAGTATAATAAATAGAATATCTATTCATTCTACTGTGAATATACCAACTTCCATATACGTATGGAAAGATCAATTCGCCCTCTTTACAAATCCGCCAAGTAGTAAGTTGCTATCATTTTCTATTGTTTAGAAATAGGGCTGTTTGTAGGCGATGTAATCACCAAAACAGCTTTCTGAATACATGTTTTCGAAAGGATGCTATCAAACATAAACTCTTTTCAGCCTTCTATTTTTGGCTTCAATGATGCATCAGGCAGTATGTTTTCAAACAAATGGGTAAACAAATACGTGTTTTACAGACTTTTCAAGTATAAAGGCACATTTCAGCTCAATCCCTCAAGTTATGTGGACAATAGACCTATAAGGGCTCTGGTCCATACTGATAGCAGTGGATGCAGGCACGCCTGTCATCCACACGGCGGCGCTGTCTATCTCAGAATGCAGTCTGATGCATGTCTTGAGTTTACATCAATAAACACACGCAACGTGCATGTGTTTACGTTGTGTCACTGTCTCTCTCTCTCTCTCTCTCTCTCTCTCTCTCTCTCTCTCTCTCCCCCCCCCCCCCCCTCTGCAACGTGCAACATGCATGTGCACGCGAACATGGGCATGCGCACGCACACGTGCACTCTTACTGTTTTCTTTTTGTTTTTCTTTACATATCTACTGCATAGTACTGTGTTCTATTTGTCTGTCATTCAATGTTATATGAGATATATGGTTTACTATGGAAATAAGCCTAGTATTTTCATGGATCTCCTTTTAGTAGACCTTGTACCAGTGAATGAAACTGTACCTTTTCCTATGCAAACTTCTAATAAAGTCTTCAATCAATCAATCAATCAATCAATCAATCAATCAATCAATCAATCTCTCTCTCCCCAACTTTCTCTCTTGTATCACGGCTGTAAGGTTTATTCTAATAAAGTTGGGTCGAGCGGAAAAAAAGAGAGAGAGAGAGAGAGAGAGAGAGGAGAGAGAGAGAGAGAGAGAGAGAGAGAGAGAGAAATTAGAGCAAGAGAGAGAGAGCAGTGTAACAGAGCGAGTGGGTCGAGAGACATAGAGAGTCTGCTACACACTCTCTCTCCCTTTTTTTTCCGCGAGAGGTAGAGAGACATATAGACACGGTGAGAGATTGCCGTCCATCCAGCAAGTCCTCAGTAGTATAGTAAAGCACTAAACTAAACCCCCCCCACCATACACATGGCTGCTGCTACGTGAATGCC
Source organism: Nannobrachium achirus (assembly GCF_963921795.1). Lineage (NCBI taxonomy): Eukaryota > Metazoa > Chordata > Actinopteri > Myctophiformes > Myctophidae > Nannobrachium > Nannobrachium achirus. Next base: position 56,829,373 of record NC_137826.1, read on the forward strand.
GTCCATCCAGCAATCCCAGGCCTGGGGAGGACGGTCATGTACCAAATCACCATGGTAACACAAGGTAACACAAGCTGATTGGCCACACAATGGTAACCATGGTGATTTTAGTCATTCCAGGGCCCAGGACGGCTGAATCCAAGCGTCAGTGATACATATGATCTTGTAAAGACATTCCAGCGTCAACCTTAGCTTTTCTGAACTGACGCCGCTGAGCTAAACGCCCTGCTCGATCGGCGGTGGTCCGCGGACCACGGCCGATCGAGCAGGGCGTTTAGCTCAGCGAAAAAAAAAGGTATGGCAAAAAAAAGGTATGGCAAAAAAAAAAAAAAAAAAAGCTGTCTTTCACAGCGCGCGAGGCCCGGCGTGCAAGACACCAGTCATGTTGCCATACCTTTTCCAACAGGCACGATTACAGTACATTTTATTATATTCCCCCTGTAGCCAAGGTATGTGAGCTGCCATAGCTTGCCATACCCAATTGACGCCTCTCTTTTAGCTTGGCTTGTGAGACCTGGCTCACACTACCAACAACAACACTGGATCTTACTTTTACTACTGTCTGTTACTACTACAAACTATGGATGGACTATACAAAAGGTAAATATAATTATGATGTGTTTTTCTGTGATCTGAGACAGTTTGTTGTGTTTGGGCTGGTGATTTGAGACTTTACTGTGATGGTCACCTCAAACAATGTCAGCTGTTGGGGAAAAAAAAGAGAGAGAGAGAGAGAGAGAGAGTGGTCGAGAGACATAGAGACACGGGGAGTGAAAGATTGCTTACTGAGAGAGAGAGAGGGAAATTAGAGCAAGAGAGAGAGAGAGGTGTAGCAGAGCAAGTGGTCGAGAGACATAGAGACACGGGGAGTGAAAGACCGCTTACTAAGAAAGAGAGAGAGGGAAATTAGAGCAAGAGAGAGAGAGAGGTGTGGCAGAGCGAGTGGTCGAGAGACATAGAGAGTCTGCTACACTCTCTCTCTCGTCCTGGGCCCTGGAATGACTAAAATCACCATGGTTACCATTGTGTGGCCAATCAGCTTGTGTTACCTTGTGTTACCATGGTGATTTGGGTCCTCCCCAGGCCTGGGATTGCTGGAAGTACGGCATTCACGGCAAGGATCAGCCATGTGTTTGGGGGGGGGGGGTTTAGTTTAGTGCTTTAGTATACTACTGAGGACTATACTTCTACAGCCGTTACAAAAAGTTTTACTGGATCGTCATGGTTCTTACTTTTACTACTGTCTGTTACTACTACAAACTATGGATGGACTATACAAAAGGTAAATATAATTATGATGTGTTTTTCTGTGATCTGAGACAGTTTGTTGTGTTTGGGCTGGTGATTTGAGACTACTCAAATACTAGCTCTTTCTCTTTTTTCCTCTCCTCAAACACACACACACACACACACACACACACACACACACACACACACACACACACACACACACACACACACACACACACACACACACAGTGTCTCTCAGTGTCTCTCTCTCTCTCTCTCTCTCTCTTTTTATCAATCAGCCATCTCAATTGCTCTCACTCGGCTAGAATGCCAAGACGGTTCCCACAGCTCTTGTGTCTGGTGATTGTTGTGGTAATGTGATGTGATTTTCTCTGATCTGAGACAGCTGGTTTGTGTTTGGGCTGGTGATTTGAGGCTTTCCTTTGATGTGGTTCACTCCAAACAATGTCAGAAGTTGGGGAAGGCTTTGAAGTTTCAAAAAGAAAAAAAAAAAAAAAGTGCGTAAAAGTGCGTGTCGGCTGGGAGGCTCTTGCGCAAAATTGCGTAATAGTGCGTTCAGGCTGAGAAAGAGTTAAGAGTCCTTCACCTTAATTGGTTTAATTTAGCCCCGTCCCTTCTTCTGATTGACCCTCTGCCCCTTGTGACGTGGGCAGAGCTGCGAGGGCCCGGTCATTGCTGCTTGCAGCTTTAATATTATTTTTATTATTAACCTTATTGAAATGTTTGTTGTCTTGTGTTCCAGTGAGTGTTGAAACACCATCTGAGACAGGAGGTTCATCCAGCTGGTCGAAGAGACAGCCTGTGTCCTCTTCAGGATATGGGACCAAGAGCTCTGGATATGGGACCAAGAGCTCAGGATATGGGACCAAGAGCTCTGGATATGGGACCAAGAGCTCTGGATATGGGACCAAGAGCTCAGGATATGGGACCAAGAGCTCAGGATATGGGACCAAGAGCTCAGGATATGGGACCAAGAGCACCATGAGTACTCAGGCAGACACTCACATGAAGGTGAGTGTGAGAGATGAGGTCTCATAAATGAAACTTTAGTTTAGGCAAATATTTTCACCTTTATGTTAGTGCAGATGCATAGGTTGGATTCAATACGTTATCATGTCATATCATATCACCCCCCCCCCCCCCCCCCCCCCCTCCCCCCCCCCCCCCCCCGGACCCAGGGTATGGCAGCTGCATTGACACCCCTGGAAGAGGAGGAAGAGGATTCTGGTGAGATATTAATCTTTTACACTGTAAGCCTCCAAGCTGCCTCTGATCCACTAACTGTCCACTGTCTTTATACTCTCTACAGACGACTGCATGAACATGACGATGAGCATGATGTTGAAGATGATGAAGATAAAAAGTGCAGAGGAAGGTAATACATTTAACACTACAATGAACTGTAAGTGTTGGTGTGAATACAACATGAAGGATTACTCATAATTAAATGTTTTCTCTTTAATGTCTTTAATGGTTTGTCTTTCAGACTTGTGGGTGGTGTCATTGGACTTGGTTCTGAGTCCTTGTCCTTCATTGGTTTAACTTAGCCCCACCCCCTCTTCTGATTGGTCGATATGTTATAGTTTCTATCATTTGCCATAACTTTAGAACAGTTTGTAGTAAAGAGTCATGAGTCGCCTCAAATTCCTTCATTAGAGTTACTTAGCGCTGAACCCAGTTCTGATTGGTTGATATTTGCCCCTTAACATGCACAGACATGTGAGGGCCCAGTCAATGCTGCTTGCAGTTTTAATTATTATGATTATTATTATCATTATTATTATCATTATTGTTGTTGTACATGTTTGTTTTCTTGTGTTCCAGTGGGTGTTGAAAAACCATCTGAGACACTTGACAAGAAGGTCTCTGATTGGTTGAAGGGACTGCCTGCGTCCTCTTCAGGATATGAGACCATGAGTGAAGTTCATACCCAGGCAGACGCTGACGTGATGGTGAGTGTGAGAGATTAAGATCTTTCATAATTATAAGGGAAACATAAGAAAATCTGCAAAGTAAATCGTTACAAAGAAAAAACGCCCCCCTCAAAACTGTGAAAAGTGATGACTCGTCACTAAACCATCGCTTTGTGGGGGCATTTTTAGCCCAAGGAATGTTTTTCGTGCAAAACAAATGCTTGCAATGGATTCAGCATCATGAAAAACAACCTAGTTTGACCCCTCAGATGCTACTTGAAGCAGATTTATTTTTTGTATCAGTCATCAGCCTTAAGTTTTTTATTAAAGGAGTGGCGACACCGGCCGAAATGTAACATTATGATACAGTAGGTCACGTGGTGTTCCTTCAAACAGTCTGAAAAGGAGGCGGGGCCGACACGCCCAGGCAGATTCACTACTAACTGACCGTGTCAGTTAGTAGTGAATCTGCCTGGGCACAGATTCACTACTAACTGACACGGTCAGTTAGTAGTGAATCTGCCTGGGCGTGTCAGATTCACTACTAACTGACACGGTCAGTTAGTAGTGAATCTGCCTGGGCGTGTCAGATTCACTACTAACTGACACGGTCAGTTAGTAGTGAATCTGTGCCCAGGCAGATTCACTACTAACTGACCGTGTCAGTTAGTAGTGAATCTGCCTGGGCACAGATTCACTACTAACTGACCGTGTCAGTTAGTAGTGAATCTGCCTGGGCGTGTCAGATTCACTACTAACTGACCGTGTCAGTTAGTAGTGAATCTGCCTGGGCACAGATTCACTACTAACTGACACGGTCAGTTAGTAGTGAATCTGACACGCCCAGGCAGATTCACTACTAACTGACCGTGTCAGTTAGTAGTGAATCTGCCTGGGCACAGATTCACTACTAACTGACACGGTCAGTTAGTAGTGAATCTGCCTGGGCGTGTCAGATTCACTACTAACTGACACGGTCAGTTAGTAGTGAATCTGCCTGGGCGTGTCAGATTCACTACTAACTGACACGGTCAGTTAGTAGTGAATCTGCCTGGGCGTGTCGGCGTGAAAACTGGCTCCAGCGATTGGCTACTTTCAGTACAGTAACTACAATACATTAATTTGATTGGGTCATTTAACATGGGGGTACATGACATCATTAAAAAAAATGGCTAATTTGATAGCCATAATTAGCTGTTTTGGCCGTGTCACGCCCCCTTTAAGTTTCCCCCGGGAGTTGAATTTCAAACTTTTAGTACATGTTATTAGAAACCTTTAGAAACACACTGGTGAAGACATTTCTTGGTAACAATTTACTTTGCAGATTGGTTAAATATCTTATAAAAGCATTATTATGCAAATATTTGCACCTTTATGTAATGCAGCTGCATAGGTTGGAGTCAATACGTTAATAATAACAGACATTCAAAATGGACACAATCAGAACTAATTAACTATGTAGAAAAATCCCAAGTCATTATTCAAGTAGGACTCCCAGAATCTCCTTCGACAAGAGAAGAGAGAGATGGGATGAAATGAGAGAAAACCACATTGTGCTATTCTCCCAAAACATCTAAAATACAATTAATGTTGTAAGTTGTTCACTTTTCAAATTGAACGTATGTCAAGTAAAATCCTTCTGAAGTATTCTTAATTTTTGTATTTTTAAACAACAATCTCGTTTCAATGTTTATTCATGTAATTTCTCCATCTCCATCAACATTCAGAACACTGATTTATTTTGTTTAATATAATAACAAGGAGAATAATTCAATGGGGTTCATTGATTAAGTAACCTAAAATATGCTGTAATATTTTGAATGTTAATTTCTTAAACTGAATCTTGCTTAGAGTTGTGTTTTATGATTTCTCCTCCATTTATAGGGTTTGTCTGATATCTCATCAGAGGAAGAGGAGGAAGAGGATTCTGGTGAGAGTCATGGATCATGTTCATCTTTTATACAGGGTGAGAGACCCGGGGGTACATATTATATTACGTTATCTTTCCCAAAGGTACGTTTTCAATTTAAGTGAACAATAAAAGGTCGGCTTCAAATGCAAAAACACTTTTATTCATATTCCTGGAGAACAGTACAAAGCATTGACATCTTTAATACTTAAAACCAATATACCAAATAGATTGTTTAGGGCAACTTTAAGTGATTTGTGCTGTTATCAAACTGTACTTTTTCCTATTGCAAACTTAAGTAGCAGCATATAATAAACTAATAACAAAAAAGAACAGTGGTTCAACAGTTTAAGACGATCCTGTTCAAGGCGATTAGTGAATGCCCAGGTCGTTGGTGAACAGAGCTTGATTGCACCGCCACTAGACACACACACACACGAACGTCCCACCACTACAGCGCAGCATGAAGCAGCAGCAGTGGCGGTGAGCTCCGCTGTCGTCAGACAGACACACAGAACATGATACAAATTTAAAATTATGATGGTTGTTTCTTTACTACTTTAGACAAATAATTATGTGTATAATAAGATTAAATGATAAAATACTAATAGCCTAAGAGACATTTTCCCAGCCGGCCACGGTGGCCGGTGGACTTTATAATTACCGTCCAATTAAACATTTAACCGGCCAATGGCCGGTAAATACCGGCTAACGGAATCTCTGACGCACGCACGCACACACGCACGCACGCACGCACGCACGCACGCACGCACGCACGCGCACACACACACACACACACACACACACACACACACACACACACACACACACACACACACACACACACACACACACACACACACACTCACACACACGGCTCTGCTCTAGTTTGGAGCTCATTAATGCTACAAGCACACACAATGACGATACGTGACCCGCTGCCACACAACTGAGACAAGTAAGCACCCTGGGCAAACACCTATTCAGTCTATGCCTGCCCAGGTCCTTAATATGGAGGGTGGTGCCTTTTCACGCACCCATTACCAATCACACTGATTACATGGTTATGGCGGAGTCGTAGTGACATGAACGTAACAACGAGGTCTGCCGGCCTGCTGGCCGGTCCTCCCATAAGCCAATTTTAATATACGATTATTTTTCAATAATTACCTGCTCCCCATTGATTATCCTTGTCTGGACAAATCTGTTGATAATGCCTGTGGTGGAATTCAGATCAATCAATAATCATGAGAAAATGAGGAGACAAGACAATTATATTAGGTAGTGGTGGTCAAGTTTATGTAAACATGATATCATCATGGACAGAAGTACGGTTTAACACTCTGGGCAGTGGTAAAGTAGTTCTGCCAAGAAGAATGGTCAGACACTAGAGTTATACTGTGTGGCTTCAAGGCCTCTGGAACGTGCTGTACCATAACAAGATAGGCTTTACCAAAACAATAGCTACTGAGGCCGGGTAACCCTAACCCTAACCCAAACCCTAACCCTAACCCTAACCTCAGTGAGGGAACATAGGGCTGAGGGAGCTTAAGCATGACCCCCTGAGGCCTACTGAAGGCCTCTCCACTCCTAACTATCAGGTATTAGTATCATCATAAAGACCTAGATATTAATATAATCAATGAACACATGATCTACCCTATAACGTCACACATAATCAATCATGATAAACTCTAATCTACGACAATGCCCTTGCCCAGATTTGGTATGGCATCGCTTGGCGCTCAGTTTTGATTGGATTTCACTCCCTCCGAAGGAGTGAGTAGAGCTTAAAATTTCTGCCGAGCCCGGCGGGGCCCAACGGGTCGGCACGGCGCGGGCTTGGCTGGGCTCAATTGGTCACGTATATGTCGGGCTTTGGGTTGGGTCTGGCCTTTTTAATCTGGTAGGCATACGCAGCGCGATATCATGATGTCTCTGTGACTGTGTAAGCTTCGTGCTCATAACTCTATGGCTGCACCGCTGCGCTGTTGCACAACTTGACAGTTGAGTGTGTGTGAGTGTGAGTGTGTAACAGTGGCTGGCTGCTGTGGCGTGTGCATGCATGCGCTGGTTGAGCAGAGCGGAGGACATCATTGAAACCGTCACAGACACTTGCCTGCTGTCTTATCTTCCTATTAGTATTATCAATATTGGCCATAAAAAATATTGGGAAAAAAAATACAATTAGGCTATAAAAGCTTAAGTAAATAGCCACTGTAAGTTCTCTGTATTAACCATTATCACTTTACAAAAAAGAAAAACAAGCCCAACATGGCTTATAAATATCAGACCGGGCAACACTGACTCATGTGCGTTGTTCCTCCTCCTCCACCACCATTCTGCCAGTCAGTCAGTGGTGCTTGAGCACAGATGCAGTAGCCGGTGTCTGGCTACTAGTGCTACGTGCTCAGGGGCGCTGGAACTCCCAAATCCCAAGGGGAGCTGAGCCTGGAGGAGCGAAAATTCACGTTTTTTATCCGGTTTTGGGTTATTTTTATTACGGTTTCGGGTGCTTAATCCCCGCACAACGGTGTAACAAGGAGCTATATAGTTAGTAGTTATTTTAGCACACAGTGCAACACACAGCAAGCATGCACACACACACAGTCACTCACGCACACACTACAAAATCGGGTATTATTTTTGTAACAGTTTTCTACTGTTTTTTATTCCCCATATACAACGGTGTTAGTTTGCAACAATGAGCCTATAAACAGTTTCTAGCTCTCAAATAAATATACTTTGGTGTGCCATCAAAGCGGGATTTAAATTTGACTTCCCTTCTGACCGGAAGTGGCAAGGTGACCATGTGATTAGGTCACCATGTGATAATCAAATACCTTTTTTCAACATATTTTACTCCCCAAAGTCAAATACACTATTGTTTTAACACATACAGTGCCTATCCCGAACATGTTCGGCTTTATTTCAATCCAATACAATTTTTTTTTTTTTTTTTTACTTACCCTGAGCTGCTTGTAGAGCCGTGGGTGGTCCTGGCTCGTCCTACGCTAGCCAGCGAGCCATTTTACATGGTCCGACGATATATTCCATTAAAAATGGTTTAAAATACATTTTTGAGCCCCCCAATGTTCACCGAATGTTCAGCGCCGCTTCCGGAACGTAGTCCAGTGTGCCTATCCCGAACAGGTTCGGCTTTTTTTAATGAAATGAATAAAATGATCCGAGGCCTTCTGAAGCCTGGGCCTAAATTTTCAATCCAGTGGCCGAGATCCGGCCGCCCCCCGGCCGGCCGTTAGCGAGTAACGTCGCCGCGAATCGCCGCCGAATCCAATGAAAAACCACATCTTTGAAGGTCCATATCTCTGGATTGTGTTTTTAGGGAGGCGGCGCGAGGTTTATTTACGGCGAAATCGACGAAAAATGATCTTTAAAATGAGAAAATGCTAATAGCTATTTTGTAGCCCTTTTCATCCGGGACCTTTCCATGACGTGCACGAACGTGAGCATGCGCGTCACTGCAACGTGAGTCCCCGGATGCTAATGCGCTCGCCTATGGGACAAACCCTGGCATTCTTTGGTGCCCTCTAGGGGCTGGCACTGGAAGCGTTAATATAGCTCTGTGTGTGTGTGTATATATAGGCTTATTTAAAAAAAAAAAAAAAAAAAAAAAAGTTTTTTTTTTTTTTTCCCATCACCAGGGGAGCTGCAGCTCCCTCAGCACCCCACTTCCAGCGCCCCTGTACGTGCTAATGCATGCTGTATAGCCTATAGCCACTGCAGACAACCCACCAGTCCAGTGTACAATCTATACGTTTCGAAATTCATCTTGAGGAGAAATGTACAAGGCCACAAGATAAGCTGTATCTATGGGACAACAAAAACGAGCAGACTTCACTTCTCCTGTTACTACAGAGCGCAGCGCATAGCTTGCCTTGGAGAGAGAGAGAGAGAGAGAGAGAGAGAGAGAGAGAGAGAGAGAGAGAGCTCGTCTCTCAGTGCGCAAAGAGCGTTATGTTTCCACGTCAAATGGTGTGTAAGTGTAACCGAGAGAATGCTTCTGAGGTTCACATGAGCGTCACGTCACCTCCATAGCTTTGATTTGCGGGATATCAGTGCCATTTTGCAGGATGCGGGACAGACGGTCAAATTTCGGGACTGTCCTGCGAGATGCGGGACAGGTGGTCACCCTAGATGTGTGCGTGTTGTACAAAAGGGTGCAAGAGCACAGGCAGAACCTACTTCCAAGGAGTAGAGAGCTAAATGCCAGTGGGGAAGGAGAGCTCCTTATATACTCTCCGACCAAACCCAACTCAGGTGTGCACAATTGTCTGACGGCCTGCTCCACTCTGGCCTAATCACTGGGGCTGCCAACAAGCCAACAGCAGGGCCGTCACACTTTGTGTTTTCTGCACCAGCATCTTTCTTTAGTGCGTCCCTGTAGGTACAGTAGGTGTGGGACGTCCTCTTGATCGTTGCCTGTGTGTTGGTTCCCTCAGTACAAGCTTTTTGGCCGGGAGTTCTCTGCGTCAGTGGCTGTAGTGTCATCCTCCTGACTGCTATCTTCTCTGATACACTTGGTAGTACAGACACTTGTTGTTAATGTGCTCGTCCTGGTTGATGTTCAGTACCACATCTAACATACTGGTCCAGGGCTTCTGTAGGGCTTGCATTCACAGCCGTAGCCTCTTTTTAACTTTTTCCCTGCCATTTTAAACATAGCCTGAACTCAGCAACTGCCAAATTGTCCTTACCTTTTAACGTGGGCACGTGCACGCATCGCGCACGATCTGTGCATGTAACATGTACCAGCGTTGCAGACCGGACCGCAGCTTTCGAAAAAAACAATCCCATTGGAAATCTGCCACTGTCTGCACTGTTTACTGAAAAACGCATGTAAAACGCCGAGCTGTGAGCTATGTTCCTGCGAGGGCATGTCGCGCACAAAGCAGACGATATATGTGCAGATCAAATGCCAGGCGGGTAAAAGAATCAAACGGCTTCCAAATAAAAAAAATCTATGTGAAAAAAGACCACGTTATGCCCTTCCAGGCAGCTTCCTTGTTTACAATGCAAACCTATGGGATCGGAGCTACGATTGGGCCTCAGACCGGATACGGAAACCTAGATCCGGTCTAAACCGGAAATACGGCCGGATACAGTTAGGAGGCGGGCCTAATACAGCGATCATACTTTTAATTGTTTCATAATGATTAAAGCTAATTAAATCTCCGGGATCTACGGGCATGGCAGCACGGTACAGCGGGACATCTCCGGTTTCGACGGGGATATCAGGAAACGAGTTAAATTCGGATCTCAGAAATGCAGGTTCTACACAGAGATTCCTGACTAATATCTCTGCAGTGATACTTGTTTGGTGATGCCAGGCTATGATTATCCCTTATAAATGGTCTGTATCATTTACCATGTCCAGCCTCCCTGCCAGTCTCCGGTCCAGAGCTGGTGTCCTTGATGAAGATCGGTGCCAGAGTCAGGAGAGGACCAGACTGGGAATATGGACATGAGGTTTGATAATAAAAGATACAACTTTTAGTGACCTTACAGCTATGTTGATTTTGACAGAAAATTTAGTTTTAGTTTTAGACATAGTCTTTTGAATGACATTTAGCTTTTTAGTCGTAATTTAGAATGTTTAGTTTTAGTCTAGTTTTAGTAAATTAATATAAGATTTGAATCGACTAAATCTACAGATTTTTGTTTTCTTGTTTTCTTTTTTTTTTAAATAACAGCAGCGTTGTAGTGGTAGAATTAAATCCTGCTAGTTTTTAATGGCCTATAGATACATATTACAAGACATAGCCCTTGTGCATAATATAACATTATTGGCTGTAAAGGCTCTATAAAGTATTATATTTCAATTCAACGCACTGTTACTTCTGAGGTGGAAATGTCCTATTGAAATCTACAGGGAGTCTAGGGGGACGAGCCACATTTCACACAATGCTGTTGTCACTGGTCACGTGACCCCCAAATCATCACAACTCAGTTATCGGCTGAACAGAAGGGGGCACTTGGGCTAATGTCCACTCATCGCATATATATATATATATATATATATATATTTGACAGTGCATTGTTGATGGGTGGTTTTCCCCTTTAAAGGATGGAAACAAAGGACAGTCTCTTATGGTCAAAGAAAGGTCATTACAGATTGAACAACCCTGAACTGAGGACATTTTGTCTGAAAGCAGTTTGCCGGTGCGGAACTTTGCAGTATACATAGATATTAGGGGTGTAACGATACATTTTAATAGCGATTCGATACATAGCACGATACCTGGTTGACGATACGATACATGGACGATATTGGTTCGTTCTTGGCGATACGATTCGATTCCATTTAATGATTTAAAATCGATATAGTAACTATTTAGCAAAGAAATTAAACCTGTGTGAAAGGTGTGGATAGTGCAGGTTTTCAAGGGAAACATGTATTATTATGGATACAAATAAGTAAACACAGTGATTATATGCCAAATACATGGACATTGTATATTGACAAACCTGCACCTTGACATGAACCCAGAGATTACACACATTTATTGATATACCAGTGTAGCTATGGGAAGGAAAAGTAATTAAACCCCTCCCTTTCATTTTTTCTTCTTAAAAATGCTAAATACAATGCACAAGTAGGCAGTATCGATACAATCGATTCTTTGCACTGCCGTTTCGATACGATACAAAATAAAACAATACGATTCGATTTTAGCTGTTTTCATTTCGATATACTTCGATTTTTTAAGTTAAAAACGATATTTCGATACAGTTACTATATCGTTACACCCCTAATAGATATACACTTATATATTTTATTATGTAGATCTGCTATTTTCAGAGTGCAACACATAAGCACAGCCAATTATAAAATGACTTGTCTTTTAGTTCTACTTGATCTCTTCTCCACTAATCCATCCCTAACATTTTAGCCTAGTTTCTCTTTGTTGACAAAATTGATAGTATATTAGTCTTAGTTTTGGTCATCATAACTTACTGCCTTATTGTGAATATTATACTGTACATTAGAATCAGTATATCTCTTTTCTGTAAAAACCCACTAATCACTTGATTAGTGGGTTATGGATTATGTTTTGTCATCAGAGGAAATTGGACATGAGCCCTCCTAATCAGAACTTGTATCTTTGTGTCTGTGTTAATCAATTTATAAAAATTAAACCATAGCTTGACAGGTTTTACAAATTGTGATTCCCTACTTTTCTTATGATCTCAAGGTCATTGATGGACATTTATTGTCGTGGTTTTCATCAACAAAATCAACACGTCTTTTTGTGCTCTGGTATAGGATGGACCGGCACCTGGGCTGGGCCGGGTCTTTGAAGAACCAGATGAGCATGGAATGATGAAGGTCCAATGGGACCAGGGCACCCCGGTTTCGCACAAACGTGGCTACCGGATGGGCTGGAGGGACAAGTATGACATCCAACTGGCAGAGCCAGCAGCCACTGCCCAGCCCGTTACCCTTTCTACCACCGCTCCTGCCATCCAGTCTGCCAACCCTCCTGCCACTAATTCTACCACCGCTCCTGACATCCAGCCTGACACGCCAGCTAAGCCTGCCATCCCGCCAAAGCCTGCCATCCGCCTGCCTACCGTACTGGGTGTGTTTGGTTTATTGGATTTTAATTTCCTTTCCTATTCATATATATATATATATATATATATATATATATATGGGCTATATATATATATATATATATATATATATATATATATATCACAGTTTTTTTGAGTTTCAGTGAAATTGAGAACAGGAGCGCTCGTTGTGCGGCGCGGGGCGGAACAAGCGATCGCTTTGTTCCACGACAACGACCACGTAGCGTCGGCAGGAATGATAGCGCCTCACCCCACGGAGGTTAGGGTTAGGGTTAGGCATAGTTTTACAGAGGTTAGGGTTAGGGTTAGAGTTAGGCATAGTAAGCTAATGGCTAAACACAGCTGAGCTGGGCTAGTAGATAAACAACGAAAGAGGTGTCACAAACGAGTGACGTCAGCGACTACACAAGTGAATGGCTATTGTCGCCATCTCATGGTGAAGGTGCGCTGATAAGAGACTATCAAGGTGAATTGATCCAGGTGGTGTTAGGGGTGTGTGGTGAATGACAAAACGAGCGCTCTTACCCCAATCTCATTGAGTTACCCAAACCGACTGTAACACACACACACATATATATATATATATATATATATATATATATATATATATATATATATATATGCTGTATACATTCTGTCAATCGATTAAAATATTTAATCAGATTAATCGCATGGTTGTCCGTAGTTAATCGCGATTAATCACAAATTAATCACATCTTTTTGATCTGTTCTAAATCTACCTTAAACAGATATTAATACTTATTTCAACATGGGAGTAAACAAATACTTGCTTTATGAGGTGCTGGATGCCTAAAGAACTTGATTTTGCACAGTTTTGTGAGTGCGGAGGCTCCCTTTAATTTTTCATTAGGACTCAAACCCCAGCATCCCTATTCTAAGGGGATATTCACCGAAAGTAGCAGATCTACAAGCTCACTACAAGTCAAGATGCTAAGAGCTTGTAGATCGGCTATTTTTGGTGAAGAGAGTTGGTGTATGGAAAAATAACTCAAGTACAGTCCAACTCAGGTGTGTTTTACAAAGCAAGCATAGAGGCATTAAAGGGTCTAAAGTGGTTTAACTGCACCCTGGACTGGTGTTACTGTTACAGCACCCTAGTTCACTATTGCCTGGTTCCAGACCATAGACCCCGCCCACTCTCAGAGTGGACTCTTTCTCTGGTCTGGAGCTGAGTACAGGAATCGGCTTTAGCAACCCAAAAATTCGGCTGCTCCAATGAGCGCGGGGGGTGGGGGGTGGGTCTAACGAATATCCAATCAGCGCAGCAGTTGAAACGATTTCAAACGAAGTTCACACACGACAGGCACACGCACACATACACACACACACACACGCACACACGCACACGCTGAGTTCACAAGCTGTTAATGTTGATTACATGTTTCTGGTCGCAGTTCTGTGTGGAAGCAGTCACTGGCACAGACAGAGACACACACACAAACACATACACCGCGGCCGTGCGTCGCGATCACCGTGTGTCGCGAGCACGATGCGTCGCGATCACTCGCACGCTCGCAAAGTCCCTCCCCCGTAAATCATTTAGAATAGGGCATAGCTTCAGACTAAAGCGTGAGCTGAGTCTGAAATCAGGCTAAGTTCACTATGAGAAACCCAGCTGTTATGTGATGGCTCATTGGAGGAGATGTGTGGCACACAGCATACAGTATGCCAAGTTATCTGGACGCTGTTGCATGCACAGTCAGTGGTCACTGTCAGCGTGTTTGTTGCAGGGATCTGGGGAGCAGTGTGTAGGCGTGAACAGGACGTACTGTATGTGCTCGTGTACACGGTTGAGGCTAGAGCGGCTCCTGTTTTTTAGCCTGATTTCAGAGCTTGAGTCTGACATTGTCCCAAACGTTGTGGGAGCCAATCAAAGTTGGGGTCTCATTGACTTTACTATACAGGAAAATAATACAAACAATAAATCTGCTTTAATCTGTTTTTGTTTTGTCTTTTTCATGATTCTGAATCCATTGCAAGCATTTGTTTTTTCCTTGTCCAGCAAACGGCCCCCATAAAACTAAGGTTTAGTGATCAGTTTTCACATTTATGTGGGGGCGTGTTTTTTTCTTTTTCTTCTTTTCTTTTTTTAATTAAAACCGCATGCCCTCGGAGTAGGCACTGGCCACGATCCACACACATTAACTTAACAATAGACATGACACCTCCCAGACTCACTTTCAATTAGTATTCAAACTGTGCATCATATCGCGCAGTATGAAATGTAAGGTAACTAACATCCGTCTAGACCAGACCTGGGCATTGTGCGGCCCTTTGGTTCACTCTGACCACTCTTAGTGGCAATTTACAAAATAAACCCATTTTCTAATTTTACCTGAATCATGGACTTAAGCTGTATTGCGTTTATTTTTTTATTCACGTACATATGGACACAATGCGTACATCAGCACGTGTGTGTGATCATTGGATGTTGTCTCAAGCAGACAAGCCGGTGGTCGGACTGGTCACACATCAAGACGACCTGCCTTACCTTACCCATCAAAAATGGCTAAAGTGGCCGAATGCCTGGTTTTCAACAAAAAATGGACTCCTAAGTATGTATTTACTTAAGTCGGAGGTAAAGCCGTGTGTTTAGATTGCGGGGAGCACATCTTGCGGGGGGCACTGGCTTTTGGCCCGGCCTTCCACAATATATTCTGTTGTTCATGTGGCCCCCATTGAAAAAAAATAATTGCCCACCCCTGGTCTAGAGGTTCTGTCTATGAAGCATTTTTTTTTTTTTATGACTGGCCCAGTGGTTGTTGACTATAATATATTTATGTGCTGAGCCACATCTGTTTTAAATTAACTAAATATCTTCAAAACTAAATGAGATAGGGCCTAATAACAAGCCGTATATCCAGTTTTTTGTCCAATATTATCCACAGATAATTTTGTAGCAATCAGATGATTTAGGAGGCAATAAATACAAATGATGTTTATTCCAAATGATATATTTGTTGTACAGGTGATTTTTATAACATGTCTGTATCATGTACCATGTCCAGCCTCCTGTCCAGAGATGGTGTCCATGATGAAGATCGGTACCAGAGTCATGAGAGGACCAGACTGGGAATACGGAGATGAGGTCAGTTAATAAAAGATAAACGTTAACGGTTGGTGTATGAGCTCATAGTTTTTATCAATAAAATTGACACTGCTTTGTGTTCTTTGGTGCAGGATGGACCCCCACCCGGGCTGGGTACGACCCAGTCAGATGTGCTCGAAGATGGCGGGATCGTGGTCCAATGGGACTCTGGTACAACCAAGAGATACCGTATGGGCAAGTATGACCTCAAACTGGCAGAGCCTGCCACCCTGCCTCGCTCTGCCACCCAGCATGTCGCCTGGGCTGCCACCCAACCTGAGTCTGCCAACCGGTCTTCCACCCAGTCTACAAGTGAGCGTTCAAATGTCCTTTTTTTGGGGTAGAATTCGTGTCAGAGAACCCCCCAAAAATCTATTACATGGCAGGCACACGTAATAGCCTAATGCATTGCAATCAGCTTATTATAACACTGTCAGAGCATGTGAGCTGAGCGGCGCGGGGAGCGGAGCGGGCCGGTTTTGACGTGAGCGTGAGCGAGCGACCTTTCAAATGGGTCTGAGCGGCTTTGGAGCGAGGATTTTCCTCCGCTCCTTGAAACGCCGACCTCCTCCGCTCCTAGCCGACCCTGTTGGGGCCGTGCGCCGCATGTTTCCAACAAAACGAGAGCAGTCCGTGGCAGTGCAGCCATGTCGGCACTGCGGAGAGGAGAACAGAAAGAGAATTCCCTTCATCACGATTTCACTCAAGTCAAATGTATCATCCACACATGTAGGCTATGTTTATAATAAAAGTTATAGCCTGCATCACCAGCCAGTCAAAGGATACAATTTGAAATGCAAGTGAGACTGATGAAAAACACACGCCAAGAGTCAGTAATCAATAACCAATTGGATTTAATATTGCCCGTCTTATTAAAAACTATAATGCCTTAGATGGCGTCTTTTGTAAGTCAGCTCTAGCCTAGTCTCACGTTACCGCAGGCATTTGTGTTGAGAACACGTGTGGCAAAGCAAAGGAGAAAGTGATGCGCAAATCAAGAAGAGCGACGGAGCGGCGGGGAGCGGAGCGGCGCGGTGGCCGACCAGAGTGATGAGCGAGCGGGACAAGAGCCCTCTGGAGTGCGGAGCGCCTTTCGTTCCCGCTCCGCTCTGCTCACATGCTCTGAACACTGTATGATTATAGCTATAAGAACCCATACATATTCATAATGCTTTATATCAATAATCATAACACATTATAAAGTGTTCCATAATGACTTCTAAGGTCAAGTATAAATGAATTGTGATATGCAGATAACACTGTATATAGCTATATAGAGCAAACAAACAACAAAGTACATGTACTTATTGTTTTGAGCAGCATTCATACCACTCTCATTTGTCAGGTAGTTCATCACTTCCCCAAGAGGGATGAGATTCATCCCTCTTTTATCCAGTCTCATAGTCAGCCTCCGAGCTGCCTGCGATCCACTAACTGTCATTTCTCTGCACAGAACACTTGATGGAGATGATGGAGATGCTGAAGATAGAAAGCAAAGAGGAAGGTAACAAATGAATCAGCTTTATTGTCACAACACAGGTTTTCAGAAGAAAGAGCACAGCAGTAGATGTACACCGCAAAACACACATAAAAGACAAAAGTCAGTGCGTTGTACATGGGATTAATGGGGACAGATTTCCATTTCGACCCCCCCCCCCACTTCGAAACCCCCCCACTTCGACCCCCCCCCCACTTCGACCCCCCCCCATTCCGACCTTGCCTCACCCCCCCCACTTCGACCCCCTCCCACTTCGACCCCCCCCCATTTCGACCTCGCCTCACCCCCCCACTTCGACCCCCCCTATTCCGACCCCCCCCCCCCCCCCCCCCCCACACACACACACACACACACACACTTCGACACCCCCCCCCCCCATTTTCGACTGTGCCCACCACTCCGACCTGGGGTGTGCAAGCACCTCCACGGATCCCGCAGTCTCTCTCTCATTCTCTCTCTCCATCTCCATCTCTCTCTCCCTCTTCTCTCTCCATCTCTCTCTCTCTATCTCTCTCTCTCTCTGTCTCTCTCTTTATTATTGCTATTATTATATCATAAATTATTATTATAATTATTATTATGGCGCAGGTTTTGTCCGTGCCTGGTGCCTGGTGCGTAAATTGCGTAATAGCCTACTAATGCTGCTCTCATTCTCTCTCCATCTCTCTCTCCCTCTTCTCTCTCTCCATCCCCCCCCCCCCCCCCCCTCTCTCTCTCTCTTTATTATTGCTATTATTATATAATTAATTATTATTATAATTATTATTATTATGGCGCAGGTTTTGTCCGTGCCTGGTGCGTAATAGGCTACTAATGACTAATTCCTGCTCTCATTCTCTCTCTCCATCTCTCTCTCCCTCTTCTCTCTCTCCAGACAAGTAAAACATGATTTATATACATTGAATGAATACAGACACTTCACAGATACACAGTACTTAAAATTAGAAAAATCGCTTGAGAATTGACCGAGCAATAAGGCTTTGTGCGTCCACCGAGGCGGCGCCGACACCCAGGCAGGCCCGGAGCTTCCTCCGGGGGTCCCCGGGCCCCACGGACCACCGCCTGTCACCCCGCCGTTCAGTGGGCACCTGGGCCAGCCTGCCAGGCCCACCGGAGCCCCGGGCAGCCGCCTACTGGAGCCTCCAGAATCACGGACAGCAACGTTAATGATTGAATAATATCCTACAGAACAGATGAAATCACGTAGCTGTAATGTAGGCTATATTGCTGGCTTAATTTTTAATTATTAGGAGCAATAAATATAGTCTATACGCCTACTTGATTTAACAATAAATAGGCTCAAGAAAGTTGCCAAATTACAATGGGTCACTGTGACATGGCTTATTTAATCAAATCTGATCAAAGCTTTATAGTAGGCCTACGCCTTTGGGTAGCTCACCAGATCTGAAAACTCGCAAGCATGCATGTTGTGTAGTCTGTAGACACACCTCGTTGTGAGCTTGTAGATCGGCAATTTTTCGCAGTTTGGCTGGGGTCTGTCTTGTTATCAAATGATATCTCGGCCCAAAACTGATGGACATGGAATATATAGCTACTGACAAGGTGCACAGTTGTGCACGACGCTGTCTGTCTGTCTGTCTGTCTGTCTGTCTGTCTGTCTTTATTTAGATCAGATTGGTCATGTAAATGCACCTATTGTCGCGCTGTTGCATTAGTCCTATTCCTATATCATTAATAATGATATAGGAATAGGACTAATGCAACAGCGCGACAATAGGCCCTAATGATGATAATGATTCATTATCATCATCATCACATAAACAATCCATATTTGCGCGCCTGACGGCCCATAGGCCTATAAGATAGCCTAATAGGCTCCAATCGCTCCATGCAAGTGCATTAAACGAACAAAAAGGCTTAAATAGGCCTACTTCTAAAATGGACAATTTCTTATATCCCTTTACCCCAGTCCCCTTAATTTATCTGATGAAGGATAGGCCTATAGGATATTTTGCTGGTGGTTTTGTTATTCGTAGGCTATTTATGATCGCCAAGAAGACAATTAAGGTGGCGTTTCAAAAACGTTTCTGGACACACACACACGCACACACACACACACACACACACACACGCACACACGCACACGCACACATTTGCGCTCTTAAGTTATGTAGGGCCTATAACCAAATCGCCCCTCGGGGACAAACGAATATACACGTAGGCCTAAATGAACTTGAACTTTATGCACACTGGCTGGAGTGGATCGATCGCCTCTCTCCCTCTCTCTCTTTCTGTCATTTGTTTCTTTTCCTAAATAAATAAGCAGCAGCAGTTAACGGCTGCATGGCGTCAACTAAATGATCAGGTCGCTTTTGGCTGTATCTCTAGGCCTATATATGAACCTCTCAC
>NC_137826.1:56849221-57189221 GCF_963921795.1 Nannobrachium achirus
GACCTCGGCAAGCGCTGGCCGTCTGTCGCGCTGCCTGCCTGTCTGTCTGTCTGTCTGTCGCGCGCGCTCTGGATGGATAGATAAATAGCGGGGGGGGGGGGGCAAGCGCCGCTGTGATGGACGGACAGACAGACAGACAGACAGACAGACAGACAGACGCGTCGCGCTCCAGACAGACAGACGCATCGCGCTCCGTGCCAGCTATACCGTCAATTGATTTTACGCTTACAGTTAACGGGTGGGTCCATTTGGTTTCATTTTAGTTACAGATATAAGGTGGTCCACAACTCTTTAGCTGGGGACCACCTGGGATCCCCTCAAGGACCACTGGTTGAAAAGCAGCCATAAAGAAATGTGTCCTCCGCTTAAGGCTGTGTCCATACTGTATACAGTAACAGTCCATTGATGCCATTAATCCCTATACCCGTTTAATTAATTCATTGCATATTAAATAGGCCTAAGCAAAATAGGCAGTAATAAGCACTGGTGCAAAATGCATGTATGATTGAATAAAGCAAATCGCCTACTCCAAGAAAAAGGACAATGCGTTACTGTTATATGGCCAGCTCAATAACAGACCTACCCAGTGAGAGTGTGTGGTAGGCTTCTGTGGTTGGTACAGTATAGGTCAAAGACGCACAGGAAAGTAGCCTATAGAAAGGAGGGTCCAGTTCAGTCCCCACACGCACACACCTTTCTCTAACTCCTCTGAATCAGAGGAGATATAGAGCACGACGCTATAGCCTCTTATTAATCAGAGGCTCTGATTAATAAGAGCCTATTAGCGTCGTGCAAAGGTGCGCCTTGTCAGTAGCCTATATTCCATGTCCTTCAGTTTTGGGCCGACGATTGATAACAAGACAGACCCCGTGCAGCCAGAACCCGCCTACATTACAGCTACGTGATTTCATCTGTTCTGTAGGATATTATTCAATCATTAATTGGGAATGACGCGTCGTTGCTGTCCGTGATTCTGGAGGCTCCAGTAGGCGGCTGCCCGGGGCTCCGGTGGGCCTGGCAGGCTGGCCCAGGTGCCCACTGAACGGCGGGGTGACAGGCGGTGGTCCGCGGGGCCCGGGGACCCCCGTAGGAAGCTCCGGGCCTGCCTGGGTGTCGGCGCCGCCTCGGTGGACGGCACAAAGCCTTATTGCTCGGTCAATTCTCAACGGATTTTTTAAATTTTAAGTATATCTGTGAAGTGTCTGTATTCATTCAGTGTATATAAATGTTTTAATTGTCCCTCCATCAAACCATCAAGCTTGAAGTACAGAAATAATACTAGCCCGTTACAAGATTGCGTTGAAAGAGAAAGAGAAAGAGAAAGAGAAAGAGAGAGAGAAAGAGAAAGAGAGAGAGAGGGAGAGAGAAAGAGAGAGAGAGGGAGAGAGAAAGAGAGAGAGAGGGAGAGAGAGAGATAGAGAGAGAGAGAGAGAGAGAGAGAGAGAAAGAAAGAAAGAGAGATGGGGGAGATGCGCACATAAACTCATTCCTTTTTTTTCACCCCTATGAACTGCCGCTCTACGCACAGTTGGATCGTTCGCTTATAATATAGAAGCAGCGGCCGCGCATTGCTTTTGCAAAAATAGAAGGGCTTTCCTAGGGTCGGAATGGTGATGTCTATAGCAAAACGGGGACACCCCGCCTTTCCGACAGGTTTATTCGAAATAGCGTTGTTTCTAAATCGAGATGTTTTAGGTCGGAAAGGCGATGTACATAGAAAAGAGGGAGCACCCCGCCATTTCGACCCATAGAAGTCAATGGTCGGAGTGGCAGGGCGTCGGTATGGCGGGGTGTAACCAGGATTAATAGTTGGGACGTTTATGGCACTTCCGTGACTGTGGAGAGCAAAAGTCAGTTTCTCAATCGATTGTCATCTAGGGGTTATTAAACACATTTGGCCGGGGTGTATTCAATGTTGTGTAAAAACACAACCTTGAACTAAATACACTACAGCAGTCCTACCATCTCCTCACCACTGTCTCCTCTAATTTGACAGGTTGTTCATCCTCGTGGCAGAGTGGGTCAACGACCTCTGTCCTCCCTGATGCATTCAAGGAAGAGAAACTGGAGAAAGAGGTAATCATTCCTAAAGGAGTTCTAACTTTACTGATTTTGCACCCAAATCTCAGATGACTGAATAGTGGAGGCTCTAGCCCACATTTTACTTCAAGTCATGATGCAAAGGTCCCCTTTGGTATGGAAGTACCTTAGGGCCATTGGAAAGAATTTATCCAAAGAGACAAGTTAGATCACCCTTCATTTTCTTTTTATAGCCATTTTAAAAATGGCCGCCAACAATAAACCACTATTACACCAGACCCCATATCTTTGCTTCTGTTAGAGCTATAATAAAAATATTGGTGTCAAAGTGTACATTTTTGGGGTCTAGGAATTCAATTAAATAGGTTTCAAAGCAAAAAACCCAATACTTCACTAATTAACATGACATCGGGGGGTAAAATATGCAAATTTCATGAAAAATAACACGTTTTAACAGGGTAACCTACCCCCCCACCCCTCCCCCTAAACTTTGATTCACCTTTCCTTTGGTATGGAAGTACCTTGGGGCCATAGGAAAGAATTTATCCAAAGAGACAAGTTAGATCACCCTTCATTTTATTTTTATAGCCATTTTAAAAATGGCCGCCAACAATAAACCACTATTACACCAGACCCCATATCTTTGCTTCTGTTAGAGCTATAATAATAATATTGGTGTCAAAGTGTACATTTTTGGGGTCTAGGAATTCAACTAAACAGGTTTCAATGCAAAAAACCCAATATTTCACTAATTAACATGACAGCGGGGGGTAAAATATGCAAATTTCATGAAAAAGAATACGTTTTAATAGGGTAACTTACACCCCCACCCCTCCCCCTAAACTTTGATTCACCTTTCCTTTGGTATGGAAGTACCTTGTGGCCATAGGAAACAATTTATCCAAAGAGACAATTTAGATCACCCTTCATTTTCTATCTATAGCCATTTAAAAAATGGCCGCCAACAATAAACCACTATTATACCAGACCCCAACTTTGCTTCTGTTAGAGCTATAATAATAATATTGGTGTCAAAGTGTACATTTTTGGGGTCTAGGAATTCAACTAAACAGGTTTCAATGCAAAAAAAACAATACTGCATTAATTAACAGGACAGCAGAGGGTAAAATATGCATATTTCATGAAAATATAATATGTTTTAACAGGGTAACTTACCCCCCCCCCACCCCTCCCCCTAAACTTTGATTTACTTTTCCTTTGGTATGGAAGTACCTTAGGCCCATAGGAAAAAACAAATCCAAAGAGACAAGTTAGATCACCCTTCATTTTCTATTTATAGCCATTTTAAAAATGGCCGACGACAATAAACCACTATTACACCAGAACCCATAGCTACAATAATACAGTCCGTCTTGCACTTCCAATGGAGCTCATCACTGCTTGGTGGCATGTGATCAAAGTAGCTTCCTTTGTGAAGGAAGAGGGAGAGTCGAGCATTAGGACACGGTCCTAATGTCATCCCCGGATGAGGCATAGTTTTACTGAGGTTAGGGTTAGGGTTAGGGTTAGGGTTGGGTTTAGGCATAGTTTTTTAGGCATAGTTTTACTGAGGTTAGGGTTAGGATTAGGGTTGGGTTGGGTTTAGGCATAGTTTTACTGAGGTTAGGGTTAGGATTAGGGTTGGATTTAGGCCCTCACTACACTGAGCACACACCCGGTTCGCATTTCCGAACGCACCCTTTGATACGCTCGGACTGAAACACCAGCAGAAAACACTCTCCCCCCCAGAAACACCATACAGCTTTTGGAGAGATTTCTGGAGAATGGGTGTGTGGGTGGAGATCTCTCAGTGGTGGGGCTAGGGCCAGAGAGCAGCTGAAGAGGTAAGGTGAGTTCAGGCAAGGACTGCCGCACGGACTGTCTTCTTGCCCTTGCCAAAGGCTGTGTTGCTCCACATTAAAGCATGGAATGCTGGCAGTGCCATTGCCTTGGATGGTCCAAGACTGTGAGCAATGGCATGTGCTGGAATATACCTGGTAAGGGAAAAATTATCCAAAATATCATAGACAAATTCGCTTCAGTCTGGGAGAACACGAGATCCCATCAGTCATTGAGAAGCCGGTGATGAGCCTTGGAAATGTCTTCAACCGCACTCTGAATGACAGAGATTCCATCAAGGCAACCAGTGCTGACCTGGAGGGGGCTCCCTGGAAGATTCAAGGCCTGTGTTTACCAGCATGAAATGCACCCAAAAATCCTCTGGCCTCTACTTATCTATGATCTGATGGCTGAATGAAGATGGCTGTGGCCGCAGCCTAAGCAAAATCAGGCTGTACAGGAAGACCAATAAACTCAGGCTCTGTTTCAGCTCAGTCAGGGAGGAGTTTGTGGCACGGGCACAGGAATATCTGCAGTACACATCCTGAGCACCCAGGTACCGTACATATCCTGAGCAGCTGCTCCAAGGCGCTGGGTGAGGCCTGAGGGCCGGTTTCTATTGAGGAACGACCAGGTCCTGAAATCCATCGCTTAAGCAATCAGCAAGGGCATCAAGGGCATCCAATACTCCCAAGCCACAGCTAAAGCCATTCACTGTGTCAAGGAAGGGAAAAGGTCAGAGAAAACAACAAAGAACTGCTCTGCTGGTTTGCTCTCCACAGCCCGAGACTGAGTGATGACAGTTGACCTGGAGAGGCAGCTGAAACATCCACCACACATCTCCCTGTCTAGATTGAGACCTGACATCTAGCAGTCTGGAATTTGCCAGTCACTCCCTAAGCACAGCTACGCCACTGTGCATAACAGTTGCCAACAAAGAAGAGCCATAGGCAACATTGGGGATGCAGCAGAAAAAGCCACCAGATTAACTCATATGCTGCCATTTAACAATACCTTCGTACTCTTTAACTGCCATTCGTCTCCATAGACTTCCATGTAATT
Source organism: Nannobrachium achirus (assembly GCF_963921795.1). Taxonomy (NCBI): domain Eukaryota; kingdom Metazoa; phylum Chordata; class Actinopteri; order Myctophiformes; family Myctophidae; genus Nannobrachium; species Nannobrachium achirus. Next base: position 56,854,163 of record NC_137826.1, read on the forward strand.
CATAGTGCACGGATCATGCACACCCATGCCTAGATAATGCACCACGTGTGTCCACATTGCTCACAGCTTTCAAACAAAAGAATCCGAATGGAAATCCGTTCAGGCATTCATGAGATAGCAGCCATTATGTTTTACACTGTTGTGAGCTTGGAGGTCTGCTACCTGAGTTGTATGGGGGTTGTATGGGGGTTAAACAAGCAATTTCGCGATCGCTATCATGCCTACTAACGTTTTTGGGGTCAAAAAAAAAAATTTTGAATTTTTTTTTTTTTTTTTTTTTTTTTTTTTTTATTCACGGGATTCACGGGCGTGGCAGGGTGGTACAACGGGATTTTTAAGGGATTCACGTTTTTGGCAGTTAATGAGTTAAGAGGGGAGAGCAGTGGGGACAGAAGCATGCCACTTGGATACATAACGAGGTCTGATCAGCTTCAGTTGGGTCACCTGAGGAGGCTGACTCTTGCAAGACCCAAAACACTCAGTGACTCCAGGAAACAACACTGATGATGTGTCCAAGTTTGCATCAGTAAATGAATTGTTTACTGTTAATGAAATGTGATTAATATTTCACCTCCATTTTGAAGGTAATGAGAAAACTATTGTTTTTGTTGTTGTCTTGAAACCAATTTAATGGGATTATTTTACCCCAGAAATGATAGAGAAGCAAAGATATAGGCTGTGTTGTATTGCTGTAAGTGTAAATGATGGCTGCCATTTAAAAAAAAACGTGTATATTTCAGAAATGAAGGGTGATCTAATCTCTTTGGATAATTTCTTTCCTATTACCCTAAGGTAGCCTACTTCATTGCCAAAGGGGGATAAAAAGGAACATTACCCTGTTAAAACTCATTTTTCTTTGCATATTTTACTCCTGTTGAAACATTGTTTTTTTCATTGAAACCTGTTTAGTTGAATTCCTAGACCCCAAAAATGTACACTTTGACACCAATATTATTATTATAGCTCTAACAGAAGCAAAGTTGGGGTCTGGTATAATAGTGGTTTATTGTTGGCGGCCATTTTTAAAATGGCTATAGATAGAAAATGAAGGGTGATCTAAATTGTCTCTTTGGATAAATTGTTTCCTATGGCCCTAAGGTACTTCAATACCAAAGGAAAATTGAATCAAAGTTTAGGGGGAGGGGTGGGGGGGTAAGTTACCCTGTTAAAACGTGTTATTTTTCATGAAATTTGCATATTTTACCCCCCGCTGTCATGTTAATTAGTGAAGTATTGTTTTTTTTGCATTGAAACCTGTTTAGTTGAATTCCTAGACCCCAAAAATGTACACTTTGACACCAATATTATTATTATAGCTCTAACAGAAGCAAAGTTGGGGTCTGGTGTAATAGTGGTTTATTGTCGGTGGCCATTTTTAAAATGGCTATAGATAGAAAATGAAGAGTGATCTAAATTGTCTCTTTGGATAAATTGTTGCCAGACCCATGAAATGGGTAGACCTACATAAGCAAATGTCGGTCTGTCTGTCCGGGTTTTGTATATAAAGGGTATATATGATGATGACATGATGATGACATGCCTACAAAAGGCATGATGTCATAAATGATGATGACAGACAGGGGGTCTGGCACAACCAGGTTGACCTGGTCTAGTTTCCTATGGCCCTAAGGTACTTCCATACCAAAGGAAAAGTGAATCAAAGTTTAGGGGGAGGGGTGAGGGGGTAAGTTACCCTGTTAAAACGTGTTATTTTTCATGAAATTTGCATATTTTACCCCCCCCGCTGTCATGTTAATTAGTGAAGTATTGGGTTTTTTGCATTGACACCTGTTTAGTTGAGTTCCTAGACCCTAAAAATGTACACTTTGACACCAATATTATTATTATAGCTCTAACAGAAGCAAAGATATGGGGTCTGGTGTATTGGGGATTATTGTCGGCGGCCATTTTTAAAATGGCTATAAATAGAAAATGAAGGGTGATCTAACTTGTCTCTTTGGATAAATTCTTTCCTATGGCCCTAAGGTACTTCCATACCAAAGGGGACCTTTGCATCATGACTTGAAGTTAACAGCTTATTTTTCTGGGCTAGAGCCTCCACTAGAAGTTGAGGACACAATAAACATGATTTTGGAGTGTGTTTTGTGTTTGTTTGTTTGGTTGGTGAGAGAGAGAGAGAGAGAGAGAGAGAGAGAGAGAGAGAGAGAGAGAGAGAGAGAGAGAGAGAGAGAGAGAGCGAGCGTGGGGACAATGTTGCTGATCAACATGGTTTAAAGAGCCATGAAACACAAAATCACTTTTTCTATAAATATATATTATATCAATGAGTCACTTGTGATAGGGAGCAGTGATATGGTTCAATTTGCCCATAGGCTTGGGGAACCCTTACTTGTCAAACAGATGAGAAGATCCTCTGCAAGTAAGGGTGCCTGTGAGGTCAAAACAGCGGTTTGGTTGGTCTCAGGACGTTATGTAAACATAATCCAATAAAAAAAATACTAACTTTGAAGCTAAAGAAATAACCGTACTAGAATAAAGACTATCTACTCTGTTAGTTATGAGAGGGCCCGCGAAATCTAGCAACAGGGGCAGCCGAAATCTAGCAACAGGGGCAGCTATGAAAAAAATCGACTAAAGCTGGTATGAAGGGGTAGGGTATGATAAAAGGCAGATTTAACCCTATATGTGTTTTGGTCTGAATGACTCCTTTAACAGGCGTTAAGGTGGTTGCACACTGCACTGCGTGTTTTCGTTGCGTTTTGGAAATCCGAAATCCAAAAGCCAGGGAGAGAGAGAGGAAAGAGAGAGAGAGAGCAAGGGACTCAGTGCGACAGCTGCGAAAATCGAAAAAAATCAACCGCCCGGTCCGAAAATAAATACGAAACGGGCGGCAGTGTGCAAACGTGATTGACAGAACGTGAGGTTGATTTTTTTATTCACACACTCCGAAATTCACTCCGATATTCGGCCCGAAAAACGCAGCAGTGTGCAAAGACCTTTACTCTTATATAGTGGCTAATGTAGGTGTAGGATTTGGGGGTGGGGGGGTAATTTAATGCTTTCTGTACATACAATAATGCTGTAGTCTTAGACTGGCTGAATCCAAAATCTGGAATTAGCCCAGCTATGTACATCATAATGTTAATTGTATGATCATGAGCACATCTGTCAAAATGTAAATCAGGCTATGATTTTGTCTCTATATTCTAGATGCAGACTGTAAATAGCTCACCAGAGGAAGAGGAGGATGAGCGTTCTGGTGAGAGTCATGGAACATATCTGTCTTTTATCCTTTTATCCCATGCTGCCTGTGATTGACTAACTGTCCACTGTCTTTTCTCTCCACAGAAGGCTGGATGGAGATGATGGAGAACATGAAGATAAGTGCAGAGGAAGGTAAACACAAGGGTAACACTTTCTGTGAAGCTCATAGAAAGTGTTACTCATAATTTCACATCACAGGATTACAGGTGTGAAGAAGTGGGTGAAATATTTGATTTTCAACTTTCAAAACCACTCCATCATTTTTAGTTTTTGTGAGAAGAGAGGAGGATAGAAATAGAGGGAGAACAAGGAGAACAACAGTAGATATAAACATTATATTGCAGTAAATAGATGGGTAGTAATTGGCAGGTAGGTGAATGCCGTAATTTAACATTTTGGGCAAAATGCAAATTTGACATTGAGGTGCCCAGATGTCCTATAGTCCACCGCCTCTCCTGTATGTGAACCGTTGGCATAGCATACCTGCGTCGTTGTTGGGGTCTGGTTGCTCTTGACCATGGTGGCGGGGGATGGTTTATGATAGAAATTACCAGTTTGGAATAAAGTTGACCATAAGCACCATTGTGTATTAAATTGTATATTATAGATTATGAAGTAAATATAAAACATTGCATTTTGCATTTTTAGCCAAATGGTATTACACATTTGAAAATATACTAGGCTTCTATGACCATTGTGGAATATACAGTATGACCACAATATATGTAGGGAGTTGAAATGAAACAGCACGAGTAGGGATGTATGGGCAACATGAATTAACAATGGATATAGTATACATTTTTGCCAGACAGAATCAAGCTTGAGAAATGGGTTTGCTGTGTGGATTTTTGAAGAGTATATTGAATATTATTCTATTTACTTGCATAATGGAGATACTTTAGGCAAGTGTTGTCATATGCATACCTTGCAGACGTCACATTATAATTTAATTAGTTCATGAATCCTTTATCCAACAATCTTTGGACTGCTCAGAATGTATAAACTGCCTACACTTCTACGGTTTAGGCATTTAACAGACACTCTTAATCCAGGGCAATTAACAACAAGCAAGGTAATCAACATCAATACATCAAAAGCACAACAGTTAATAGGCTACTTAGCGGATTAAACAATAGACCATTCATATGCATCCAGACAGGTTAATTCACGTTGTGAACAACAACAAACAGGCGATTATCGATGACCCAATTCAATTTAAAGGAGCTTTATTGGCATGAGAAAACAGGCCAAACCCAGTCTCGCTCAGAGCCCGCCCATAGAGGTTATAGAGCCCGCCTGTAGCTGCCGCTGATTGGTCCGGACAGGGACATTATGGTGATCAACTCTCCTTGAGCGGTCCCAGATGGTAGTGCAGCATGGGGGTCCAACCTATGTTCCCCAGGTTCTATGTTCCCCAGGTTCTATGTTCCCCATTTTCCCCTATAAAAAAGGTTCTATGTTCCCCTCTTACGCAAAAAAGGTTCTATGTTCCCCAGGTTCTATGTTCCCCACCTGCTTTCACAAAGAAAAGGTTCTATGTTCCCCGTTTACCTAAAAAAAAGGTTCTATGTTCCCCAATCATACAAAAATGCAAGAAACAATTACAAATACTATATAGTGGGACAGGGGGGCACTAGGGAAATCTGGGCACCATATTTTTGGGATGACTGGGCATTTGGACAAGTGGGCACCTAGTCGAGTGGGCACTTAGGGGTGGAGACATCTGTTCATTATAGGGACATGTGGGCACCTGGACAACTGGGCACCTGAATTAGGATTTGTGTTTTTTGACAGCTGAAATCAACAATATATCAGAATTCTGATGTTAACCTGTGGGCCACATTAAGTGAAGATGGGGGCCACCAGTTATTATGTCACTGGTAGTGTCCACAGACCTCCTCTGACACACAGAGTAAAAATTATACCATATTACAATAAGCATTAGTGAAGACCAATTACCGGTATATGATGATTGTTGAAAATGGGTGAAGTTGTCCTTTCAGCTTGTATAATTGTAGGCCTATTTACTTTTGTGTGTAAAACATTTTTCTTACCTGCTTTATAAATAAAGCAGCTGGAAACTGCAGATGATGGCTAATGTTGATCATGCCTCTGTTGAAAAGGATATACGGAAGGCTAATTGCCCAGGGCCCACCATTACCTGCATTTTTGGTTTGCACCCACCATTTCCTGCATTTTTTTGTGAGCGGGGAACATAGAACCTTTATTTGGTTTAGTGGGGAACATAGAACCTTTTTTTGAGGAGCAGGGTGGGGAACATAGAACCTGGGGAAGATAGAACCTTTTTTGGGGGGAAGTGGGGAACATAGAACCTGGGGAACATAGGTACGGTCCCGCAGCATGTATACGCATCACTGCCACCATCTGGCGGAGTCAGGTAATTTATATATATATAGCCCATGTGCCCCTCAAAACCTGTTTTGCCAGTTTTTGATCTGACATTTTACCCAACAAACTTTGAGACGTTTGTGCCAGGATGTAGGCCATATCTAGACCTGATGTAGCCCTTCAGTTTACTTAAGCCCCGGACAGTTTTGAATGTGTTTTACCCTTACCAAAGCCAGGATGTTGGAGCTATAGCTCCAGTTCCAGGAGCAATCAAATCAAAATACAAATTATGAATCATAGTTTGGAATGCATCACCTCTCTCAACAGTTCTGGTGCCTTTCCCAACATGATAACATTTGGCTTGGTGACACTTAGGTTGCTTGCCATAGTTCAGCATTAAACAATGGTCCTGAAGTTGAGGTCTTCAATAATTATTAGTCTGTGTCCCTTTATGCCCATTATGGAGATCTCTGTAACAACATTTAAACTTTAAAATGCACACACAACTTTGGTCTTTTTCCGGCCAATAGGGATGCGCTGTAATTGATTAAGCCCTGCCCCCTCTGTATTCCTATTGGCTGGGCTTTAAACAGCCATTACTTTAGTTCACAGCATGGTACCGTCTTGAAACTTGGTGTCTGGACTTAAACGGCCAATAGGGACTTATTACTTAAGCCACTTAAACCCCTATCTTCCTATTGTCTGAGCTTTAAACAGCTATAACTCCAGTTTGCAGCATGGTACCATCTCAAAGATTGGCATGAGTAATTAGATGGCCTATAGGGACGAGCTGTAATTATAAGCCCTGCCCCTCTTTCTTCCTATTGGCTGGGCTTTAAACAGCCATAACTCCAGTTCCCAACATGTTCTCAAACTCGATGGGTTGTCCGACAGACCTAACGGCTAACCGCTAATGCTAACCGCTACTTCAGCAAATGCTAATGCTAAAAATGCTAATGCTAATGCGAAAATGCTAAAGCTAATGTTAAAAAAATGTAATGCCAATGCTACAAATGCTAATATTAAAAATGCTAATGCATACATTTAGCGAGCTGCAGGCACACTTAACATTTCATAGGAATTTTCTTTTCGATTTATTATTTGTCCCCCCAGATGAGGTGTACAGAAGATCATGTTGTAAAAAATGCCAACACATCCAGCAGGTCAGTTTGTTCAAGTAAATATACTATTCCTGATATACTCTTATGTCTGTTAATCATCCTAAATGATCTCTCGTGTTTGTTTGCTTGTAGAGCTACGGCAGTGAGAAAATTGTTCCTGACAAGTTCTCCAGAGGACGCTATCTGTGAGTCTGGACATAACTTTGACAATATCCTCCCATCTGGTTTCATTCTATTCTTATTCCTCACAAGGCTTGTGCGTGTGTGTGTGTGTGTGTGTGTGTGTGTGTGTGTGTGTGTGTGTGTGTGTGTGTGTGTGTGTGTGTGTGTGTGTGTGTGTGTGTGTGTGTGTGTGTGTGTGTGTGCACACACGTACATGCATTTGTGTGTCCGTGTGCATGTGCGTGTCTGTCCGTGTGTGCCTGTGCGTGCACAACATGCACATGCTACAGGGCCAAGCTGAAGGGAGAGGGGACATACGAGTGTGTGTTCACAGGCTTGATATTTAAAGCGTCAGAGCAAGTTTTGGTGCATTATTCCGTCCTGTCCTGGTCCAAGTTCAGCAAGTTCTTACAGAACCCCTGGATGATTGCTGGTCCCATATTCAACATACAGACAGTCAATAGGGATGCATCTGCCCTCAAGTCCATCAAGCTTCCCCACTTCCTGTGCCTGACTGGTAAGAATATATATATATATTGTGTTTATTACCTTTGTGAAATTATTGTGCATTATGTGCTATGAGTTCAGACTTTTCAGGCTTCCATGCATTTTGTCTTATTGTCTCCACACAACTGTCCCTCCCTGACCTCCATCATCGTTTCCACCCAGGCCTGGAAACTGAGAAGGTGTTTGGTGTTCTACACATCACGGGCAAGAATCCCTCCATTGAGCCAGTGGAGTACTCCGGTAGCCATCTAAAGTGGTCGGTGTCCTCCCTGTCAGATGTCGGTTGCATCACCGAGAAGACACCCGTTAAATACCACGGAGCGGTGCTGATCTACAAGGATCTGCAGAGCAGTGATGATGACGACGTTCTAATCTTACGCATCTACCTCACCCCCAACAACAGCTCATCGCATGTTGAGGTGAGGATTGTAACTGTACGATGGAAACAGAAAGATTGCATGTGGTCTTCCAGTTTAGCATTAGGCCAAATATAGCTCTATAAATTACATGTATAGAGCTCTTGTAGCCATAACCAGTTTTAGTGCAACTGAGCACAAAGGAGCTTCTCTGAAAAGTGAAAATTATTAAAAGATATTCTTAACAACCTTTTACAGTATATGCTGTAAATATAAATGCATATCATACTGTGAGATCCAACAGTCTCATATGTACAGTATACAGATACAGTATACATTAGGCTTTAAAGACTCATTTACTCCCTGACCTGTGCTGCACACGAGCCACACAGAGCCAGCTTAACTTTGGTTTAGACTCATCAGTACTACAATATCTAGTAGCCTTTCTGGTTGAACTAACAGCCATAGGCTGCATCTTTGCTGACTACAGTAACAACACTACATCCAGTCCAAAGATATGCAGATGTCAAGAGGAATAAAATGGGGGGAAAATATCTCTCGATATGAACTGTTTGATACATTCATTGTGTTGATTTGATTATTACCAATCATCGTGATCAATGGCCAGCAGCTCTTATCAATGGATTACTATATATAATTGTTAAACTATTTAACTCATTGAGTGCCTATCCCGAATTAGTTCGGGATATATTATCGCATCCCAGAGTGCCTATCCCGAACTAGTTAAAAAAAAAATTGAAAAAAATATTTTTTTAATTTTTTTTTTGGACCCCATCAAATCTAGTGAACATGATTTCAATCGCGATTTTGCATGTTCCACCCCACATGTTTGTTTACATAACAGGTAAAACATAATGGCGATTATCTCAAGAATGCCTGAACGGATTTCCAATCGGATTTTTTTGTTTGAAAGCTGTGAACAAACTGCACAAATCCACTCCAATGCAATCCAGGATTGCATTGGATTTTTTAGAGCTCATTCTTCTCTGTTTTTTTCCCATGCATGAGGTGTGCAAGGTTTAATCATGGCTAAGTTGACGAAAATAAGGCTTCTAAAATGCTTGGTAGCCAATAGCTAACTTCAAGCTAACTTCATCCTCTTCCTGTACATGCACAAAGGAAAGTGTTCAGGCAAGTCATGGCTGCAGGGCTTCTGCATATACCAGCATATCTCTATGGGATTTTCTATGGCCACTGGGCGCCCTCTAGTGGTGAAAGGGTGGCACTAAATGAGTTAATAATGGTTGACAGCTCACTTGGAATGATACTTCAACATGAACTGAACTGGACTTTGTTTTTAATTCTACCTTTCTCTTTCCTCCCAAACCACCATCACCCTCTCCTTGTGTGGCAGGACATTAAGAAGCATTTGCCAAAGCGCTACGGTAGAGTTGACAAGAGTGTCGAATGTACGCTGATAGGTACCACCAACTACCATCTCACGAGTGACCAAACTGGGGTAGAAATTAGACCCAAGGTTTGTTTGTGTCAGTGCTCATTCAGCTTACCATAATTATGTGTCCAGTCATGTTTTGTTTGAAAAGGTGTAAATAGGTGTATTTATTACGTATGAATGTGTGATGCAATCAATTAGTCATATTGTGTGCCTGTGCAGGTCTTGAGGTTCACCCTGGAAGAACTCGTGTTCAAAGGCTTCTTTGAGGTGCAGTATGAGGAGCCACCTCGCACCAAATTTAAACTTCCTCTTCAACTTAAAGCGAGTGAAGCAGACAATGAGGAAACATGGTCTACAATCATTCGAAAAGGTACCTTTCCTTTTTTTTTTTTCTCCTTTCCTTTTTTCTTTTTTTTTTTTACACCAGTTGTCTGTGGTTGACATTCTAGATGATATTGTCGCTGTCAGGTGGGAACCTTGCAAAACCGCTCCATTATGTATTATCTGAAAACAAATATAACAAATATAAAATAGCGATTACAGCCGATCTACAAGCTCACAACGCGTTGTATCCCAAATCATTGTGAGCTTGTAGATCTGCTATTTTTACTACTTTAACATGACACTCTTGTATGACAAATTAGGGCAATCATTTATGAAGAAAAAAATATCTTTTGCATCTATCCATGTTTATATTTATTTATGTATTTATTTATTTTATTTTAGTTTTAGTTTAAATATTTATATCAACTTTAATACAAATCTTTTGCTAATTTAGGTCGGTCATACTCATAACATCTGTTATCTGTGGTCTAGGAGATACACAGACATACACATAATGACTGTGACTTGTGTTCATATTATGAACACAAGTCACCTGTCTGTTTGGATGCAGTGTATTTTTAAATGGCATCCGCCTAACCGTTCTAACCTTTTCCCCCATAAATCAGGTGACCTGGACAACTGCAGGGAGGAACAGCCAAACACAAGGAATATGTGTAAGCATGCGATCATATGTTTGAAATCCTTCATTTAAATGAATCAAAATTCCTTGCTTGGCAGTGTTATTAGTGCTACAAGAACATTTTAATAGTATTCCAAACATCTTATAACTCTAAGGCCGGATTTACACTGCAGTCAAATCCTGCCCAAATCCGATTTGGTTCTCAAATCTGATCTTTTGGCCCGACTTTTCACATTGCATTTGCAAGTGACCAGATCGGATCTGTGCGTTGTGACTGATTTTAACAGCGGCAGCCCAAAGCTGCCCTGCGGTGACATATCTGCTTTAGTTACCGTGGTAACAACGTAGGCGATGTGACTTGCATGTGACTTGCGTATAACTCTATGGGGTGGATGTGGTTACTGCTTTCAGACTGAGACAGATGTGCTCAGATCCGGATTTGAAACCACCTCTGGGTGTGTTTTTTTCAAAATCGGATTTCATGTGACCTGCATGTGACCAGTCTGGATTTAGACTATTTAAAAAAAATCGGATTCCACTTTTGATGTGACTCAGATCTGATTCAGGCTAGATTTCAGTGGCAGTGTGTATGCTACACAGTAACAATGTCTTCTAGGGATGGGTCAAATTAACTATATGTCTCTGTCAGTGCTGGAAAAGGTAGGCCTACTCACATTATAGTTCATTTAACTAAAAGTATCAATTCCTGCAATATAGAAATAATCTTTTACAAGTGAAAGTCTGGAATTCAAAATGTACGAAAGTATTGGCATCAACATGTAATAGTAAAAGAATGCATATCTACAAGCTCACAATGTGTCGCATCACAACACATTGTGAGCTTGTAGATGGCTATTTTCAAATCTAAGTAAATAGTTGCTAAAGTTTTCCAATAAATGTAGTGGAATAAAAGTATATAATATTTGCGTCTGAGTTGTAGTGTTGTGGAGTAGACGTAAAAGTAGTGTACTGGATATCGAAGATAATACGTAACACTACCTCAATGTTACTACAGTACTTGAATAAATGTACTTATTTAGTTACTTAATTTACACCACCTCTGTCGGCTGGACACCTTTTATGCTGTTACTTTTCAGGAAAACGAAATGTGTCCCAATGGATCCAATATAGTAATTATTTAGTTACAAGCTCGTATAGAACACCACACAACTTTTATCCTGAAGTCCATACTATGAGCATGTATAATAGCAATATATATATACTGTATATTTACATTGTCTTTTTAAATGAGGATGTCTTTTGTTCTCGTGTCAGGTGACCTGGTTGGCAGCACAGACAAAAAGCCAAACAAAAGGACTATATTATGTAAGCATGATCGATTTGCTTTATTTTGTGTGATACCAGTCTGCATTGCAGAAGCAGACCATAATTCTTCCATTCGTATTACAGGCACAACAGAGAGTTGTGATGATTCAGAGGAAGGACTTCCCAATAAGAGAATGTGTTTCTCACAGCAGCCAGGTGACTTTTCATCTCCGTACTCATGAGATAAATTAATTTAGGATAACTGTAACCTTTGAAGTACGGTCCATGGTGATTCCACCTTGTTCAGCGGTTGCCCTTGTTTTGGTGCCCTTATTTGTGTTGTGATGATTGCCTGGTGTTGACACTCGGGCTAAAGGGTAGCAAAACAGCAGTGATATAATCACAAACACTTTCAACCCAAATACACCAATGTTCAAGGTGTTTATTGTCCCATTGGTGCCATGACTGACTGACCGTTCATTGTTCTGCAGTACCTCACACAACCATAACATTATAACTAAGCCTAACCTTAACCCTAACCCTAATCTAAGGTTTTTGGGCTGTCGGAGTAGTGGGATTCTTGTACTTCAAGCTTCCCCAACAGTGTGGATAATAATTACATTTAAAATAGGGTAGAACATTAAAATATAATATAATATAATGTGCCATACAAATAGGCAAATATGAACAATCTTTACTGTCTGTTTGATCGATGTTTTCCAAAGCCGTGTTGGAAATTAAATATTCCCATAATTTCACCATCTCTAACAATTATAGACATCGAACAAATTCACCATGATGATGTACAGTATCATTGTAATCCTTGACCATCAACACAGCAGACATCACTTACTGTATTCTATTATCATGTTTGGTTGAGGATAAATGATGGTTGAAAGCGAAATGGCCACAATGAGGTGTTTTTGCAATGTCTTCTGAAAATGACGTTAAATTATAGTAAATTCATAATACAGCAACATGATGATATTATTGCAGAATATGTCTGTTCGCATTCAAATAATTTACAAATACTGGTTTCAGTTCTGGAATTGTTCATTGCAGCAATGAAAGAATCATGTTATCCTTTCCCAGGGCCCATCGGGAATGCTAAAGAGCTTCTCAGAACAAACAAGACAAAACTTCAAGGTATCCTGATGGCAGAAATTGGACATGCCGTCCAGTGTGTACGTGAACATGAAGAAAAGCTCCTGGTGGACTTTGAGTATCTCAACCTGAAGAGCATCTCCGACCCAGGCAAGGCAGCTACTGAACTTGTGGACAAAATTATGAACAAGGGAGAAAAGATCTGCCAGGCATTCCTGTCTCTGCTACAAGACACAAAACTAACGGACCCTTTTCCTGATCTCAAGGAAATGCCCTGGTACAATCCTTCAGCCATGGTTTGAACTGACACGACCAAGTGCTACTGTGATTCTAACATGGTCTCACATTAGACAAATGGAGACGGATGAAGCTCTGCTGGTGGAATATTCTCGGACGCTCTTTGATCCAACAGCTTTCTTTTCTCCTCAGCCTATTGATTCCTTGACCTTTTGTCTCTGAATATATCAAGAATCAAGTTAGGTCCTGTACACTGGCTTGTCGCATTCCATTTGCGGTTAGGTCTGCCCCCTCCATTGGGTCTTTTAACTCCAGGCTCAAAAAATTGTAAGAAGGGCTTGCTTTTCTATGATGTTTTTTTGACAGTTTGACTACTATGATTGTGTCTGTGTGTTGTTTTATTATTGATTGTTCTGTTTAGCCCTGTGAAGAACTTTGGTACAATGTGAGTTGTTTCTAAACGTGCCATATAAATACATTTGATTTGAAATAGCAGCAGTTACAACACTGTGCAGCTATAATGTGCATAATGTGTTCAAATTCAAATGTCCAAAAAGGCGTGCAAATCTACATAGAATGAGAGGCAATGTATGGTCTTTTAAACATCGCTATGTTTTATGTCCATGTCCTCATTTAGTGCTCTGACAGCTGCCCTATCATCTCTCGCAAACGGGTTGTATTTTCTGGGCATTGCTTTTAAGATGCACATATCTTTTTAGAACCTATCAGGGACTTTTATTTCTCCTACATGAATATATTATGTCGTTTTTTTATGATTAAGTTTACATTTTTCTATTGCTGACCATATGATGTAAGACTCAAAACACATGCAATGATCTACATGTACATGGCTATCTGAACTCTCATCATATGGGGAAGAATTGTGTTTCTGAACTTGTTTGTTCATGTAACAGTTGAATAAATGCATATTTTCATTTATTTTCAACATGTCTTGTTGTTGTACTGCCAAGCTGAATTAAGCAATGATGGTGTTGTCAAACTAATAAATCAAGACGTCAAACTTGGAGGCGGATATACGTTAGGCAAGGACAGGCACTCGCCTCCCCTCGAGTAACGACTGCCTCATGAATTTCGCCCCCCGATAGGCTACTAAAGGCTGACAGACAGCAAAATGCACATTTTCTCAAAGCGCAAATCGTCTGAGTTGGTTTCATTGTGAGAAGTGTGAAATGAGTCTACCCCTGCTGCTGCCTCCCCATTCATTAATTCAACCAACTGGTTTTCTGAGTGGGTCTGAGTCTATCTATGGGGGCTGCGTGCGAGAACCCCCCTCCCCCCGCACAAGTTGCCTAACCCGCATTAATTTGTAACTCCTCGCTCATAAAGACGGTCTGCATCCGCGCCTGACTCAGAGTCAAAACAGCCGTGGAATACTAGCTAGCCGATTTGATTGAATTGAATGTACAACAACCTGCTCTACTGAAAGCTGTAAGATGACACTGAGGATACATTACAGTTGAGGTTACATCAGTGTCAGAGGGTGACACTAGATAAACCTTGACTCAGCAGATTTTTGGGGCTTCAGTCAGTGTGGACACTGGACCATTTCTTTTTTCATGAATCAAACCGAGAACCTTCCAGTCTACCTCCTAGTCGACCTAACCCGACTCCGCCAGATGGTGGCGGTTTTGAGTTCACATTTTGTGAACTTAACTCAATTTAATTCAAGGAGCTTTATTGGCATGAGAAAACATTACGTTTACATTGCCAAAGCAAGTGTCAAAATAATAAAAACAGTTGAAAATGGGGAATGTAAAGTTGGAGGGCAGCATTGTGTAAACTGAGTTATGTCACATTGTGTTGTTATATACATTTTATATACTGTATAGGCCTACAGGGTATAACATTTTTTGAGGTTGCTTTGGAACAAATAGCGGCATTTATTTTTTTCTTAAAACAATTTATATTGTATAGGCCTCATATTTAAAATGTGTTTAATGTTAGCAGTTCTGTTTATATGTTCAGTGGGTCTAGTCACTGCTTTTACCCAAGTAGGCCTACATTTTGTATCTCGAACTTGTACTTGTAACAGACTATTTCTACAATAGGGTATTGATAATTTTACTTTTATAAGTAAAGTATAAAATAATAGCTTTCAGTCCATCACTGTATGTCAGGGGTTCTCAAACTTTTTTATACCACAACCCCATAGGCCTAGCTGCTATTACTCCTCGCACACGGCGAGCAGTAAATCAATACATAACAATTTAAGCTTAAAGCTATGAAAAACTTAAAGCTATGGAAACATTCAGCCACAATATGTAGAACCACAGAATTTCTTGACCCAATGTGTTTGGTAAGTGGTCTGCAAGTCTGCAGCTGGGTGCTATTGGTTGTAGGCTTATATATTTGAACAGTACCCGAGACCAACAGTGGGGGGCAGCAATACACCATCTGGCATTTCTAGTAGACTGTTGACACTTTCAAAACAGTGTCGTTAAAGGGATAGTTCACCCCCCCCAAAAGGATTACTCACCTCATGAAGACTTGAATTAATGATTATTATTATTTTTCATTGCATTCCTGAGCCAATCATTTGATGAAACTCTTTGTGTTTCCATAGGAAATACGCAGGCTCTTTGTGTCTCCACAAAGAGCCTCTAGGGAACCACTGATAGTCATCAAATTATTGGCTTAGGGCGGAAATGGGTTTCCTCAGACGGGTGGCTGGTATCTTCCTTAGAGATAAGGTGAGAAGTTCAGTCACCTGAGAGAGACTTGGAGTAGAACCGCTGCTCCTACACTTGGAAAGCAGTCAGCTTAGGTGGTTTGGGCATCTAGTACGGATGCCCCCCGAGCGCCTTCCTAGGAAGGTCCCACTGGGAGGAGACCCCGTGGCAGACCAAAGACCAGATGGAGGGATTATATCTCCAAACTGGCTTGGGAACGCCTCGGTATACTCCCTGAGGGTGTAGAGGAAGTTGCTCGGGATAAGGAAATCTGGAAGTCTCAGTTGGAACTGTTACCCCCGCGACCCGATTCCGGATAAGCGGTTAAATAATGATTATATATATATATATATATATATATATATATATATATATAGCTATATATATATATATATATATATATATATATATATATATATATATAGCTATATATATATATATATATATATATATATATATATATATATATATATATATATATATATATATAGCCTATACCTTTCTGCTGCCTTTTTTTCAAGATTCAAGATTATGTATTTGCCTTGTCGCCATAGAGATTATGGGGATACTGCATCGTCCAGTTCAATTTCAGTCAGTTAATAAAAACATTACACAACAAACCATTAAATCATGACAAACTGTCCTTGAATGACTGTTACATTCATGCCTGAGAGAGGACATTACCAACGCATGACTCAACAGAGCGAGTGCACTGGTGTGCATGTTGTGGACAAGTGCAAAGTTGTGAGTGAGTTATGTTCTTTATTATGCTCCTCATTTGTGTCAGTGGTGACAGATTAGGGGTGTGCTGAAATATCGATATTGCGATATATTGTGATACTCCCTCCCGCGATAAATAGAGTGGGGGGAGTAGTATGCACAGTGAAGCAGAGAGAAGAAAGGTAATCTGTCAGAGAAATGGAATGGAATGCACATTTTTGTACATTTGTCATTTGTCCATCTTATTTTATTTGTTTATTTGTTTTATTTTGTTTCTTTCACGACATACTTTTAAGTTATGGACTGATTTAGTACTCGTTGTGGACAGACGCAAGTTGCAGTCAGTGTTTATTTACTGTTTGAGGAGGCAAGATTCATCTATCTACTTATTGGCCAAAATGTTTGTAGCCTACAATAATCTTGTAAGATCATGGAATAAATGTATAATTCCATTTTCTTTTTGCCTATTAATGGTTATTTTTCATTTTGATATTGTGATATATCGCAAATACATCGCAAAACATATAAAATATCATGATATTATTGTTATCGAGGGCCTAATATCGTGATAGATCGTGAGGTACCCATATCAGCCCTTTAAAGGGTTGTTCCTTTAGGGGAGTCGAAATATGAGCACAGGTGAGTGTTTGGCAATTAGAATTGTGAAAAAGAAGCAGTTATTCTGATTTGAGAAACAATTCTTCATAACCAGTGATTTGAAACGTATTATCGCCTCTGTAGGGTTGGTAATAATAGTCCTTTGTTATTGCACAGATACATAAACTAAAAACATTAGTGCAGCTGCTCATGGAGTTAAAGAGCTTCTTACAAGGCAGCAGACAGAACTAATCATTGTGACTAGAGATGGACCGATTGCAAAATTCTTGGCCGATACCGATCCACCGGTTTTATGAAGGTCTGACCTGCCAAAACCGATTTTTCCGATACCGATTTCTTTAGCTAAGAACTAGGAAATAGGGTTGCTCCAATACCCTTTTGTTTCAGGCCAAGTAGGCCTACAAGACATACTTCAATTTGAGTACCAATAAGCTAGAAGAACACTAATGCCAAATCAATCACAATAGTACAATATCCAAAATCACAGACAATATCCAGTCTAATATGACCGTCTGGACTAGGCAGGAGGAAAGCAGGTGACGCATGCTTTTTCCCCCCTTCTTTTTGGAGACGACATTGACACAGGATTATGGAATATATCCTTACATTGCAAAGGTAATCAGCACCATCTGTATTCTGTAGGCTGCCTCCAAGTAGACTGGCTGCTACTTGCTAATGTTTACGTCACAGGACCGAGCATCATGCTGTGCAGTGCAAGAGATACAATTGGCCGATTTTGGCATATTTATGTCAGTGACCTGCCGATCACCGATTTGGCCGGTTTGATATGATACCTGCCGATTTCTGATATTGGCCGATACCGATGTCCATCCCTAATTGTGACAGCTTTTGCAGCCTGCCAGGATGCTGGGGAGAGGATGAATCATCACATGGCTGGCTTGCCTCTTTTGTGCATCTCTCCACAACAGACTTCAGTGGGTCTGGCCTCTCCCCCTTACTGAGCCAGCCTTAGTCATTCCACGAAACCGGTACGATTTGGACATTTTTTTCTGGAAAATGTTATCGAAATGAATTACTTTTCTGAATAGCCCACACCATTAAGGACATATTTAACATGGAGAAAAACAAATGTTCCCATCTCAGGCATTAAATTAATATTTTTATATGGAATAATCCATTTAACAGGGTTGACATTGATAACGGGGTTGAGTGGAACGGGGTTGAGATTTTTTACTCAAGATGGCAATTACTCTCCCTGTGGTGATTAAGAGGAGACCACATGGCATGCATGACATTAGGAAATCAGATACATTGTTGAAATAACAAAGATATTTTTCACAAATGATTGTTTTCTATCTTTATTTCATGTAGCGGGGTTGAGTTGTTATGCTTTACGACCACACTATAAAAGTATAAATGACTATAAATAGGTGTAAAAAGTTGGGAAATGTCCTCTTTCTGCATGCATCTTGCTCAGAAGACTTGTAGAATGCCATTGCATGTTGTTGATGTCACTAAAGGAGCAGTTCATACTTTTTACAGAGAGGAGAATTACTTTGTAACAGGGTTGAGTGCGATTGGGGGACGGAGCTATATTATGTGATTTTAATGATAAATCAACTATCTATTAAAATACTAAACATGACCAGCAATAGAGTACATAACATTGCTGGTTTTATGTGAATAGCATCATTTATGCATTATTTTACATTTTTAGTAGTTATATCTCAAGTCCACTTTCCTTAGCAGCCATCCGGGACATGAGAAAATGGACAAAATAGGTGGTGTCTACTAAAAAAAAGGGAAGATAATTTCTGGAATTAAGAAATTCCAGTCTTCTATTACGCAGTATGTAAGTTTTACACAATATTAAAGGGAAAATTTCAATTAATGATAAAAGCTTTTAAAAATAAATTTTGGTGACCAAATAGATAAAATACAGCTAAAAGGATTAGAGGGACCTCAAATCGTACCGGTTTCGTGGAATGACTAATCCATGAATTATAGAAATGATGATCAATAAATATAAACATCTAAATAAGTCAATTAATTCAAAGTGAGTTATTTTTGTAAGTAAGGTAAATATATTTGATTTATCTTTAAAGAGAGATTGTTTGCTCCCCATCTCTCGCACCTGTTACCTGCCTATCTCCACTGTTAAAACTATAAAAAAAATTATTCAAGGCGGGGCGCCTGCTGGCCTACTGGTCCAGGTGCATACCACTTAGGCATTGCCACGTAGGCATGGATGCCTGGCGGCGGCGCCGTTTCGATTCCCGATCCAGACGACCTTTCCCATGTCTCGCTCCCCATCTCTCCCCCCATTTCCTGTCAGTCTACTGTCCTATCCAATAAAGGCATAAAAGCCCAAGTAAAATAAAACTCAAAATTATGCAAACTTCTAATAAAGTCTTCAATCAATCAATCAATCAATCAATCAATCAATCAAAGTCAACGTATGGTAATATAATATTTATTGACGAGATCTGTAGGGGGCACTGTGGAGTAAACAAAATAATTTCCGTCTGGCGAACATATTTCATTTTCTGCTCAAAAAGTGTATTTGGTGCTGAGAGGCTGCCCACCGTGGAGAACAGACTTTCAACAACGCAAAACTACATTTATTTAGGTGAGTAGCGAAGTAAAGTAGTTTTGTTTATTTTTCCTGAAGTAGAGCCTTCGCACTCTTCAGCTGGAAGTGGAACTATGCAGGATGGTGTGTGTTTCAACCCGGGCGAGAGAGAGGCACGGACCGGGACTGTGTCCGTCCCTCTCTCCCATCCGGGTTGAAACACGTCGTCCAAAAACCAACGGAGCAGAGAGAGCTCGTCATTCAGAGAAAGTCTGTTATTATAATACAAGTTTACAGTGAACAAACCTTCGTTAGAAGTTGTGTCTGAGGTTTTTGCAGGTCTTTGCACCGCAGTCTGTGTAAAGAGCTACAGAGTCTGTACAGACTGGTTGTGAAAACGGGAGGAATTTACCCACGGAGTTCAAAGACGGGTTTGTTTTGTTGGCTAATGCTAATGCTAAACTAGCTTCAAGAAAGAGGAGAACGGTCCTGATCCACTTCAGAGCTGTTAAAGTGTGTTTTCTACCAGAATACATTCATGGAAAGTATGTTTTTGTTTTGTTATATACGATAAGATAAGATTGTATAACCTGAGTGTTGAACAGAGCTGACATTAGGGTGAACATATATTCAGCCCATCGGTTGGTGGCTAGCTGCAAATTGCAACACTAGATTTTATTTTAATCTGATGAATCTAGGGTTGCAATACCTCCCATAAGCAGCCAATGCATCAAAACAGTTTTTTGCTATCTGATTGTAATAAACAACTTCAAATTCACCTATATATTGGGGCTCTATGGAAAGCTCGGAGTATCCTCTTTCTATCTGCAAAGAGTTTCTTTCATAATGTGACAAGAGGCGTCGGACATGTAACAGGCAATACAACGACTTTATATTAAAATATATAATCTTTATTAATGATAGTAAGATATAAAAATATAGAGTCAAGAATATGTTTCAACAATAAGATTAAGCACAGTGCAGTAATCACAATTCACAATACCAACAATAATAATAGAGACAAATGGAACTTTACAATAAATCAACTTCAACCTAACAAACCCCTGTTTCTGATCTAATAAAGCAAAACTAAAAGCAGTGACCACGGATGATCACCACCTGTAATGGCACAGAAATAAACATAATAAACATCACAGCACATGAGCACAATGACCATTTATGAACCCTCATTATCATACGTTACACAGCACATGCATATGAATTAGCCACGGACTCACCGAGACACAACAGCTGACTGATTCACACTCGAAACTCAACGTGGCTTCACGCTTCCTTGTGCTGTGCACTAGACAGAACCACAAACATGTTGTCCCATTTAGTTACTCAGAATAACAGTACATATCGTTACCATAGCCCAGTAGCCACACAGCCATATAGCAAAACAGAGACTTACGTTTCAATAAATGACTTAACGCCCGGCGTTACGACACGCCACCATGGGCCACGGCACGCTGTGTTTTACACACAGCTCTCACAGCCGTTTCTCCCGTCCCTGTATCGGCTGGCGGCTTTTCTCCCTAGAGAATACGACGCAATCAACATGTCAAACTAGGCGAAAGATGACAGGCAACCTACACGTCTTTTAGCGATAGTGCGGGAGTAAACTGCAATTCCAACTCACCAGCGTAATATCAATTCCGCACGCATTCGAGACGTGTGTCCCTCGGGAACAGTTTGTTGCTGCCGCCTCTCACGGAAGTGTGTTCCAACTGTCCGCTGGCTGCGCTGAAATTCGCGCTGACGCCAGGAGCCCACCCACAATACTCGTCATCAACCCCAGTGTACCCTGACCTGGCCACACTCACCCCCCTAGAGAACTTATCAGTGTCCCACTGATATCCCTGCTTGCCTTTGGCACCGAAGGACCCCGCCCCCGTATGCCACTGCTCCAACTGCACAGCCCTAACTCCTACCCCCGTACTCGTTCCACCTTGGCTACGGATGGCTGACCGCGGTAGATTATAGGGATTAGAATGCGTCCCCGCATTGCATCGCCGTGTCCGACGCACCTCAGGGCGTGGAGACAGTTCCACTGGTTCAGAGCCTGCGCCCTGCGCCCCTTGAATGGACTGCTCCTCCTCGGGTTCTGAGACACTTTGTTGACGGGACCGCTCATCCTCCTCCGAGTCGTCCGACTCCCTTTCCGGCCCCTCATCTGCGGGATCGGCGTTCACCATTCGACCCTCTTCTGACCCACTACCAATACCTACGCACAACAAGCTGTCGTCTTCACTTTCCTCACCTAGGCTTTCTGCTCGGGGTACCACCCTACCTTCACTTTCCCTTACGCCCTTACCACACCGCCGGAGCTCCGAGCGGTGCACAGTCCTGGGCGGTCCCATCGCATCAGCAGGCATCACAGTATACACCGGCTTTTTGGGACTCAACCGACTGATTATTATATGAGGAATCGAGAGCCATAAGTCCTGAATCTTATTCCTACCAACCACCTTCCGATTCCGCACATAAACCAACTCTCCTGGCTGTAAATCTGCATCCTTGGATGCTGGCCCCCAATGCCGACGGCGAGACTCTGCTGCCTTTTGCATCTGGCCACTAGCCTGCTTGTAAGCTACCTGCAGTCGCTCTTGATGCCTCTGCACCCATTCTCCCACACCTCCCACCTCCTCATCCGCTCCCCCCAACATGAGGTCTAGGGGAGTGCAAGGAGACCGGCCAAACAAGAGAAAATATGGGGAATATCCCGTGCTCTGGTGTTCTGTCGTATTGTAAGCATACACCACCTCCGGCAGGTATTCCGCCCACCTCCTCTTCTTCTCCGGGGGCAGAGCCCGGAGCAGGTCATGGAGGGTTCGGTTAAACCTTTCGCACTGCCCATTGCCCTGTGGATGATAAGGGCTCGTCCTACTCTTCTTCATCCCATACAACTTACAAAGCGACCGCACCACCTCACCTTCGAAACACCGGCCTTGGTCGGAATGCAGCCGGGCTGGGACCCCATAAGTTTGGATCCAGTGTTTAACCAAGCACTTGGCCACCGTGACAGCCTGTTGGTTCCGAGTCGGAACTGCAACTGTAAACTTCGTAAACACATCGGTTAAGACTAACACGTTCTCCCTTCCGTCAGACGACGACTCCAGGACAGTGAAATCCATGGCTACCACTTCAAGTGGCCTGGATGCCAGCAAGCTTCCCATTGCTGTCACCACCCTTGGTTGCGGGGCCTTGGACACAATACACCGCTCACAGGACTTACAAAAATCCTCTACATCACGGTACATCCCGGGCCAATAACACCTTCCACTTACCAATTTAAAGGTTCGCTCAATCCCTTGGTGGCCATGCCCACCGTGCATCTGGACCAACACTTCTTTATGCAAAGCCCTCGGCAAGATGACCTGCTCTTGCTGGCCCTCTCTCGGATTTGTCCGCATCCGGTACAGAACTCCCTCCCGTTCTACCACTCTTTCCCACTGACGCAACAGTTCTAGAACCCTAGTGGACTCTGTCCGTCTCGCCCCCTTATCTGGCCTTTCCCCCCGCCGCCAGTACTTGAGGAACGACGCCACATCCGGGTCCGCTTGTTGAAGCAGAGCCAGAGAATCCATACTGTACGACGGAAAGGTAGTCGTAGAAACGTTTGCTGGAGTGTCCACCACTGCTTGCTCTTCATTCCATGCAGCGCGTAACTCCTCTGGCCTGGGGGAGTCGTCCCTCGGGTGTAAGCCCGGGCAACTCAGTACAGGCTCTAATTCCGAGACCACGTTCGAATACTGCCTCGATAACGCATCTGCAGCCCCATTCTGCCGACCAGGTCGATAAACAATCTCGTAATCAAACCGCGCTAACTCGGACACCCATCGCTGCTCTACGGCCCCCCACCCGTGCCGTCTGCAAATGGCTCAGCGGGTTGTTATCCGTCAGCACGGTGAACTTGTTCCCGATCAAATATTCCCGAAACTTATCTGTCACTGCCCATTTAAGACCGAGCAACTCCAACTTCATTGAACTATAGTTCTCCATGTTCCGCTCTGATGACCGCAACCCTCTACTGGCATACGCCACTGGTCTTCTTCGGCCCCCAGACTCTTGGGACAGCACCGCTCCCAGCCCCTGGTGGCTGGCATCTATTTCCAGCGTGAACGGCTTAGCGAAGTCCGCGTATGCCAAGACTGGTGCAGACACCAACTTCTGCTTCAAGTTCTGGAATGCCTCTTCGCACGCTGGGCTCCAGTGCCTCTGGAATACGTGCGTCGGAAGAGGACGCCCACCTTTCTTTGGGGAACCAAGTGCAGAAAGAGCATGAAGGGGCGCTGCCAGACCCGCAAAGTTCTTTACAAACCTGCGGTAGAAGGAGGCAAAACCCAAGAATGAGGCCAATTCCGCCCCGTTCCGGGGACTCTTCCACTCTGCCACTGCACGTATCTTAGCCGGGTCAGTCGACACCCCTTGCGAGGAGATGACATGCCCAAGATATGACACCTCTGACTTGAAAAACGAGCATTTACTGAATTTCACTTTCAGGTTACACTGCTCGAACCGTAACAAGACCAGCTCCAACCGACGTAGGTGCTCTTCAAAGGTGGAAGAAAAGACCACGACATCGTCCAGGTAAAGCAACAAGGATTGAAATCGCTGATCACCCAAGATGCGCTCCATAAGCCTTTGAAAAGTTCCCGGTGCGTTGCACAACCCAAATGGCATTCGGTTGAACTCGTACAACCCAAAAGGCGTACAGAAAGCCGTCTTCGACCGGTCACCCTCGACCATCTCCACCTGATTATACCCGCTCGCCAAGTCCAGCGTAGAGAACCACCTTGCGCCACTCAGTGAATCTAAAGACTCTTCGATGCGTGGAAGCGGAAATGCATCCTTGCGGGTCTTTGCGTTCAACCGCCTATAATCTACACACAATCGCATCGAGCCATCCTTCTTTCGAACAATCACCAATGGGGAAGAGTACGGGCTACTGCTCTCCCTAATCACTTTCTGCTCCAACAACTTCTTAATGTGGTTTTTAACTTCCTCATACTGGCTGGGCGGGATCCTTCGGTACCTCTGGCTCACAGGGACGTCATCAACAACTGGGATCCCATGAGAAATAAGGTTTGTGCATCCTAGATCACTGTCTGAGGATGCAAATACGTGAGAGAATTTGCCCAACAGTTGCCTTGCCTGTCTTGCCTGATCCTCCGAGAAACCCGGGAAGCGCAGTGCAGCGATCTCAAGGGACAGCTCCCCGTCTCCTTGTGAACCATGCTGCTCCCTAATCATAACCTGCTCTTCCTGTGGACCCACCCGTTCAAAATGAACAGCGCCACCCTCCCCAGCCACCACCTCAGCTAGATGCAGCGATGCGAGGCGTGTCTGTGGCTCTAACCTAATGTCTGAGGAGCCCACATTGATTACCGGGACAGCCAAATGTCCATTGCTCGCCTCCACATACGTGTTGGATACCAGCAACCCCCCTGGCAAGCTACCCTCCTCCAACCCTAACGGCTCTACTAACACTGATGCCCTCGACAGGCACAGACTATTAGGTCCGGTCGCTGGAACAAAACACACAGAGCCCGCAGGCACCGTAAAAGGAGAGGCGGCTGCAGCAAACATTTTACTTTTCAATGTAACGGCTTGTTCGTTTTGACAGGCTGCCAAGGCAGTCTGCCAACCAGGAGCGTCTGGGAGGGGCAGCGGTGGGCTAGGACCCTGCGCAGGACACAATAGCTGATAACATGTCTTAATGACATTCATCCCGAGCAAGCCCGGCACTGCTTGTTTACGCTCTTTTGCAGCTTGTCCAATTGGGTCTTTCACCACTAATATACCTCTCTGCGGTATGGTCCTACCCAGCGCTACCGCCTCCACATCAGTTGTAAAGTAGCCCAGGTATGGAATATTCAACCCATGAGCCCCACTCAATGTTAACCACCCGCATTCAGACAACCTTTTTCCCCATTTTGGCAGTAAATGCTTAAAGAAAAAACTCTCAGTAACTGACGAGACATTTGATCCAGAATCGATTAAGCAATGAAACTTCACCCCCCCCATTGAAACTTCCACAGTGTCACACTTCCCCACCAAACACTCGTACACTTGTGGGTCAATGTGAGGGACAGTTACTGAGCCTGGCTGCACCCCACCTGTGGTTTGACTCTTCACCACAGGGGGGGACAGTTTCCCTGATGCTCTAACATCTGCACTGCTCCGTCATGCCCGGCGGGCACTGCATGCGCTGAACGCTCACGACTCTGGTTAGGCCGCGGCGCCACACAATTCCGCGCAATATGGCCAGCTGTTTGGCACTTAAAGCAAATCGGCTGACCCGACGCGTCGTACCGAGGTTGCCATTTACGGTTCTCTGTTCGCTTGGGTCCCGATACCGACATTGTAGCGGCCATTTTTTGTGATAGGTCATCAATTAGACCCTGTTGTTTTTGTAACATCTCAAAAACCTTGGCAAGCGTCGGGTCAGGCTTCATTGCTGCAGTAACCACACTTGTTTCAACCGATGTGGCCCCAGCTTCTTCACAGGAACCCCCCACCCGCCTTCTACGTTCCACCCCACAATCAGCTTCCTCCCCCCACTGGAAAGCCTCCCTGCGGAGCTCGAAAAACGAAATGGTTGGTTTCTGACGGATTGTTTTCTTTAGCTCTCGACGTAGGCCAACCTCACCCACGTTTTCTGCAAATTGGTCACGCAAAGCAAAATCGCCACACCATGCGTTTTTCACATTACAATGATTTATCTCTTCCATAATAGCCATTAATGCATGTGAATATTCCCGGACAGACTCCCCCTCTCGCTGTCTTCTATCAAAGAACTGTTTTTGCAACTTAGTGAGGGACTGGGGCTGCCCATATATCTCTTTGAGAATATTCAACACACACACTGGGTTTGACCGTTCACCATGAGGGCGATACTTTATCTCTTGCCTTGCTTCACCTCCCAACTGCTCGTAAATGTAGGCGGCTTTTTCAGCTTCAGTATAAGAACGATAAATCAAGGTGGCATTAAGTTCATCAAGCCAATCATAAAACATAGCACTGGACCCACCAGTGAACACTGTACATTTTTTCTCTTTTGGCAAATATACAATGCGCTCTCTGGCGCCCCCAGCTAAGCTCTCACCCCCCGCTGTCCCACCCTGCCCCCCCACCAACCCCTGATTAGTGGAGGACTGAGCAGTCTCAGGAGGTTTACTTGAGTCAGACTCAGCTCTCTGCGATAAGGCTTCATTCTCATCTTTCAACTGACTTATAGTCTCTTTATCAGCCTGCACTCTGGCTTTAAGCGTAGCCACTTCCTGTTGCAAGTCCACCAAACTCATGTTTTTACACCAATCCACCAGAGTTTATATTGACTGTGTCAATTCTTGGTTTTTCCTTTTTCGATGCGTGGAAGCGGCAGAACACCAGAGTTTATATTGACTGTGTCAATTCTTGTTTTTTCTTTTTGTGTGTCTCAATTCCACCTTAATACATGGATCTCTTCACCAACGGTCTTCGTCCACCCGGCCTGGCAGGAAACTGTGATAGCAGATTTCTGGTGGCTGATTCCCCGGCCTTCCTTCGTGGACGCTGCGTGGTCACTGCTTTTTATGCTATAACTAAACTCACCCTAAATGCCAGTTCCATCTGTCTCTCTATGCACTGTTATATGCCCTTAGCCTAAGTCACAAAAAAACTTAAAATACCCTGCTCACAGCGCCAAACTGTGACAAGAGGCGTCGGACATGTAACAGGCAATACAACGACTTTATATTAAAATATATAATCTTTATTAATGATAGTAAGATATACAAATATAGAGTCAAGAATATGTTTCAACAATAAGATTAAGCACAGTGCAGTAATCACAATTCACAATACCAACAATAATAATAGAGACAAATGGAACTTTACAATAAATCAACTTCAACCTAACAAACCCCTGTTTCTGATCTAATAAAGCAAAACTAAAAGCAGTGACCACGGATGATCACCACCTGTAATGGCACAGAAATAAACATAATAAACATCACAGCACATGAGCACAATGACCATTTATGAACCCTCATTATCATACGTTACACAGCACATGCATATGAATTAGCCACGGACTCACCGAGACACAACAGCTGACTGATTCACACTCGAAACTCAACGTGGCTTCACGCTTCCTTGTGCTGTGCACTAGACAGAACCACAAACATGTTGTCCCATTTAGTTACTCAGAATAACAGTACATATCGTTACCATAGCCCAGTAGCCACACAGCCATATAGCAAAACAGAGACTTACGTTTCAATAAATGACTTAACGCCCGGCGTTACGACACGCCACCATGGGCCACGGCACGCTGTGTTTTACACACAGCTCTCACAGCCGTTTCTCCCGTCCCTGTATCGGCTGGCGGCTTTTCTCCCTAGAGAATACGACGCAATCAACATGTCAAACTAGGCGAAAGATGACAGGCAACCTACACGTCTTTTAGCGATAGTGCGGGAGTAAACTGCAATTCCAACTCACCAGCGTAATATCAATTCCGCACGCATTCGAGACGTGTGTCCCTCGGGAACAGTTTGTTGCTGCCGCCTCTCACGGAAGTGTGTTCCAACTGTCCGCTGGCTGCGCTGAAATTCGCGCTGACGCCAGGAGCCCACCCACAATACTCGTCATCAACCCCAGTGTACCCTGACCTGGCCACAATAATAAAAAAAACTCCACCGTAGACATGTTATGAGCTACTTTCTGTCAAGAAATCCGAGCAGACATTGTTTATTTTCTAAGTGTTGAACTTCGGAAGCGCTCGTCTTCTATTACGCAGCGTCCCGCACTCCCGCTGCCTCCTGCATTGTGACATTTAGAACCAGCTGGTACACAGCATAGCGTTCTATATGAGAGTGGCGTCACGCTTTGAACTCGCCGCAGACCGGAAGTGGCTTCGCATGGAGCCGTTCTCATTCCTAGCGAGCCTCTGCCCCGTCCGCCCCCATTCTAGCCGAGGCATTTAAAATCGCTGGAAGTAGACCAAATCACGTCCTTTTCACCATTGTAACGCATTCACGGGCCTCTCTAAGGTAGATAACATTATTAAAAGAGTGAAAAAGACGTTAATTTAGTCTACTTACCAGCGAGTGAAAACTGAATGGGGGCGGACGGGGCAGAGGCTCGCTAAGAATGAGAACAGGCTCCAGTAAGCTAGGCTAAGTTAGCTTCCCACCATAGAGTACATGCTTACTATGGGAGTCGACGTAAGTGACGTAACTCTCTCTTCTACAACTCTGGTACACAGGACCGCTGAGTGACTTCCCACAAGCGCTTCCAAACTCCAGCACTTAGAAAAAATAATCACCTGAAGCCAATTTCTTGATAGAAAGTAGCTCCTAACATGTCTATGGTGTATTTTTATGAAACAAACACTTTGCAGACAGAAAGTGGCTACTCCAAGCTTTCCATACAGCCACAATATTGGTGAGTTTGACACCGTTTAATACAATCAGATAGCAAAAAAAACTGTTTTGATTCATTGGCTGCCTATGGGAGATATTGCAATTCTAGATTCTTCCGATTAAAACTAAATCTAGTGTTGCAATTTGCGGCTTGTTGGTTGGTGGTTGGTGTTCTGCCTGGACATGTACACTTCTTTACGGTCTATGGGTTTTCTGCTCTGACACTAACATAATCCCTTTGTGCCCATATATGGAGATCCCTGATGTCATCAATATTAAGCCCATATCTTATCTTTTTTTTAATATAATTTTTATCCCACGATTTTGCAACCCATTTTCACCCAGTGCCAATTGCCTATGTAATCCTGGGCTCTGCTCTCCCTCTGCCGCGCCTGGGGAGACAACGGACTGACCTCATGCTTCCTTCAGTGCATGAGTAGTCCAAGTTGTTTCTTTTCACCTGACGGGGGATTTCCCCAGGATGGACGTAGCGCATGGAAGGAACACGTTATTCCAACCAGTTCCTTTCCCCTCCATCAAGCGCCCCGGCTGGCCATTATTGAGACCAGGATTACTGCATGTTTTTGTGAGGGTATCAACCCTAGGAGACACGGGGAGAACATGCAAACTCCACACAGAAAGGCCCTATCGCCGACCCCACCTAGAGTGTGGGCGCTGATGACGCGGATGGAGAAACACGCCCCCAGCACCCACAGCGTCCCCCGGCGGGAATCGAACCCAGGACCTTCTAGCTGTGAGGCGAAGCGCTAACCACTGCGCCACCGTGCCCCCTTAAGCCCATATCTTATCTAACAGGACTTCTTATGGGAATGCCCATATATGGAGGCCACATAACACACTAACACAATCCATATATGGCCAAGACAGCCCATATCTGTGTGGCTGGTTCAGACTGGGATCTCCATATATGGGCATGAAGGGATTGTATGTATGATGTCAGATATATATCACTGGACAGATGGCCAAGACATGGCGCTTGTCGCCCTGAGGCCAGGTTTTCCTATTTGCTCTTACTAGGACATCATGACATATCTGCATCCATAGACATAAAAAGGTAGACGCCTCCTTCAGCTCTGGCGCACGTGCATCGAGGGACCAAGGGAATCACGTGTGCATCGCTTCCATGTGCGTCACACATAGGGAAATTGCTAGGCCAATCAGAGGCAGGTGGGGCGGGTCTTAACATACACAGCCTGTAAGAACAGCTGAGCAGCGCAACATCGGAACTGGCTCTGTTGAATTGAATTGTAGTCCTTGGACAAGTCCCGGAAAAGACTCGCTGTGATTGCCCAGTAGTCACTTGACTGGCAGCGTTCCCTTGGTTTTTCCAGGAACTCCGGACTACAACTGTTGCACGTCACTCCAATGAACTGCAGAGGCGAACGAGGCATCTAGCTTTTTATATCTGTGTCTGCATCTAGGGAATATAATTGCTGCTTAGCTTAAAGAGGGAAGATCAGACAGCAGATTAGAGGAACATTCATGTGAAAAGGGGTGAAAATGGGTCTTTGTAATTAAGGGACAACCATTCAGCATTCGGCACAACTCCCAATCAAAGTGACTGTACTGGCCAATCACAGTCTTTTCCGGGCAAAACACCTAAGTGCATAACATCTGTTTTGTAGAGTGTGGCGGCTTGTGTGGGACAACGATGGCATGGATGTGTGTATAATGATTGAAAGATTGAAAAAATAATAATTAAAAAAATGTCTATGCTATTAAGGCTTGCTGGTTCTATGGGGAAACTGGAGGACAGGAGCATTTCTGCCTAATAGACCCCATGGTAGGGATGCAAATTAACAATTAATTCTTTAATTGATAGTTGATAACCTTATCGATCGATTAACGCTTAATTGATAAGCAGCGTTTTTTAGGACCAAATGGAAAATTCTTATCCAAAACTGAAAAATGAGTGCAGACACATAATTGCCTTGATGTATAAACTTAAAAACCGCCAATAAGCTTCAGCTGGACACAGACCCACTTCCCATTGCAGAGCTCAATTGGAGTCTGTCACATTTCTCTCCAAAGCCCTTGAAAATGATGGAATATGATTAAAGATTACTGTGATTTTGTTAAGATCACATTTGATATGAAACACCTTTAACTATCACTAGGCAAAAAAAAAGTTAAAAAAAGAAAAACGATTATTTGCGCTTAATTTATTTTAATCGATTAATTCCTTAACGATCGATTAATCGACTTTAGGTTAATTGTTAACATCCCTACCCCATGGACAGTCATATGGGATCAATATAAGTAGGAGAATGGGCCTATAGATGTTATTTAGTCTGGAGTTGTCCTTTATACCTAAACTCTCTGGGATTTCTATGGTTTCTTTCCAGACTCTGTGGAGTGCAGACAGCAGGTCCAGATCAACTCTCCAGACTCAGCCAGAGCTGTTTCAATGAAACAGGAGGAACCTGAAGACCAGCCAGGACTCAGTAAGTATTTTTCAAATCAAAGAAACAAATGCAAATCCACAAAAAAACTGTGGTTTCGATTTGCTACAGCAAACACTTCACTGTTGGTGTCAATCCATCCGTCTCAAATACAGGCAATGAAACATTGTGGTAGGCTATATAGAGCTATGTGCTTGTTAAATCCATAGTTATATATAAAAGGTTAAATCCCCCTCCAGACCGTCCACTCTCATTAGATTTCTGACCATTCTGTCTCCCCTCATTGATTTTCTGATCACCGCTCCCTCGATCGTGCATAGTGTATTATTTGTGAGGAATTGCTCACAGTCAGATAAAAAGGAAAGTGCCACTGGAGTCACTATATCCTATATAGGCTATAGGGCCAGGCCTAATATAATATAGGCCGATTTGTGGGTCTCTCACCCTTGCTCGCTCTCTCGCTCGCTCTCTGTGCCAAATCATGTCCAAATGGAGACGCTTTACGTGCGGAGCGCAGAGAGAGAGGGGTCCAAGGAAGGCAAGACGAGGGGCAGAGAGAGATAGAGAGAGACGTTGACGTTCTCCTCTTCGTTGATATTCATATCTTGTATTTTCTGTCTGGTTTATTGCAAGATTTTGCAAGTCCCACTGGCCGCCGCTGGTTTTATTTTTTGATCGGCCGTATACGACTGTCGACCGCAGATAAATAGGTTAACACCTGCACCGCAATTTTGCGGGGCTCCTGCGGTTACATTGTGAGTTGAACTTGAAGAATTAATAAACACAGGGAGATGGAGGAGGCAGCTTGGATACTTACATATCCTGTGGACAGACGTGGACTACTAATCTATTCCTTGTTTCGGATGACAAAGTGCAGTATGAGCACAGACATATCAATTAAATATGCAAGAATGTGGCAACTTCACCCCTCCCATTCGCACGACTAAACCGAATTATATGAGAATGTGGCCTAAGACACACTAAGGGCGAGGATCATTGGGTGCGTGCACATGGGCGCTTTGGCATGGATACCCTTCTGCTGAGCTGGTCGAGTCATCACTGTGATGTCAGAACAGGTCAGCTATATCCATATAGGGAGTTCAGGAGGTCAGATGTAGACATATTGACCAGCTCCATTTACGGAGATCTAGGTATATCCAGGGCTTGATGAGGTCAGTGTCTTCTGAAAAGCATTAACCCCGAATTAGAGTTCGGAAAGCTGCACGTCGGAAAGTCGGAAACCAGAACCGGTTCTTTCACATACCCGGTTCAGAAATTGTAGAACCGGTTCCATCATAGTTGTATAACTGGTTCCAGTAATGGTTCCTGGATATTTCTCATGAGCGTTCATTTGGCTCAACATTGCAAGCAACTGTGGTGACGTCTCGCTACCTACCTTTGTGAGTGAGGTGGATACGTTCACTCAGAGCAGGCTCTGCGTGCACTGATCTAGGATCAGAATGCCAGCGTCCTTCGAGCGAGACAGATCGAAGCTAACGTTAGCGCGTCAGCATATCGAACAGACAAAACTCCTCACAAGTGTGGAAAGAGAGGAAAATGAGCATGCAAAGTGTATGAACAGGGTTCCCACGGTCATGAAATTCCTGGAAATATTTTGAAATTAGAAAAAAATCGAACCTCTGTTCGAAGTGGAGCTGTGTGTGTGTGTGTGTGTGTGTGTGTGTGTGTGTGTGTGTGTGTGTGTGTGTGTGTGTGTGTGTGTGTGTGTTGCAGTTGATGCTCAGGGCAGCCTAGACTCAACAGCACCTCTCTGGTCACCCAGGGTTACTACATACAGGCTACATACAGACCCACAGACCCACCCACCCACCCACATACCCACATACCCACATACCTACACACACGGCCACGTATAGGGTAGCTTGTGTTCCACACAGCTCCAAAAAAAATCCACTATTGGAAAAGTTTGGGAATTGATCAAGGGTCCTGGAAGGTCCTGGAAAAAATAGCTATGCATTGTCTTTGGTTATTGATTTTGTTAATACCTCTGAAATGACAAAAAGCTAGGGAGTGAGTCTGTAGTTCTAAGTGCGAGTTTATTCCACAGTTTGGGGGCCAGGAGGGCGAATTGTTTAGGATAAGTGGATCTTTGTCCCGGGGTTTTTAACCAGAGTTCTGTCAGCTTACCTGTGTTGGCTGATCTGAGTGAACGGGTGGGGTTGTAGGGGTTGATCAGGTTTTGGAGGTATGGAGGAGCCATACCTTTGGCTGCTTTGTCTCCCCATAGGATCCAGGCCCATGTGGGCCTGTGAACATGCTACTATCTGTGCTGTTTACTTTACAGTGGCTCTCCGGGGGCGTGATTTTTTAACGTGATTAAAAAATAAATACAAAAACACTATCATTCGTATTATCATCAACATTGGCCATCATCTTCTGTTTCAAAGTGCTTCATTTATAAAGCAGATACAAAAGTGTTTTACCCACAAAAATGCAGTAAATACTATTAGGCTATACAAGCCTAAATAAATGTTAAATAGCCTAAGTAAGTTAACTCATCGGATGCACACGAGGTGTCAACGCACCAATCTCTTTGATGTCTACGTGTGCCCATCGACGTGTTCGACGCGTCATACAGTAAACTATACTGTACTGTAGCACCTGTACTGTACTACCGCGGTGACGAGAACAACTCCATTTCCCAAAATGCAGCGCGGGATCATGTGACCGGGAAGTGCTGTCTCGCTAATAGAAATGCATGCAAAGCTGCTGCACAAACATGCATTTTTCTCCTAATCCAGGTTTTAAATCACTTTCACCTTCAAAACGCAGCCTTTTCTACCGGCCGTCACACAAACGCTGTGGCGCAGGATTGTTAAAAACGGTCCTGACTGAAAGAAAAGATTTTCGAGAAATAAACAGGACATGCTTGGACATTTACTCGGATTACTTTTTTTTTTTTTTTTTTTTGATACATGCACCAAATTTGGTACAGATGTCCCTTGGGTCATCCTAAGATATCCTAGAAGGGGTGCCCCCCCCCCCCCCCAAAAAAAAAGAAAAAAAATCTTGAACAGGAAGTGAGTGGAAGAAATTCAAAATGGCCACATACAGAGTGCATGTTGAGTATTGACTTTAGGTGGCCATTTTGAAATTAGACAAAAACTCTTCCCGTTTAAACCTTTTTGGGCACCCCTTGTAGGATGCATTAAGATCACCCAAGGCAGAGGGACATTTGTACCACATGTCATGCCTTTATGACAAGGTGTCTTTTGGGGCATCTGTCAACACTGTAGGCGGCCATTTTCAATTAGTCAATAACTCACTTCCTGATTCACATTAGTTTGGGAACCCCTTCTAGGATGTCTTAGGATGTGCCAATAAGAGATTCTATCCACGAGTTTCCATCTTCCCATCGTGCAAGAAGGTGTGCGACAGTTTCCGGCTTTGCAGCCGAGAGTGATCTACAAGCTCACAGCGGTTGCATCTGCGACACAACGTGAGCTTGTATGTCTGCTGTTAACCATGTCCCACAGATAATTCTACAGTAAATTCTGGCGGTATCAGGTGGATAAGCTTTTTGAGTCAAACGCCAACACTGTAGGTGGCCATGATGTTCAATGTAGACCATACATGGGCAACTGGTGGCACGGGGGCCACATGCGGCCCCACCTTCACTTAAAGCATCATCATATCATATCATATCATTATCAACTAAATGTATAAATTCTAATCACATTGATAATATTTATTTTACTAAAACCTTGCCAAAACAAAAACCAGGGGTTGACACTAAGGTCTCAGAGGCACTTACTTAAGTACAGGTCATGTTCTACTTGCCCTCGTGTCATGGCCACAAACACAGCATGGCAACACTGAGCAAAGTTAGACGGTCGGAGTCGGAGATGTGTTTATCTTAGCACACAAACACTTGCAAGCAGGCTGGACACACATGCAACACACATGCTGCTCAGTAACGTGTGGATATGTGTTGCTCATGGGAGGAAACAAAGGAAGAGCAGTGTTGACCACCAGCCCAGGACTCAGGAGTTTGTTCGGACTCTTTGAAAACACACACACGCTACTCTACCTAGCGCTACTCCTGTGCCTGTTTTGGGGGATTGAGAAAACTCATAGCTAAAGACTAGTTTCTCCATAGCATAGTCACATTATGTTCGCACAATGAGGCATGTCGCTTTTCGGGTTGCATCGTGCGATTTTGAATTAGTTGCAGCTGAACGCTCATCGTGTCCGATGCACATCCTTTTTTTTTTTTTTGCATAATGTGAGCTTGTAGATTAGCAGTTTTCATCAAGCTCACGTCACAGCAAGCCTTCCCATTGCACAACGTCCATTCAGTGTGTGTGGGGAGGACGGGAGGGACTGGGGGAGAGAGTGAGAGAGAGAAACGGAACACTATAGCCCCGTTCAAGTAGGCTATAGAAACATATCTTATATTATGTTACTCAAAATGGGCACCTGCCCGGTCGGGCAACCTGGTAGCAAACTTCACCTGCCCGACCATTTTATTTACCTGTCCCGGGCAGTCGGGCAAGCATTAGCGTCAACCCCTGAAAAACCCAAAGTAGTTAGTAAATGTTTGAAAAATAATTACATTTTAGGAATCCAGTATTGACCGTCAAGTTATGTTTCTGCTCCTAGGCATCCCCCAGGGGAGGAGCTCCAGTCTGCTCCAGGAGGAACCAGAGCCTCCATACATTAAAGAGGAACAGGAGGAACCAGAGCCTCCACACATTAAAGAGGAACAGGAGGAACCAGAGCCTCCACACATTAAAGAGGAACAGGAGGAACCAGAGCCTCCACACATTAAAGAGGAACAGGAGGAACCAGAGCCTCCACACATTAAAGAGGAACAGGAGGAGCTACTTCAAAGACCAGAGGAGCCAGTGAAAAGTAAAGATGGTGATGAAGACATCTCTTCTCACTGCTATGGAGTTGAAGTTGAGCTTGAATCTGACACTGAAGACACTGATGATTTGGAGGAGACCAGTAGAGGTTAGTCAGTGTTCACACAGGGACAGGGAAAATGGGGAGTTGGGCCACTCTAAAAATAAAGCGACTGAATTTAGAGAAAAACAGAGACAAATTCAACTGGAAATATTTAGTACTACCAGCTAGCTTATTGTAGGAATCAGGCTTTTTGTTTAGAACGGGCCACTCCTGACACAATGTGACAAATCAGACAGGTCCGCTTTGATTACACGATTAAAAATATTTAATCTTATTAATCGCATTATTTAATAATCATTAATCGCTAATTAACTCTTTTACCGCTTCGGACATTCCCGTTCGCCCCAATTTTCAACCCATCTGGTTGCCAATACGGCTCGTTCTTTTTACCTGGTCTGATGACTGTAAGCTGATGGGGGGTCGCGCCGCCGTGTACAGTAAAAACAGCTCCCGTAACGCTGCTCTCAAAAATCCACCGCACGTTAGCAATAATGGAGTCCAAAATCACTTCCTGGCTGTTTTCTGTGGATCTGTTCTAGAAAATGCATTTCTATGCTCTGAATGGATGGCAAACGAAGCGGCCCAATTCACATGAATTCTTTGCATAAGGCTGCCCTCTGCCGCCAGCTAGGCTAAAGTACACATAATGAGCGTTGTATTGTAAAAATAATTTGAAAATATCAAAAGATAATTTTCTATAACATCTAAAAGGTAAGCTGCGTTTTAATGGCTCCAGCTTTATCCCTTCTAAATCTTCTTTAAACTGCTTGCTTTATACAAATGCATGTTTATTATTATGGAACAATGAAAAATACCATCCAGTATCTCAAGTAACAAAAGGTGTGCATGGGAGAACATTTTAACAATTAAATCATGAACTCAAGCAAAACCAATAACAGATGATCACCTGCCGGTCCGTGCGCCGGACGCCGGTCCTACTGCCGGGACTGCCGGTCGAACTGCCAGGCCTATCGCCGGCGAAGCAGTGCGACTGCCATTCGAACTGCCGGTCGTGTGGCGGTACCTGCCGCGGTAGTTCCGCGGGTGGTGCAGAGAATACAGAGCATACAGAGAATGTGTCCGCTCTTCCTGCTATTCTGTCTTTGTTTCTGTCTAATAAAACATATTAGTTCTAATTTCCAACACATTATTTCTTATTATGGCTTTATTACGTCTTATTCTGTCTTAAAGTGTACTGCAAATTAGGATGGGACCGCATCAACATCAGCGCAGAGCTTCGTCGTTCCCCAGACTACGGAGTCAAAGTGTGTTAATCGCGCGTAAAAACAAACATAGTTGAACAAAGAATTTTACGTTAACTTTGACAGCCCTAGGCTAGTACTGATATGTGTGATGGTTGGACAAAATCTGTTGGAATAATAATGTGATTTTTGCAAATCTGCTTCCTGGTGGCGCTTTAGCAAGACGATTTGAAAAATCACCTTCTCTCACCTTCCATCTTTGTCTATCTGTCTGTTTTCTTTGTCTTTCTCTCTCAGGAGCGACGTCCCAGTCTTCCCGGACTCAGAACTTTCGCTGTCCCTGTCCTGGGTGTCTATTCTGCTTCACATCTTATGACTTCCTCCGTAAACACATCATGTACCGGCACAGTCAACTCTTCCACCAAATGCAGAGGAATGGACAGATCACCTCAGCAGCCTCTCAGCAAATCACCGACTCTGTAACCAGCCAGAAGCAAGGAGACACAGATGAACCAGGAGAAGTACAGACATATCATCTGACTTCCACTCAAAGTAAAACGCATGTCTCTAAACATTGTGGCGAGAGTTTCAGTTGGTCAGATCAACTGAAGAGACACCAGCGTATTCACACTGGACCTTTCAACTGTACATATTGTGACAAGAGTTTCAGTGAGTCAACTACTCTGAAGAGACACAAGCGTATTCACACTGGAGAAAAACCTTTCCATTGTAATCATTGTGGCAAGAGTTTCAATAGGTCATGTCACCTGAAGTCTCACCAGCGTAGCCACACTGGAGAAAAACCTTTCCATTGTATGCATTGTGACAAGAGTTTCAGTCAGTCAGTTGCCCTGAAGACACACCAGCTTATCCACACTGGAGAAAAACCTTTCAGCTGTGAACATTGTGACAAGGCTTTCACCTTTTCATCTCATCTGAAGATACATCAGCGTATCCACACTGGAGAAAAACCTTTCAGCTGTGAATATTGTGACAAGAGTTTCAATAGGTCATCTCACCTGAAGAGACACCAGCATATGCACACTGGAGAAAAACCTTTCCATTGTATGCATTGTGACAAGAGTTTCAGTCAGTCAGGTGCCCTGAAGACACACCAGCTTATCCACACTGGAGAGAAACCTTTCAGCTGTGAACATTGTGACAAGTGTTTCAGCCGTTCATCTCTCCTGAAGAGACACCAGCATATGCACACTGGAGAAAAACCTTTCCAGTGTAAACTGTGTAACAGAGGTTTCAGTGATGTAGGTAGTCTAAAGAACCATGAGCGTATCCATACTGGAGAAAAACCTTTCCAATGTAAATATTGTGACAAGAGTTTCCGCTTTTCAAATCAACTGAAGAGGCACCAGCGTTTCCACACAGGAGAAAAAAAACCTTTCCAGTGTAAACATTGTGACAAGAGTTACAGTCAGTCAGGTCAACTGAAGACAAGTGTTTCCACACTGGACAAAAAACCTTTCCACTGTAAACAGCGTGTTCACAAAACAGAAAAATCTTCACAATGTTAACAGTGTGATGAGAGTTTCATTCATTTAAGTGCTCTGAAAACAGTGCATTCACAAAGGGAGACATTTAACAGCTGTATGTTGGCAGGGATTTGGATAGACAAATAAACAAACATATTATAGTGCTTTATACTGATCCTGTCAACAGAGGCCTTCCATTAGGACTCGATTTTGGAGACATTTTCCTGATCCTTTGTTTTCTTCTACTGTCTTTACAGTACAATGTTAGAGAAATTAGTTTTAGGTGTTAATAGTAAATAGTTGTTATTTCATGTAGTTTTCTTTTTTTCTTCTTTTTTTTTTACCTAGGTATCGGTGTTATTAACCTATATTGTAATAGAATGTATCATCACACCATTGAAATGAGTCGCTGAAAACCTCCCAAGATGGCTCCACCTGTCCATTGAACTCCATTGAAAGATTACTCAAGCTATAAATGACCCTTTAAAGTTCAAACCATATCAAATGTAGGTAGAGCTATTTTCTTTTTTAGATTGTTAATTTTTATATTATGATTTAATGTGATTTGTACAAGAGTACTCTTGTACCAGAATACATTCCCAATGAATGTCTGCCCAATTAACCCAATTAACTAAAGGAAATCATTAGCATATGTATTCATTATGAATCAAGACAATAGTTGTTACACTTAATGGAATGTCTTTGATCCTTATTAAGTTATATTACATAATTATTGTGATGTGATGGCAAATAAAAGCCTATTGAAAGCATTCATACTCACTCATTGATATCACACAAACACATCCACTACGATTTATTATTATGCTATTATTATCAGGAAGGTGAACGATAAGCTATGTTGTTTAAAGGGGCCCCACCATGAATTTCACATTTGTAATTTTTTTCTTGTTTTTTGGTGCGAGTGAGCGCAGTGCTGTGGTGAGCTCTGCCCAGTCTGACGTGCGCTGCATGCGCATCAAAGAAATTACACATCAGAGAGAAATTACATTAATTTGGTGTCGGACCTTGTCGACCTGATTTAGGAGTTTTTGCCCCATGCAAGGCTCCAATGAGTAAGAATTACCGTTTGACGATTTTCCTATTTTTTTTTAATCGTGTGTGTGTGTGTGTGTGTGTGTGTGTGTGTGTGTGTGTGTGTGTATATGTATGTGTGTGTGTGTATATGTATGTACGTGTGCGTGTGTGTGTGTGTGTGTGTGTGTGTGTGTGTGTGTGTATATATATATATATATATTAGGGCTGGGATGCGATTAAAATTTTTAATCTAATTAATTACAGGCTCTGTGATTAATTAATCGCAATTAATCACATTTTAATCGCACATCGATATTTGACCTGAGAAGCATTTTTTTTCAAGTAAAACACATTTTGTTGTACGAGTGAATCAACGAGTGAGTTTTTTTAATCTAAATTTCGCATCCACTGGGCCAAGCAAAGCGCTCTAATTGGCTACTTCTCCCTTTGCGTTTGTTGTCTCTTAGTTGGTGCATCGCTATGATCGGTATGCCCGAAACTGAAGGTTCTGTGGTGCAAAAACTAAGTGCGATTAAAATGCGTTAATTTTTTTAATCGCGTTAATTTTCTGTAATTAATTAATCGCAATTAATCAGTTAAAGTCCCAGCCTTAATATATATATATATATATATATATATATATATATATATATATGTGTTACAGTTAGATTGGTTAACTCAGTTAAATCATGGTAAGAGCGCTTGTTTTGTCGTTCACCACACACCAATCACCACCAGATGGCGACAACAGCCATTCACTAGTGTAGGCGCTGACGTCACTCGTTTGCGACTCTTTCGTTTATTTACTAGACTAGCTCCGCCATGTTTAGCCGTGTGTGTGTGTGTGTGTGTGTGTGTATATATATGCAAGTAGTGTGACGTCATGGCGGCGGGAAGCTCGGCGGGGAGCTCACCAGCTCACGGAGCGTTTTCCAGAATCAAACCAGAGATTTACACTACCACGGATGGAAAAATAATAGTTGAAGACGAGCTACTAAACTTCATCGTGATCAAAATGAGAACGATGAGTCATGATGAGATTGTCCAGTTGGCGACGAGCAGCTTCACTTCAGAACGTATTGAAGCTGCTAAGAAGGCACTGTTTGCGGTTTGTAGCACATCGCAACGCTGTACTGCCTATAAAGGTCCACAAAAGGACATCAATAACGTTAAACTGTGCCTCAAAGTGATTAATGAATGTGGAGAAGACATTCCGAGATTTGTCTCTCACTTCCTGGATGAACTACCTCCCGTGACATACAACAATATTGATGTGTCAGCGCTCCTTGGGAGAATGGAACAGCTCAAATCTGAGATCGGCTTCATGAAAAGAACCCTTGAAACCCAGGGGACTGTTTGTGAAAGTTTGCGAGAGATGACACAAGCCATAGATGACCGCCTGACTGCTGTGGAGCAGCCGCCACGTTTACCACGGTCGGGTCCCGGCCCCGGGGCTGGGGCTGACAGACAGGTGACCGATCGCCCTGAAGGGGGCAGTGCGCTCGTTTAGATCCCTTGTGGGGAACCAAGAGGATCATCATGCGTGTGGTGTCATACAAATGATACAATGTACGTGGCCTGCGTGTGGGGCATAGTGCTGCAGATAAACTGAGACGTTTGACTGTTGACAAGCTGTTGAATGACTGTGACATTTTGTGCCTCCAAGAGACTTGGCTTGCCAAACAAGATCTGGACAAATTAAATACAGTACACAATGACTTTCACGGTGCTGGTGAATCCACCACAGACCTCAGTATGAAAATAGTTAAAGGTAGAATATCTGGAGGAGTGGCTATCCTCTGGAACCGCAAATATGATCCAATGGTGAAAGTGATAAGACTGAATGTTGATTGGGCCATTGGTTTGGATATAAATTGTTATGGCAAGAAGTTTACTATTTTAAATATATATACGCCTTATGAATCTTATCAGTTTGAGGATGAATTCCTAAACAGATTAGCCTTTATTCAGTCTTTTATTGAGGACAATGAATGTACCTGTGTCTATGTTACTGGGGATTTTAATTCTGACATCTCAGACAGAAATTCTCTATTTGCTAAACACCTGGTTAATTTTTGTGATGAAAACAAATTAATGTTGTCTAGCAAAATATTTTTTACCAGATAATAGTTTTACTTACGTGAGCGAAGCGTGGCATACCACATCGTGGCTCGACCACTGTGTGTGCACAGCAGATGCTCATGCCTCCTTGGAAAAGGTGGAGATTTGCTATGGACTGGCTACCTCAGACCACATACCTATAGCTATGATGCTCAATGTTGGAAATGTACCTCTCCTGGCTGCCAATAGTAACACTGCTAACCCAGGGAAACTAGATTGGGCTAAGCTATTCAAGGAGGATATTGATAGGTATTCAGTTCTAACAGACCGCTTATTAAGCAATATTACATTGCCAAGAGATGCTTTGATGTGTGTAAATATGAATTGTAAGGACCCACAGCATGCTGCTGATCTATGCAATCTGTATGATAACATCACTAAAGCTCTAAATGCCTCTAGTGAGCCATTCTGTAAACATAAAAAGGTGTTTAACATCAGACCGGGGTGGAATGAGTGTGTGGCAGTACATCATGCTGCAGCTAGAGAAGCATTTAAATGCTGGTCGGCTGCAGGTAGGCCAAGACAGGCCAGGGGGATGTGTTTGAGCATAAGAAACAAACAAATGCTAGATTCAAATATGCTGTTCGGCATATTAAGAACAATGAGAACACCTTTAGAGCGGATGCGCTAGCCAGTAAGCTTCAAGCTAACAACCATGTTGACTTCTGGAAAGCAGTCAGAGTTATGAACAGTAACAAAACAGCATTGCCATCTGATATTGAAGGTGTCACAGGCTCAGACAACATTGCCCACATTTGGTGTGAACACTATACCAAATTATTCAACTGTGTTAAAAGTAATGCGATTGTTGTTGATAATATTGATTGGGTTAGTAATGTGGTAATAAAGTCAAGTGAGGTTTCTGATGCAATTGAACTGCTTGTTAATAACAAAGCATGTGGTTTAGATCACATTACTGCAGAGCATCTTAAGTATGCCAGCTATAGGCTTAAACCAATGTTAGCAATGTGTTTCACTGGTTTTATGGTACATGGTGTTCTACCTAATTCAATTATGTCTGTGTTATTGGTCCCTGTCCTTAAAGACAAGGCTGGGAAATTAAACAGCAGAGACAATTATAGGCCTATTGCCCTTGCCAGTATACTGTCAAAAGTACTGGAAAGAGTCATTTTAAACAGGATTGAAATATATGTTTTAACTACTGATAATCAGTTTGGCTTTAAGCGAAAACACAGTACAGATTTATGCATCTTCGCTCTAAAGGAGCTGATTGCTAAATATGAAAGTCAAAATTCCTCTGTATTTCTTTGCTTTATTGACTTATCTAAAGCATTCGACAGAATCAATCACGAAAAATTGTTCATGAAATTGCTCGAGAGAAATGTCCCTAAGTACATAATAAGAATTCTCATATATTGGTATGCCCAGCAAACCTTTCAGGTAAAGTGGGATAATGCTGTCTCCACCCCATTTCATGTGGGTAATGGGGTCCGTCAAGGAGGAATTTTATCTCCTTTTTTATTTAATGTATATATGGATGACCTATCAAGACGACTTAATGCATGCAAAACAGGTTGTATTGTCGGTGATAATGTCATTAATCATTTGATGTATGCAGATGACCTAGTCATTCTTAGCCCATATACTGCTGGATTACAACAGCTACTAAGGATATGCACAAAATATGGCACAGAACATGACATTATATATAATGCTAAAAAAAAGCTGCATCATGGTTGTCAGATGTAG
Organism: Nannobrachium achirus; assembly: GCF_963921795.1. Taxonomy (NCBI): domain Eukaryota; kingdom Metazoa; phylum Chordata; class Actinopteri; order Myctophiformes; family Myctophidae; genus Nannobrachium; species Nannobrachium achirus. Next base: position 56,897,755 of record NC_137826.1, read on the forward strand.
AGAGGACAGGAAATCAATTTTTCCAGCGTTCTATCTCACTGATGCTGCTCTGGGTGTGTCTAAAGAACTAAAATATCTTGGACATATCATATCAGAGGATCTCCGGGATGACAATGACATCCAACGTCAGTGTCGCAAAATATATGCTCAAGCTAATATGCTTTTAAGAAAGTTCTCTATGTGTTCTGTAAATGTCAAATGTGCACTGTTCAGATCATATGTCACCCCACTGTATACGGCTCATCTATGGTCCTATTACAGAGTGAAGAGCATGCAAAGGCTTAGAGTAGCATACAACGATGCCATGAGGTTACTTCTCCAGGTTCCCAGGTGGCATAGTGCCAGTCAGTTGTTCACTTCTGTTGGGTGTGCCCACCTTTGAAGCACTGTTAAGGCAAATCATGTACAATTTTATGCAGCGGTTGGAGGTGTCAAATAACGGCATTATAGTAGGGCTAACAAACCCTACAAAGAGCTGTTACCGGGTCACCTCCAGGCTACGCAAGCACTGGTTCAGCAGTTTGCTGCTGATTAGGTAGGATTGCACTTTAGTTCTTTTATTGTGTACTTTTTCTTATTTTTAATTTCCTTTTTATCTTTCTTGTATGTTTTATTATGTAACTTGTGATATGGACTTCTGTCTGAAATAAAGATTATATATATATATATATATATATATATATATATATATATATATATATATATATATATATATATATATATATATATAACACACACACACACACACACACACACACACACACACACACACACACACACACACACACACACACACACACACACACACACCTATCTCCCTGGCATTTGGCCACATTGCCCCTAAATTGTTTTGCTACAACCATGCCCAGAGAAATGGCTTGAGATTCAAATGTATTTATACCATTTAAAACACTTGGTTCCCAGTTCTTCTCGAAGGCTTTAGAAAAGCATAAGAAAACACTTTTACAGAAGTTAGTGAGTTTTTTACATGACCAGAAAGAATGTGCCAGGGTGCCGTGTGCCATCTTACATCTATTGCAAATGGGAGATACATCAGGATATAATCATTGCAGTCTATCTTTAGAATAATATAGACGATGAATTGTTTTGAATTGTATCAAATTGTGTCTGCAATTTATTGAGCACCTATTTGCAAGACCTTCTGTCCATGTCCCTTCCTGTATCACTTCTCCCAGTTCTGTCTCCCAACTGCTTTTAAGGGCATGTGTGTCAATTTGAACATGTCTTTGTATGTTATGATAAAAATAAGAAATTGCCCCAGGATTATGGAGGTTAAATGTATTAATATTTTCAAGTAGTTCATTACAACAAAGGTTTTTCCTAACATAATCTCTAATTTCCAAATACTTATGACTATTAGATACTGGGATATTGTAGGTTATACGAAGCTGTTCAAATGACATGAAATGCCCTTCAAAGTATAAGTCTCTTATTTCTTTAATACCCTTATGATTCCAGCTGGTGAAGACAGGATCGTTTAGGCCAGGCACAAAGAAATGATTTTGACATAGTGGACTATCAATATATGTGTTTGGTGACTTTGCATACAGCCTAATTTGTTTCCAGACTTCAAGTGTATTATTGATCACAAAGTTATCAACGTAAACTGCTTCATCTACTTTATTAGGGTAAAGTAGATGCACGCCATTAAAACGTTTATTTTGAGAGTAGCATAATATCTAAAAGCGTGACACGTTGTGAACTTGTTGATCTGCTGCTTTACAACAGCCAAACTATCCACAATTTTCCAACATCCCATCATGCATTGCGCAGAAGGCATGCAACATTCCGGCCTGGGAGTAGCAGCAATAAGCCAGGTTCCAGCCTTCAAAATAAAAGTGCAGTAAATAATGTGCGGTAAAAAGACACAAGTATTAAACAAATATATATATAATAATAAAATATATATAGATCTGCTATTTTAGGTAAAACAAGAGGGGACCAAGTACAGAGTAAAGGTCACATTTACAAAGTAAATGATCAAGGACTTAAGGAGAAGAGGAAATCTCCCCGTGCGCCTAGTGCGGGCTGCTCTGCCGGTGCAAAAATATTTCGGCAGCCAATAGCGTTTCCCCCCACTGCTAAATTCCGACTCCTCCCCCGAGCCTTGCGCCTGTGAAATTCCCCCCCACAGAATTCGGCCGGCGACCCCTCCTCCCCACCAAAACATTAAACCAATGGGGGGCAGAGGGGGAGGGTTTTTTTTACGTCCCCCGACCAATCCCGTGTCACGGGGTTCCCCACATGGATTACAAGGAAGCGGAGCTTTTCCTTGTTGTCTATGTTTAGAATCAAGCGTCTGTTTCGCTGTCTGTACTTTACGTGTTGGACTCCGCGCGAGTTTTTTTTACGGTGTGCTTGCTTTGGGCCACATATGATGTTTACTTTAGGTTGGATACTAAAGCGTGATTATTGCTTTTAATGTTCGTTTTTGACGCGATGCTGCTGTGAGCTGTGGCTGCGAGCGTGGGCTTATAGGAGCTCATCTCAACGCGAATTCACCTTGTGAATGTGAAATGAAAGGTCCGATTGCGGGGAATATTTAGTTTATTGCACCAATCACACCATGGTGGGGTTTAACAAGCTAAAATGTTGCTCCACGAGTTGAGATTCATCTAGAAACGCCTGGGATCCTATGCTTTTAGATATGACATAATGAGCCTGTCAGCAGGCTGTCCTCATCAGATCACGTTTGACTCTTTTCAAGTAATAGAATAGAATATAAATATTTCTACACAACAGTAGGCTATAGCCGAATAAAGGATAGCCCACTGATTGTTGACACATAACCACAGCCATTGTTTAGCCTGCTATATTATGCTGCATTTGATTTCATACAGCCCCAGTATTGATTGATTGATTTGTATAGCCTCCCTGCAAGCAAGCCCCGGGTGGGCCTCTGCAGGCTATGTGTGGGCAGTGAGGGCAATGCCAGCCCGCACTTAACCTGCACAGGCCCATAGTGGGATTGCCTAAATGAGCCCACAGCTGCTGACTCATCATGGGCTAACCATGGGCGTACTGTGGGCAGCCCGTACGTGTGAAAAGAGCGGCAAATGATGTGGGCTGCCCACACAAAAACTGCATTGGGCCCAAAGGTAGAACTATGCTATGGGCCTAAACGGGCGTACTGAGGGCAGCCCTCACAATTTGCCGCTCTTTTCACCTTTTTTTATGTATTTATTTATTGTTCCCGCCTTTTCATTCACTACCACCATGACTACCACTGGACAGCAGCTAATGACAGGAGGAGATGAACCAGTGATTTGGACATGGCTGCTATTTAATGGTGAAATGGCACAGTAAGGACCTGCTTTTCACATTAATATAAGATAATAGCCAATAAGATAAAGCATTTTCTGTTCTTTCATTTCTCTTAGCATTGTTCACACAAACCACAAAGGGTGGATATTGGCATTAGCTAACTTAGCTAACTCAACTTGTTAACTTTGGCCATAGCTGGCCAGCTGTTACACCAAGTTATTATTGTAAACTTTGTGAGCTTGTAGATCTGCTATTTTCAGGTACCAAATACATTGTGCAATGGAGCATAAATACATATCTAGCTAAATAAGCAATTTATAAAACAGTGCGAATTATTTGTGAATTATTTGTTAGTAGCTATAGTTTGGTTTGTGTCAAAACTAGTGAGAAATGGCTAACAATTTGTGCACACTCACACACCATCATATGTTGCCCTAAATATTTTTCTGTTCCTTACTTCTTTTCCTAAAGTTGGATGAGTTTGTCAAAGATAACCATATAGCCTACATGGAATCTGAGTCTGACTCATGGGTCACGTCTTTTGAAGGTATGTAGGCTACTGTAATAGGCATTTTACTGAATGTACAATAGTACACATGACTGTTGTTGGTATTTATCTCATATTAGATAACCACATTATCCCTTTGAAACAGGCAGCCTTTAAAAACAGCTTGTAAAAACAGTTCGTGTCTCTGTTAAAACAATATTTTGCAGAGCAACGGATTGACACAGAGTGCTTCTTTCTCCTGGAATGGAGAACGCATCCTTCATACTGTATTATCTCCTTGGGCCACGGCTGAGATTTCAATGACACCTGCTTGAGGTACACCAGAGTAGGTCTAAAGAGACAAAATGTGTTATGTGTGTTTCAAAATGTAGTTATTAGTTAAGGTATTTGGGGATAAAGGATTTTCTTTCTTTTTTTCCTTAAAAACTGGGAATTGCTTCAGCCTTTGGACCCATGCGTGGGTCCAAAGTGCCGACACGAATAGTTGTCTCCTGTCCAGTGTTCAATTTGTAAAGGCTATGCACTCCATTGAACAGCATTTATCCATTATAATTATTTTTTACGTTATTAAACATTTTCTTTTCTTTCTTCTTTTTTTTTTTTGCCCAGAAACATAATTAGCATTGTTTGTGTTCGTTTACATACTTAATCTATATTTTGAATGTGCATATCATGGGAAAATTAATCGTTTTTCAAAAAAATTCAGTTGCCTCATCAGGGCTACTCTTATTTTGAAGAGATCGTCAACCGGTAGTCTTATTGCTGTTACGCTAATGCTGCTCACTTCACTTGACATAGCCCAGTAAGCATTTTGAGGTGTATTAGTTGCCTAATAGTCGTGTTTTTATCTTCTACACCACGCGTTGAAAATCAGTGTTGTAAAGGTCTAGATTTGATATTTTTGACTAGTTGTTTAGTCGGCTATATTTACACGGGTTGCTACATATACCACTATTAGTCGGATACAAAAAGTCTACATTTCGCCGTTAGCGGCCGTCGAAAGTAGTGAAAAGTAGGGCGACGGTGGGATTCGATCCACTAATCTCTGACACTCAAGTCGGCGACGCTATCCACTCACCCATCAATGCTGATATGATAATATAGACTTTATGGCCGTATTAAAAGGTGACATTGCCCACCTGTGTTCATTTTAGTGTAGTGCACATTGTTGAGGAAACTAAATGTTAGTGTGTGTGTGTGTGTGTGTGTGTGTGTGTGTGTGTGTGTGTGTGTGTGTGTGTGTGTGTGTGTGTGTGCGCGTGTGCGTGTGTGTGTGTGTGTGTGTGTGTGTGTACGCCCCGGACTCATTTTTGAAGCTTGTGATTGGCTGAACCGGACGTAGGGAGCGCTCCGTTGTAGTCACTTGGACCGCGCGAGGTGCACCAAAACCCAATTATCATGGCGTTTATCGTGCGCTTGCCCAGGCCGTAAATATAACGATTGCATTCACCACGGCTTCGTAACTCGCGCGGCGCTCCGCCGGCCGCTTGCAATGTCGTGGACAATAACTGAAAACGAGCGCTCTTTGCCGTTTCCATCCATCTTTCCCAGTTGGATCCATAATCACGCGGCACTGCACTGTCTGACTGACAGACGAGGAGTTCATTTCATCGTATATTTTTGTTTTAAAGACTTTATATTGACATTGGTTTAAAAAAAGGCGTTGAAAAGCCGGCTATACAACGACTACACCCAGACAAATAGCTTAATGATCGGATGGCTATTGGAATCATTTTACACCAATATTTCGAGATCAGTTCTGCAACGTGGAGTTGTTTTTTTAAAGAAATGTTTATTGAAATATGGATTAAATCTAATTGTCTAAATTCGGTGTAAATATAAACGTTGATACGGCGACTATAATTAGTTGGCTAAATCTCGGCTAGATCTAAACTATACTTAATAATGATCAACGGATATTATAATTATGTTAGTCCAATATTAGGAGATCAGTTAAGCACCTTACTGTTGTTTTTTTTAATAAATTGTTATCGAATCATGGAATAAATTGCAAAGTATATTTTCGGTGTGAATATAACCGGAATCTAGCCGGGTGAAATTAAGGCTAAAAAAAAACTAGTCGTGTAAAAAACGACTATTGCTCAGTGGGATGTTAGTCCAATATTAGGAGATCAGTTAAGCACCTTACTGTTGTTTTTTTTAATAAATTGTTATCGAATCATGGAATAAATTGCAAAGTATATTTTCGGTGTGAATATAACCGGAATCTAGCCGGGTGAAATTAAGGCTAAAAAAAAACTAGTCGTGTAAAAAACGACTATTGCTCAGTGGGAGGCCAGCGAGAGAGCGTCATTCAGAGAAGGTCCGTTATTATAATACAAGTTTACAGTGAACAAACCTTCGTTAGAAGTTGTGTCTGATGTTCTTGCAGGTGTTTGCACCGCAGTCTGTGTAAAGAGCTACAGACTGGCCTGGCACGTTGTGACAACGTGAGGAATTTTACACACGGTCGACACGGAGTCAAAGACGGGTTTGTTTTGTTGGCTAATGCTAATGCTAAAATAGCTTCAAGAAAGAGGAGAACGGTCCCGATCCACTTCAGAGCTGTTAAAGTGTGTTTTCTACCAGAATACATTAATGGAAGGTATGTTTTTGTTTTGGTTACATAAGATTGTATAGCCTGAGTGTTGAGCTGACAGTAGGGTGAACATTATATTCGGAACTACCGTCCCGTTTCCATTCTCAGCTCCATATCCAAAGTCATGGAGAAAATAGTCTACGAACAGATTGCAAGATATCTCGATGAGAATAATCTGATTTACGAGTTCCAATCTGGATTCAGAAAATCTCATTCCACCGACACATGCCTTCTCTATTTGACTGACCAAATCAAACGCGAAGCGGATGACGGCAAATATAGCGGCATGGTCATGATGGACCTCCAGAAGGCATTTGATACCGTAAATCATTCTATTCTGATTGAGAAACTAAAAGCCATCGGTCTTGACAGCGCAGCAGTGAGTTGGATGCAATCTTACCTGGTGGGGAGGGAACAGGTGGTGGAGATTAACGGTACCATGTCCCCCCCCCCCTCCCAGTAAGCTGTGGTGTTCCTCAAGGTAGCATACTGGGGCCTCTGTTGTTCCTAATATACGTGAACGACATGGCATCTGCTTGTGACTGCAACCTGTTCCTGTTCGCGGATGACTCGGCTCTCCTAGTCTCGGGCAAGGACCACTTGCAGGTTGAGAAGACACTTAACTCTGAACTAAGTAAGATCTGCACATGGCTTAACGACAACAAATTATCAATTCACCTGGGAAAAACGGAGTCCATCCTCTTTGGAACAAATCATAACCTCAAAAAGGTCGATAACTTCACAATCAAAGTGGGTGACAAGGTCATAACACGAAAAAACGAAATCTCTTACTTAGGATGTATCCTGGAAGCTAATCTTTCCAGTGAAAAGATGACTTCTAAAGTAATAAATAAAATCAACCAACGAACTCGTTTCCTACAGAGGATAGCCCCGATGGTCAATTTTAACACACTGAAGACCATAGCTGGTGCAATAATCCAGCCCCTCTTTGACTACGGAGTCCACGTATGGTATCGTGACGCCCCACAAGCCCTGAAAACTAAACTCCAAACAGCCCAAAATAAACTAATTAGGGTCCTGCTTAGCCTTCCCTATCAGACTCACCTCACCGCTACTCACCAATTAAGAGTGGGGTGGCTCAGAGTAGATGACAGAGTACAGCAGCTTGCAATGGGCCTGGTGTACAAGATACACTACACCACTATGATACCCAAGTACCTGTCAAAATACTTTATAAACATTAAGGATGTCCATAATTACAACACCAGAGGCAGCGCCACAGATCACTTTCAACCCAGAGTCAAAACCAACAAAGGGTCAAACTCTTTTTTCTGCTATACCACCAAAATGTGGAAAGCCTTACCGAAGGCCATAAAGGAGTGTGGATCACTTGCATCCTTTAAAATTGCCCTGAAAAGCCACTTACAGGCAGCAGCCGTTCGCAACTGGTAATAATGAACCTAGCCCCAACCCTACCCTCCCCTGCCCCTTCTTTGTATATACTGTTTGTTTAAGAATTACTGTCTTTGTTTTGTTTTTCTTTACATATCTACTGCATAGTACTGTGTTCTATCTGTCTGTCATTCAATGTTATATGAGATACTTCAATGGTTTCCAGTGGAAATAAGCTTAGTCTTTTCATGGATCTCCTTTTAGTAGACCTTGTACCAGTGAACTGTACCGCCATGAAACTGTACCTTTTCCTATGCAAACTTCTAATAAAGTCTTCAATCAATCAATCAATTCAGCCCCTCGGTTGGTGGCAACCACTGAAAACAACAATAGGCCTATTATTGCATTTCTGCCTAAAATCAGGACAAATTTTAGTGAATGTTGAAAACATGATATATTAATAGTGTTTTTTAGAGATATTTTCGGGGCAAACATCTTGAAAACGAGACAATCCCTGCTAAATGCCGTGGAGGAGAGTGTTTTCACCTAACCTATCTGGCCGTTTCACCGCCGTTGAAGAGCCATTTCACCTACTCTCAATTCTGCTCTCAGACTGTCCATGTTTGCCTCTGCTGTCGGTGACCATTACACTATCCTATGCACTCCATAGAAATCAAAGTAATACAGATTAGAGCTATTGGAATCAGGTGCCCCCCTCTCTCTCTCTCTCTCTCTCTCTCTCTCTCTCTCTCTCTCTCTGCCTAAAGCACAATGTTATTTCTCTCTGATGCGTCCTCTCTTTGAGGTGCATGCAGCGCACAGACTGGGCAGCTCAGAGCGCCAGTGGCCTCAGTTCAGAAAAAGCTAAGGTATGGCAACAGTGTTGTTTTTGGCAGGCATTTTAGATTTAGTCTTAGTCATAGTCTTTTTGACGTTGCGAGGCATTGTGAGCATGTAGATCAGCTATTTTCACAATTTCAGCCTCTAATGACAATTTGACCATTTGTCAATTTAATTTGTCATTTCAGAGGTTAAAAAAGGTCCTTACGTTGTCACTTATAGACATGTACATAAACCCTCAATACACTGTATGTTGTTTTGTTTACAGTTGAGTGAGAAAACAATGTTGCACATTAAGTTTTGGACCCCCCAAAATCATTTTGGGACCTCTCTGGGGTCTCGACCCACAGATTGACAAACGCTATGAGTCCCGTTGTTGAGGCATTTGCCTGGCTGCAGTGTGTACTAGAGCCCTTTTCCACTGGCCCAACACCACACCACACCACACCACTCCACACACTTGTGACAGGTTTTCCCACTACAAGGACCGGGTGTGAAAGTGGTACTAAACGTGGTACTAAAAAGTATCCAATCTAGATTAGGTCTGAGCTAGGCCAAACAGGGCCAAACACTTCATAATGACTGATCACTCACTGACTTTTCATTTAGACCACCAGGATATAGTTGTAATTCATGATAATAGATTCTATTGTCTTATAACCAATATTATAATCTATTATAGTGTATTATAATTATCATAGTAATACATTCATACTTTATAGTGTATTATAATCACAGTGCTAACCCTTTAGGATAGTTGTAATACAAATTTATATTTTATCATAATCACAGTTAAAAGGGTCAATTTGTTTCTTACTGGTAGGGGTACTTATATACTGTAGATATTTTATGTGGTGCGGTGTGGTGTGGTACTAAAGCTGCAGTAGAAAAGGGGCTTTGGGTGCTGTGTCGAGCGCACACACTGCATAGTAAACAGTGATGGAGTGGAGTAGAGGACTTCTTAAAAAGTTTTAGATTAAGACAATTTGCTTGCATTGCGATGCATCCGCGTGCCGTTCTGCATCGATGCAGTTACGTTACATAATTGTTACTTTTAGCCTACGTTTGTTATTGTTTTTCCTCCTGAAAACGTGGCTAAATCGTTAGCATGCTAGCGCTTTAGCCCTGTTCATTTAGCCTTGGAGGAGAGCATAGAGAGGCATAAAATCATTAGTCAGGCAGTTTTCAAAGCAAAGAATCCACCAATCATGCGGTTTACAACAGCTTCAAGTACCGGGCGCTACTTTCTATCTGCGTCGCCTCCACTCCAGTCACTGCTATGCCTGCTTGCTTTCTATGCCTGAGAACAGAGGCTAGATGCGCTGCGGTCTGGGGACAGGCTCAGTCTTTGATCCAAAATAGGCTATGACGGAACGGACAGAATGGCAGAAAATTGTCATGCATTTTGACTAAGTCCACACACTAACATTTTCGTTTAGTCTCGTCTAGTCAACGAAAACACACATTCGTCTCGTCATATTTTCGTCACCAGACTAGAGATTTTAGCTCGTTAACGTTACGTCATAAACGTGAAAAAAAGGGGCGTCAACGACGTCATTTTCGTTATCGTCTCGTCAACAAAAACAACACTGTATGGCAACATGACTGGTACCAGTCATGTTGCCATACCTTAGCAACAGGCACGATGAAAAGTACATTTTATTATGTCCCCCTGTAGCCAAGGTATGGCAGCTGCCATAGCTTGCCATACCCAATTGACGCCTCTGCAGAGCGCACGACCACTCACTCGCGTTGATACAGGCAGCAAAGACAGAACAAATGCTGGGCTCGCAGTTTGATAAAAGCTAATGAATGCCGTTTACCCACCTGTAGTCCTACTGTCCCTGTCAGTCACAGTTTATTTAGTGTCGGCACTCCTTCGCTTAAGCCTACATCAATCCAAAATCCATTTTGCCTGGTTTAAAATGTTAAGTCGAGTGTCTTTAACGAGGCAATGATGACACGCTCTGTCTGTGTGTCAGACAGACAGACAGACAGACTGGTAGACAGACAGACAGACAGACATAATTTGGCACAGAGCAGAGGAGAGCGCTGAGCGCACCACCAGAACCAGACACAGATCTGCGCGCCTCCCTCCAGAACAATTTTGCTGCATATCCTATCTATATTTTACAAACCTTCTTCACCACAAAGCATAGCAGCAGTAGGCCTATGATAATATTCAAAATCAAATGCTATGATGTATATCGGGACATCATGACTCATGACCTATTTGCGCAGTGCACGTATCAATTAATTAATTATTATTTGGACGCACCTGATTCCAAAGCTCTAATCTGTATGTCTACGCTCAATTCTGCTGTCAGACTGTCCATGTTTGCATATTATCCCTTTGTCATTTAAATATTATATTGATTGTGACAGGTGTTACCTGTCAAACGGTGACCATTACACACGGCTATGCAATCCATAGTAATCACATCAATACAGATAGTTATTGGAATCAGGTGCGTCCAAATAATTAATTAATTGATACACAACCTAATAAGCGGATTGAAAGACCTGAGTCCATTACGTCACCCAGTCAGTGCAGGCAGCTCTTCTGGGGGAGAAATCACGGAAGCACTTAACATTGCTTTAGATTCTACTTTGAAACATAAGAACGGCTTTATCTAAGAATGAGATGAAAACAGCCCCAGGGAAGCAGAGAGCTGATTGTTTTCACGGCGACACTTTACCACGATTTTACCGCGATTTTTGGATTTTAGTTTCGCGAGCGTTTGTAAACAAATGGATTATCCTCCTCAATCTTCTCTGGACACGCACGCGCACACGCACAAAGCTTGCGAGGCACGTCAAAACAAAGCGTAAGTTCATTAATTCACATTAATTCTTGCATGACGCCGCCCTCTGCTGCCTGGTCCGCCAAAGTGCATGTTGCGCAATCAAAAAAATAAAATAATAATACATAAATAAATGTCTATCTATCTACTATAACGTTGCAAAGGTAAGCCGCTTTTTGCTGGCAAAAGACCCAATAAATAAATAAAACATCTGGTAGTATAAGAGTTAAAGAGGGAAGATCAGACAGCAGCTTAGAGGAACATTCATGTTAAAAGGGGTGAAAATAGGTGTTTGTAATTAAGGGACAACCATTCAGCATTCAACACAACTCCCAATCAAAGTGACTGTACTGTATTCACAGCTCGTCTTTTTCCGGGCAAAACACATAAGTGCATAACATCTGTTTAGTAGAGTGTGCCGGCTTGTGTAGGACAACGATGGCACAAATAAAAGCCTGAAACTGGTCTGGAAAGATGCAACCAGTGTTTTTAATGCCTCCAAGTACAGATCTATCATTTCCTGGCTTATTTTGAGAAGCCAAACCAGATCCCAGATCAGCAGCCAGGGAAAATAGTGAATTCACACTCTTTCTGGTGATACTGAAATTATCGTACAATTGGGCATTTTTGGAATTATTGATTTGAAAAAGCATTAACCCTCAATTAGAGTTCGGAAAGCTGCATATCGGAAAGTCGGAGCTAGGGTTGCATACCCGGTTCCGAAATTGAAGAACTGGTTCCATCATAGTTGTATGACCGGTTACAATAATGGTTCTTGGATATTTCTCATGAGCGTTCATTTGGCTCAGCATTGCAAGCGACTGTGGTGACGTCTCGCCACCTACTTGTGAGTGAGGTGGAGGTGGAGGCTCTGCGTGCACTGATCTAGGATCAGAATGCCAGCGTCCTTCGAGCGAAACAGATCGGAGCTAACTTTAGCGCGGCAGCATATCGAACAGACACAACAAGTGTGGAAAGAGAGGAAAACGAGCGTGCAAAGTGCATGAAATGCGGTGCAATCCTTTTGTGCAAAGGTGTTAGCGCATCGACTTTAAAGAGGTGGTGCCATTTTGTACTTTTTCTGTTTTTCATGTGTCTACTCTAGGAGGTTGAAAGTACTTCATTAGATCCCCTGGTGTGGTTTTTATGAGCAACTATTTATTCTCTTGGTATTTGTTTGTTTTCTCTTGCAGGCTGCCACCTTGTGGTCAAAAGTGTCAGTTAAAAACACAGATACTAAGTATGTCACAGTATCATCCCCTCCCCTAATTACCATTCACCCAACACTGTGGGGTGTGGCTAACTTCAGCTGGGTCACCACCCACCATGACATCCAGGCATACTTAATGAACTGGGGGTGTGGCCACATAAAAACCCAATTTTAACTCTTTCTGTATACGTTTTTGGAAAAAATCTTCCTCCCAGTATAATCATAATACCTGATAATCATGTTTTAGAGGGGGGAAAAATCATGGCACCACCTCTTTAACTATGTCGGTGCCATATTTAAAGTGGGACCTCTTATATTGCCGTTTCGCCAACAAAGGGTTAAAAAAATAGGGTGCACGCTGGTGCACACGTTCGTGCACAGATCATGCACTATGCATGTGCATGCTTTTCACAGCTTTCAAACAAAAAAATCCGCTTGGAAGGCAGCCCTTATGTTTTCTTCAAATGTAAACAAACATGGCTGCCATGTTTGAAAGATGGGGTTGGTATGGGGGTTAAACATGCAATTTCGCGATCGCGATCATGCCTAGTACACTTTTGGAGGTCCACATTTTTTTTTTTTTTTTTTAATTAAAAAAAAAAGAAAAAGTAAAACTCTTAACTCTGACTATTATATGTGTCATGTTCTACTTGCCCTCGTGTCATGGCCACTTGCTTATATTTTCATAGCCCTGATTGCTTGTTTCTCTCTCACAAACAAACAAAACATGGCAACGCTGAGCAAAGCTAGACGGTCGGAGTCAGAGATGTGTTTATCTTAGCACACAAACACTTGCAAGCAGGCTGGACACACATGCAACACACATGCTGCTCAGTAATGTGTGGATATGTGTCGCTGTTGGGAGGAAACAAAGGAAGAGCAGTGTTGACCACCAGCCCAGGACTCAGGAGTTTGTTCGGACTCTTTGAAATCACACACACGCTACTCTACCTAGCACTACTCCTGTGCCTGTTTTGGGGGATTAAGAAAACTCATAGCTAAAGACGAGTTTTTCCATAGCAGTCGCTTTATGTTCGCACAATGAGGCATGTCGCTTTACGGTTTGCATCGTGTGATTTTGAATTAGTTGCAGCTGAACACTCATCGTGTCCGATGCACGTCTTTTTTTTTTTGCATAATGTGAGCTTGTAGATTAGCAGTTTTCATCAAGCTCACGTCGCAGCAAGCCTTCCCACTGCACAGCGTCCATTCAGTGTGTGGGGAGGACGGGAGGGACTGGGGGAGAGAGAGAGAAAGCGAGAGAGAGAAACGGAACACTATAGCCCCATTCAAGTAGGCTAAAGAAACATATATTATATTATGTTACTCAAAATGGGCACCTACCCGGTCTGGCAACCTGGTAGCAAACTTCACCTGCCCGACCATTTTATTTACCTGTCCCGGGCAGTCGGGCAAGCGTTAGCCCGAAAAACCCAAAGTAGTTACTAGTTAGTAAATGTTTGAAAAATAACTACATTTTAGGAATCCAGTATTGACCGTCACATTATGTTTCTGCTCCTAGGCATCCCACACATGGTCGTGTGTAAAGAGGAGGATTCTCCTGAACAGGAGAGGAGCTCCAGTCTGCTCCAGGAGGAACCAGAGCCTCCACACATTAAAGAGGAACAGGAGGAACCAGAGCCTCCACACATTAAAGAGGAACAGGAGGAACCAGAGCCTCCACACATTAAAGAGGAACAGGAGGAGCTACTTCAAAGACCAGAGGAGCCAGTGAAAAGTAAAGATGGTGATGAAGATGTCTCTTCTCACTGCCATGAAGTTGAAGTTGAGCTTGAATCTGACGCTGAAGACACTGATGATCGGGAGGAGACCAGTGGAGGTTAGTCAGTGTTCACACAGGGACAGGGAAAATGCGGAGTTGGGCGACTCTTAAAAAAAGCCAGTGAATTTATAGAAAAACAGAGACAAATTCAACTGGACATATTTAGTACTACCAACTAGCTTATTGTAGCTAGTTGGTAGTACTCAGGCTTTTTGTTAAGAACGGGCCACTCCTGCAAACTTTGAAAGACAATCTTTGCCAATCAGGATAGAATGTGACAAATCAGACAGGTCCGTTTTGATGACATGACTAGAGATAATGTTTACTGTCAAATGATTAAAAATATGTAATCTTATTATTCGCATTATTGCCCATAGTTAATAAACATTAATCGCTAATTAATCACATTTCTTTTGTTGTTTATACACTAAATCTACTTTAAACTGCTTGCTTTATACAAATGCATGTTTATTATTATGGAACAATGAAACATACCGTCCAGAATCTTAAGTAGCAAAAGGTGTGCATGGAAGAACATTTTAATAATTAAATCATGAACTCAAGCCAAACCAATAGCAGATGATCATGTTAATGTTCTAACATTGCATAATAAATCTCCAAATGGGGTAACATTATGGAGGACGAGGGTCGGTGTGAAATAATTTGCATCACATTCAAGGACTGGACGTAAAGGGGACTTTGAGGGCATGAGAGCATTTTATTGTTTTTGATTGATGATTGAAGACTTTATTAGATGTTTGCATAGGAAAAGGTACAGTTTCATGATTATACAGTTCACTGGTACAAAGTCTACTAAAAGGAGATCCTAGAAAAGACTAAGCTTATTTCCACAGGAAACCATTAAAGGTGATACACCATGCATTTAAAAAGTATTTATGTCATATTGTTTACGTCCCAAAAACGTTTTTCAAAAGGTTTGAGGCTAAATTACCACTCCTGAGTAGAGAGCCTCTCTCATTTTTGAATGGCTCTGAGCATTTTTAGTTGCAGTACCACCTTTGGCCTGAATTGCGCCACCCCCCAAAAATCTTTTTGAAAAAAAAAATGTGAGATTTTTTTTTTTCCTTTTTTTTTTTCAAAAACGGCCGATGATGACGTCACAATCGGCAGGAAATCTGGATAGCCTGTTTTGAGAACCCGTGGGATACTTTTAACCTTCGCCTTCTCAAAACCAGAGAAAGACACAACGGTCAGAAATGGGACTTTGTGAGGATAGAAGGTGCTAGTGGGACCCCAAAAAAAGGTTTTAAAATAGGAAAAGTGAAATTTCATGGTGTATCACCTTTAAAGTATCCCATATAACACTGAATGACAGACACATAGAACACAGTACTATGCAGTAGATATGTACCGTAAATAAAATTAAATGAAAAAAAAAAGAAGTAAGTCTAAACAAACAGTAAGTATATAAAAATAAGGGGCAGGGGAGGGTAGGGCTGGGCTAGGTTTGTTTTTTACCAGTTGCCAGTGTTGCCAGACGTATGATAATTATCGTATTTGTACGATAATTTGATCCTCTGTACGATGTACGATCAATAATTCCAAAAAGCCCAAATGTACGATAATTTCGGCATATCACCAAAAAGAGCGTGAATTCGCTATTTTCCCTGGCTGCTGATCTGGGATCTGGTTTGGCTTCTCAAAATAAGCCAGGAAATCGGTCAATCTGACCCTAGATCTGTACTTGGAGGCATTAAAAACACCGGTTGCATCTTTCCAGACCAGTTTCAGGCTTTTATTTGTGTAAGCTCCAGGAAGTTGCCTACCTCCACGCAGCATATCTGATGCGTTTTTGTCACGCAGGAGTCTCAAACAAGGTCGTTACTTACACTAAAGACGCATTTTTTGGTGAAATTACGTTTTTACGCAAGTGATTTCTCTTTTTTTGGCTGTGTACGATAGTTTCATGTCAAATACGATAATTCTGAGGCTCCGGTACGATAATTCAACATTTCCCATCTGGCGACACTGCCAGTTGCGAACGGCTGCTTCCTGTAAGTGTTTTTCAGGGCGATTTTAAAGGAGGCTAGGGATCCACACTCCTTTGTGGATCCCTACACAGAGGTTTTTCAACATCAGCGCAGAGCTGCTTCGTCGTTCCCCTGACTACGGAGTCATAGCGTGTTAATCACGCGTAAAAACAAAGATTGTTGAACAAAGAATTTTGACAGCCCTAGAATAGTACTGATATATTTGTGATAGTTGGACAAAATCTGTTGGAGTAATAATGTGATTTTTGAAAATCTGCCTCCTGGCTGCCCTATAGCAAGACGATTTGAAAAATCACCTTCTCTCACCGTCCATCTTTGTCTATCTGTCTGTTTTCTTTGTCTTTGTCTTTCTCTCTCAGGAGCGACGTCCCAGTCTTCCCAGACTCAAAACTTTCGCTGTCCCTGTCCTGGGTGTCTATTCTGCTTCACATCTTACGACTTCCTCCGTAAACACATCATGCACAGTGAAGGGCACAGTAAACTCTTCCACCAAATGCGGAGGAATGGACAGATCACCTCAGCAGCCTCTCAGCAAATCACCGACTCGGTAACCAGCCAGAAGCAAGGAGACACGGATGAACCAGGAGAAGTACAGACATATCATCTGACTTCCACTCAAAGTCAAACGCATGTCTGTAAACATTGTGGCGAGAGTTTCAGTTGGTCAGATCAACTGAAGAGACACCAGCGTATTCACACTGGACCTTTCAACTGTAAATATTGTGACAAGAGTTTCAGTCAGCCAGGTGACCTGAAGACACACCAGCGTGTCCACACTGGAGAAAAACCTTTCCAGTGTAAACATTGTGACAAGAGTTTCAGTCAGTCGTCTAACCTGAAGACACACCAGCGTATTCACACTGGACCTTTCAACTGTAAATATTGTGACAAGAGTTTCAGTGAGTCAGATGAACTGAAGAGACACCATGATGTCCACCATGGAGAAAAACCTTTCAGCTGTGAACATTGTGACAAGAGTTTCAGTCAGTCAGGTCACCTGAAGTCACACCAGCGTATTCACACTGGAGAAAAACTTTTCCATTGTAATCATTGTGGCAAGAGTTTCAGTGATTCAGGTAACCTGAAGGCACACCAGCGTATCCACACTGGAGAAAAACCTTTCCATTGTATGCATTGTGACAAGAGTTTCAGACAGTCAGGTGCCCTGAAGACACACCAGCTTATCCACACTGGAGAAAAACCTTTCAGCTGTGAACATTGTGACAAGAGTTTTAGCTTTTCATCTCATCTGAAGATACATCGGCGTATCCACTCTGGAGAAAAACCTTTCAGCTGTGAATATTGTGACAAGAGTTTCAATAGGTCATCTCACCTGAAGTCACACCAGCGTATCCACACTGGAGAAAAACCTTTCCATTGTATGCATTGTGACAAGAGTTTCAGTCAGTCAGGTGCCCTGAAGACACACCAGCTTATCCACACTGGAGAGAAACCTTTCAGCTGTGAACATTGTGACAAGAGTTTCAGCCGTTCATCTCTCCTGAGGAGACACCAGCATATGCACACTGGAGAAAAACCTTTCCAGTGTAAACTGTGTAACAAAGGTTTCAGTGATGTAGGTAGTCTAAAGAACCATGAGCTTATCCATACTGGAGAAAAAACCTCTCCAGTGTAAACATTGTGACAAGAGTTTCCGCTTTTCAAATCAACTGAAGAGGCACCAGCGTTTCCACACAGGAGAAAAAACCTTTCCAGTGTAAACAATGTGACAAGAGTTACAGTCAGTCAGGTCAACTGACGACACAAGTGTTTCAACACTGTAGACAAAAAACCTTTCCACTGTAAACAGTGTGTTCACAAAGCAGAAAACTCTTCACAATGTTAACAGTGTGACGAGAGTTTCAGTCATTTAAGTGCTCTGAAAAGGGTGCATTCACTCAAAGGGAGACATTTAACAGCTGTATGTTGGCAGGGATTTGGATAGACAAATAAACAAACATATTATAGTGCTTTATACTGATCCTGTCAACAGAGGCCTTCCATTAGGACTCGATTTTGGAGACATTTTCCTGATCCTTTGATTTCTTCTACTGTCTTTACAGTACAATGTTACAGAAATTAATTTTAGGTGTTAATAGTAAATGTTTGTTATTTCATTTAGTTTTTCTTTTTCTTTTTTTTACCTAGGTATCGGTGTTATTAACCTATATTGTAATAGAATGTATCATCACACCATTGAAATGAGTCGCTGAAAACCTCGCAAAATTACCCTTTAAAGTTCAAACCATATCAAATATAGTTAGAGCTATTTTCTTTTCTAGAATGTTAGTTTTTATATTATGATTTAATGTGATTTTACTCTTCGTACAAGAATACATTCCCAATGAATGCCTGCCCAATTAACCCAATTAATTTAAGGAAATAATTTGTGTATGTATTCATTAAGGATGAAGACAATAGTTGTTACACTTAATGGAATGTCTTTGATCCTTATTAAGTTATATTACATAATTGTTGTGATGTGATGGTAAATAAAAGCCTATTGAAGGCATTCATACTCATTGATAGTACACAAACACATGAACTACAATTTATTATTATGCTATAAATGTCATGGATTATTATCAGGAAGGTGAAAGATAAGCTATGTTGTTTAAAGGGGCCCCACCATGAATTTCACATTTTTCATTTTTTTCTTGTTTTTTGGTGCGATTGAGCGCAGTGCTGTGGTGAGCTCTGCCCAGTCTGACGTGCGCTGCATGCGCATCAAATAAATCACACATCAGAGAGAAATTACATTAATTTGGTGTCGGACCTTGTCGTCCTGATTTAGGAGTTTTTGCCCCGTGCAAGGCTCCAATGAGTAAGAATTACCTTTTGACGATTTTCCTATTCTGTATGTGTGTGTGTGTGTGTGTGTGTGTGTGTGTGTGTGTGTGTGTGTGTGTGTGTGTGTGTGTGTGTGTGTGTGTGTGTGTGTGTGTGTGTGTATGCATGCATGCATGCATGCATGCATGCATGCATGCATGCATGTATGTATGTATGTATGTATGTATGTATGTATGTCTCTCTCTCTCTCTCTCTCTCTCTCTCTCTCTCTCTCTCTCTCTCTCTCTCTCTCTCTCTGGCATTTGGCCACATTGCCCCTAAATTGACAAATCCGGGGCTGAAAGGTATTTCAAATTCATGCTGGAATTTGCACAACTCTTATCCAAATCTCATATGTTGGTACATAGTCTTGCTTCCAGTTCAGGAGAATCATTTTTCTTTCTCTTTTTGCTACAACCATGCCCAGAGAAATGGCTTGAGATTCAAATGTATTTATACCATTTAAAACACTTGTTACTCCGAGAATACTTACCAGAGGACTTGGTTCCCAGTTCTTCTCGAAGGCTTTAGAAAAGTATTAGAAAAAACTTTTCCAGAAGTTAGTGAGTTTTTTACATGACCAGAAAGAATGTGCCAGCATGCCGTGTGCCATCTTACATCTATTGCAAATGTGAGATACATCAGGATATAATCATTGCAGTCTATCTTTAGAATAATATAGACAATGAATTGTTTGAATTGTATCAAATTGTGTCTGCAATTTATTGAGCACCTATTTGCAAGACTTCCTGTCCATGTCCCTTCCTGTATCACTTCCCCCAGTTCTGTCTCCCAACTGCTTTTAAGGGCATGTGTGTCAATTTGAACATGTCTTTGTATGTTATGATAAAAATAAGAAATTGCCCCAGGATTATGGAGGTTAAATGTATTAATATTTTCAAGTAGTTCATTACAACAAAGGTTTTTCCTAACATCATCTCTAATTTCCAAATACTTATGACAATTAGATACTGGGATATTGTAGGTTATAAGAAGCTGTTCAAATTACATGGAATGCCCTTCAAACTAAGTATAAGTCTCTTATTTCTTTAATACCCTTATGATCCAGCTGGTGAAGACAGGATCGTTTAGGCCAGGCACAAAGGAATGATTTTGACATATTGGACTATCAATATATGTGTTTGGTGACTTTGCATACAGCCTAATTTGTTTCCAGACTTTAAGTGTATTCTTGATCACAAAGTTATCAACGTAAACTGCTTCATCTACTTTATTAGGGTAAAGTAGAAGCACACCATTAAAACGTTTGTTTTGAGAATAGCATAATATCTAAAAGCGTGACACGTTGTTAACTTGTTGATCTGCTGCTTTACAACAGCCAAACTATCCACAACTTTCCAACATCCCATCGTGCATTGCGCAGAAGGCATGCGACATTTCCGGCGTCACAGGTGTTATGCTTTTTCTGCTTTTGAAATTGATATTATCCTAGATAAAGTAGGCCTACTATGTTCTATCCGTCTGTCTTTCAATGTTATATGAGATACTTAAAGTGTGGTTCCTGTGGAAATAAGCTTCGGCTTTCTAGGATCTCCTTTTAGTTGACCTTGTACCAGTGATTTGTGCTGTCATGAAACTGTACTTTTTTTTCTATTGCAAACTTCTAATACATTTTTCAATCAATCAATCAAAAGCAGCCGAGTGTGATCACAGTGGTTGCATTTGTGACGCGACGTGAGCTTGTATGTCTGCTGTTAACCGGATGTGGCCCACAAATAATTCTACATTGACTTCTGGTGGAAACAGGTGGATAGTCTTTTCATTTGGGCTTCTTTTCATATATCTGGTTGCCTTTTCCTCTCGCAGGATCTGGCAGCGCAGCCGCAGCGTGAAATCACGGGACTCGGAAGTGAAAACGCCGTGCGGAGGTTTTCAGCTCTGTCAAGTGAGCAGCACTAACGTTTCCGGCCTCGGAAGGACAGCAATAAGCCAGGTTCCAGCCTTCAAAATAAAAGTGCAGTAAATAACGTAATTGTGATAATTATCAATTTTACTTTTCTGATTATTTAGATGGGACATATGGTAGGCCATTATAGGCTATTAATGTAATTAATGAAAATACACTTTGTGTGTATCTACACCAGGGGTCTTCAACAGGGGGTCCGGGACCCCATAGGGGGAGGCACCAGATCTGTGTGATAGGACCATTCTTTTAGAATAAATGAACAACCCCCTCATCCCTTTTCTGAAGAGAACTTTAGAACAAAAAAAAGCAGATCTACAAGCTTGTAGATCTGCTATTTTAGGTAAAACAAGAGGGGACCAAGTACAGAGTAAAGGTCAAACATTTTTCAGTTGCCTCAGGGCTACTCTTATTTTGAAGAGATCGTCAACCGGTAGTCTTATTGCTGCTACGCTAATGCTGCTCACTTGACATAGGCCAGAGAGAGGACGTCTTTCAGAGAAAGCCTGTGTTATTATAATACAAGTTTACAGTGAACAAACCTTCGTTAGAAGTTGTGTCTGATGTTTTTGCAGGTCTTTGCACCGCAGTCTGTGTAAAGAGCTACAGACTGGCACGTTGTGACAACGTGAGGAATTTTACACACGGAGTTCAAAGACGGGTTTGATTTGCTGGCTAATGCTAATGCTAAACTAGCTTCAAGAAAGAGGAGAACGGTCCCGATCCACTTCAGAGCTGTTAGAGTGTGTTTTCTACCAGCATACATTAATGGAAGGTATGTTTTTGTTTTGTTTACATAAGATTGTATAGCCTGAGTGTTGAGCTGACAGTAGGGTGAACACCTCGGTTGGTGGCAACCACTGAAAACAACAATAGGCCTATTATTGCGTTTTAGTGAATGTTGAAAACATGACATATTAATGGTGTTTTTTAGAGATATTTCCGGGGGAATCATCTTGAAAACAAGACAATCCCTGCTAAACGGCGTCTGATCACCCTACCTAAACGAAAGTGGGCATTTAGTATTACTGTAGTGAACATAGCCTACTTGAAAGAAAGAAAATAAAACAATGTTGTTTATTATTAGTAAAACCTTGCGACAGAAGTTCACAGTTTATTATTTAAAAGGTCACATCATGTCTCTGTCCGGACTTCTGTCTGGACGTGTACACTTTTATACGGTCTATGGGTTTGCCGCTCTGAAATCACGCTCTGACATCGCAGTGATGTGAGGGGATCCACACTAACATAATCCCTTTTATGCCCATATATGGAGATCCCTGATATCATCAATATTAATCCCATAGCTTAGCTAACAGGACTTCTTATGGGAATGCCCATATATGGAGGCCACATAACACACTAACAGAATCCATATAGGCCTATGGCAGGCTTGTCAACTCTCCTGGATTTCCCAGGAGTCTCCTGGATTTTGAACCCCTCTCCTGGGAGTCTCCTGGATTGGCAAATCTCCTGGATTTCTCCTGGATTTGGTATCAAACTCCCAAAATTCACCAGAACACAGGAAATGACATCTACTATGTACATTTTTTTCTGGGGGAGGACCCCCAGACCCCCGCTTTAGGGGTGGGGCAATGAATGCAAGAAAGATCAGACACATATTCACTTAAGTAATGACTTAAAAATTAGAAGTCATCATTAACGATGTCTTTTGGTTCAGTCATCAATACATGTGTATAAAACATGCACAAAATTCACCAGAACACAGGAAATTACATCTACTATGTTACATTTTTTCGGGGGGAGGACCCCCAGACCCCCCGCTTTAGGGTTGGGGGCAATGCATGCAAGAAAGATCATATAGGTGTAATGACTTAAAGATGAGAAGTCATTATTATTCACCTACATTTGGCATTTTAAGGCTGAAATTGTACCAGTGCTAGTAAAGCAAGTCTGATAAAAGTATCAAACATGCACAAATTTCAACAGAACACAAACACAGGGAAATATAGAGAGGACCCCCAGACCCCGGTAGGGGAGTTCCGCGCACCCCCCAAAAAAATTAATCTCCTGGATTCTGACCGTCCAATGTTGACAACCCTGGCCTATGGCCAAGACAGCCCATATCTGTGTGGCTGGTTCAGACAGGGATCTCCATATATGGGCTTAAACTTTAGGGATTGAATGTATGAAGTAGAGCCCGACAGATATATCGGTAACGGCGATATATCGGCCGTTTTTAAGGTATCGGAGGGGTATCGAACATCGGTGAATTATTTCACCGATGTCCGATGTTTTATACAAGTGACATATTCATTGACATTCTGCTATGTTCAACCAGCCACAAACCAAGCTGCAGTACTATAACTATCCAGCAGAGGGCAATATATAACACCCATACAGGCCGCACTGACTTGAACTGCAGATGAGTGTAACATTAATTATGTCACATAATATTATGTGAAAATCCACAAAGGGGACAGGGGTCCTCGAGGGAGTTCCAGGAGGTCCCCAGCTAAATGATAGTTAGGAACCAAATGTTATGGGTATGTAACTCAGTGTGTACAAATGGAAGAGGTGCAAATGGGTCCATTTGGTTCCATTTTTGCACCGTGATCCGTGAAGGTTTTTGTTTATTGACGTCAGCCAAGCCAACACATGGCGTGGCTAAACCTTGTTGATATAATCCTTTGCAGATATAGGCTTATATGTACTTACTATTTCTTGTCATGTTGGCAGAATGTTTTCTCCATCGATGTTTATGAGACTTTGGGACCGTGGGACGCATCGCAAAAGAAAAATCCATTTGATATCCAGACCAGTCCGTATGGAAAAGATATGATAATGATCCATTTGATTCCATAGCCAATCCATCCATATGAAGAAACATGATAATAATCCATATAATATTGAATACGGTCGCTCTACCCTCAATCCACTTGGGAAACGCAGGAGACATTCATTGCTGTAGCAGAAGTTGTACATAGTGCTTATGCTTAGATGTACTGTAGTAGGTCTACATTTAACAAGATGACATTCAAAACGTTTTGATTTGAGACTGGTGTGGTACTGGTAGTGGTTTTATCTGTGGCTCCATGTTTGCACTTTGCAGAGCTGAGCGAATTTGGGTTAGCACTTAGCAGCTTAGCTTAGCTACTTGGGGGGAGACGTTAGGCAGGCTCCCTCCCTGCTGCCTGTTGCTGCTGTGGGAGTAGGGACCGTCAACAAATTACAGATAGCAATTTAGAAAAATGCTACATCTCCTAGACAAAAGCACCTGGAATGACCAAATTACACCATAATGTTCTTGGCCCATGGCTACACGATGCACCTTGCACACCATTTATTTTTTGGTCTTTCCATGTGCTTTTGTCAAGGAGATGTTGTATTTTTTAAAATTGCAATCTGTAATTTGTTGACGGTCCCTAAAATCCTCGAACGTCTCCATGATGTACAAGCTCTCAGCTTGTCATGCGGCAAGGCGTTGTGGGCTTGTAGATCGTCTATTTTTTTCTTTTTTTTTTTGTTAAGCTACTCCACATTACTTTTTGACCTTAAAACAAATTAGTTAGGGTTTCTCGCAGCCCTGCCTGGCTTCATTTATATACTATGCATAATAATAATAATAATAATAATAATAATAATAGTAATAACTAAATCTGTGCAAACTGACAGATATGGATACAGAACCATGTAGGCCTATAGGCTATATAATGTCTGCGTGGGGGAATATCTCCGCCAGGTCAGGTTGGCCTGTAAAATTCATATAATCAATTGGAATGAAATCTGCTCAAACTGTCTGATATACGGTTACAGAACCATATATAGGCTATATAATGTCTGCGTGGGGGAATATCTCCGCCAGGTCAGGTTGGCCTGTAAAATTCATACAACCAATTGGAATGAAATCTGCTCAAACTGTCTGATATACGGATACAGAACCATATAGGCTATATGTCTGGTGGAAACCTTGTATGTAAAAAAAAAAAAAAAAAAACATTTTTTTTACAAAACATTAAAAAAAACACATTTTCATGTTTTGTAACAAAAACTTTTTTTTTTTTTTTCTTTTTTTACAAAACATCGGTATCGTATCGGTATCGGTGTCTAGCACTCTCCAATATCGGGAGATCAGTATCGGTCGAAAAATATGGTATCGGTCGGGCTCTAGTATGAAGCCAGATGTCATAGACGTCATAGGACTTTCACATAACAATTAACTGAGTAAGCATGTTTGAGCTCTCACAGCATATGGCCATATACCGTACATGGGTCTCCATATATGGGCAACTGGTCCGATAAACATCACTGGACAGATGGCCAAGACATGGCACTTGTCGCCCTGAGGCCAAGTTTTCCTATTTGCTCTTACAAGGACATGACATATCAGCATCTAGAGGAATATACTTGCTGCTTAGCTTAACTCTTATACCGCTACGGACGTTCCTGTTCGCCCCATTTCTCTGTGCTGCTCAAAGCCAATACGGCCGCTCGTTCTTTTACCTTTTTACCATCGTCCGCAATGATGATTTTAAAAATCCCTTATGCGTTAACATCAACGGAGACCAATTCACTTCCTTGTTGATTTCTCTGGCCCTGTGGCTCTGTGGCGAGTGACTGGTCTCAATGGATGGCAACTCAGAACGGCCAAATTCACATTAATTCTTGCATGACGACGCCCTCTGCTGCCTGGTCCGCCAAAGTGCATGTTGCGCAATCAAAAAAATAAAAAAAAATAAAAAATGTATATCTATCTACTATAACGTCGCAAAGGTAAGCCGCTTTTTGCTGGCAAAAGACCCAATAAATAAATAAAAAATCTGGCAGTATAAGAGTTAAAGAGGGAAGATCAGACAGCAGATTAGAGGAACATTCATGTTAAAAGGGGTGAAAATAGGTATTTGTAATTAAGAGACAACCATTCAGCATTCAGCACAGCTCCCAATCAAAGTGACTGTACTGGCCATTCACAGCTCGTCTTCCGGGCAAAACACACAAGTGCATAACATCTGTTTAGTAGAGTGTGGTGGCTTGTGTAGGACAACGATGGCACAAATAAAAGCCTGAAACTGGTCTGGAAAGATGCAGCCGGTGTTTTTAATGCCTCCATGTACAGATCTATCATTTCTAGAGATGTTACCGATCAATCGGCAATGGATCGGATAGGGCCGATCAAAGCGTGATCGGCGATAATCGGTGGTTTAGATCAAAAGGTAAATTCACCGATCTGATCGGATAGGTGCATCTGATCAACCAGCCGTTCAGTATGCCCACTTGAGGCCATTTTGGGGTATTGATTTCTACAGTGCTGAAGGAATAATTAGTTACTGCTATGATAATAAATACATAATAATGCTGGTAAATAACTATAAGGCAAATATATAAATAAATTCATGAGTGAATGAATGAATTAAAGTTAAAACATTAACATTTAGAAAATATAAATAATAACTTGATTGATCGGGATCGGGTGATCAAACTTTTGTGATCGGTGCTCGGTGATCGGTTCCAAAAAACCTGATCGGACCATCCCTAATCATTTCCTGGCTTATTTTGAGAAGCCAAACCAGATCCCAGATCAGCAGCCAGGGAAAATAGTGAATTCACACTCTTTCTGGTGATACTGAAATTATATTACATTTGGGCATTTTTGGAATTATTGATTTGAAAAAGCATTAACCCTGAATTAAAGTTCGGAAAGCTGCATATCGGAAAGTCGGAGCTAGGGTTGCATACCCGGTTTCCGAAATTGAAGAACTGGTTCCATCATAGTTGTATGACCGGTTCCAATAATGGTTCCTGGATATTTCTCATGAGCGTTCATTTGGCTAAGCATTGCAAGCGACTGTGGTGACGTCTCGCCACCTACTTGTGTGAGTGAGGTGGAGGTGGAGGCTCTGCATGCACTGATCTAGGATCAGAATGCCAGCGTCCTTCGAGCGAGACAGATCGGTGCTAACTTTAGCGAGGCAGCATATCGAACAGACACAACTCACAAGTGTGGAAAGAGAGGAAAACGAGCGTGCAAAGTGAATGAAATGCAGTGCAATCCTTTTGTGCAAAAGTGTTAGCACATCGACTTTAAAGAGGTGGTGCCATAGTTTTGTACTTTTTCTGTTTTTCATGTGTCTAGGAGGTTGAAAGTACTTCATTAGACCCCCTGGTGTGGTTTTTATGAGCAACTATTTATTCTCTTGGTATTTGTTTGTTTTCTCTTGCAGGCTGCCACCTTGTGGTCAAAAGTGTCAGTTAAAAAACACAGATACTAAGTATGTCACAGTATCAACCCCTCCCCTAATTACCATTCACCCAACACTGTGGGGTGTGGCTAACTTCAGCTGGGTCACCACCCACCATAACATCCATGCATACTTAATGAACCGGGGGTGTGGCCACATAAAAACCCAATTTTAACTCTTTCTGTATACTTTTTTGGAAAAAATCTTCCTCCTAGTATAATCATAATACCTGATAATCATGTTTTAGAGGGGGGGGGGGGGGGGGGGGGAATCATGGCACCACCTCTTTAAGGAAACCTATCCAACAACAGAAACACAAGGTTGATCTAAGTCGGGTAGGCAACCGTAGGCACGGGTGCCAAGCACAGGGGAGGGTGATCACTGGCACACTGGCAGAATAGTGTGAGGGATTTTTTTCTTCTTTTTTTTTACGTGGTCAATTAACTCTTATTGTGCTCCTAGGCATCCCACAAATGGTCGTGTGTAAAGAGGAGGATTCTACTGAACAGGAGAGGAGCTCCAGTCTGCTCCAGGAGGAACCAGAGCTTCCACACATTAAAGAGGAACAGGAGGAGCTACTTCAAAGACCAGAGGAGCCAGTGAAAAGTAAAGATGGTGATGAAGACATCTCTTCTCACTGCTATGAAGTTGAAGTTGAGCTTGAATCTGACGCTGAAGACACTGATAATCGGGAGGAGACCAGTGGAGGTTAGTCAGTGTTCACACAGGGACAGGGAAAATGGGGAGTTGGGCGACTCTTAAAAAAAGCCAGTGAATTTAGAGAAAAACAGAGACAAATTCAACTGGAAATATTTAGTACTACCAGCTAGTTTATTGTAGGAATCAGGCTTTTTGTTTAGAACGGGCCACTCCTGCAAACTTTGATAGACAATCTTTGCCAATCAGGATAGAATGCGACAAATCAGACAGGTCCGTTTTGATGACATGACTAGAGATAATGTTTACTGTCAAATGATTAAAAATATGTAATCTTATTAATCGCATTATTGCCCATAGTTAACGCTTTCAATGCCACCTTTTCACCACTAGAGGGCGCCCAATGGCCATAGAAAACCTCATCCACAAGCGTTGTAACAGCACAAGCCGTGCGCAGCCATGACAAGCCTGAACATTTTCCTTTGTGTCATCAACAGGGACAGGATGAAGTTAGCTTAAAGTTAGCTATTGGCTACCAAGCATTTTAGAAGCCCTATTTTCGGCGATTTAGCCATGATTAAACCTTGCACACCTCATGGATATGCATGGAACAGAGAAAATGAGCTCTAAAGATCCTGGATTGCATTGGAGTGGATGGTAAATATCGGCGGCGCGACGCTCTCGCGGGCCGTGTAAACAGTTGACGGCCGGCGGCCCGGCTAGAAAAAATAAAATAAATATATATATTTTTTTTTAAAGCCGAACTAGTTCGGGATAGGCACCCAGGACGGTCAAAATTATCCCATAGGCACTAAAGCAGTTAATAAACATTAACCCCTTCAGAGTGTGAGGGATTTTTATTTTAAAATCTTTTTTTTTTTTAAGTGGTCAATTAAACAAAGTCACCTAATTTACAGCAAATTACATCCTGGACATAATTCTACATTCAGTTAAACTCTTAACTCTGACTATTATATGTGTCATGTTCTACTTGCCCTCGTGTCATGGCCACTTGCTTATATTTTCATAGCCCTGATTGCTTGTTTCTCTCTCACAAACAAACAAACAAAACATGGCAACGCTGATCAAAGTTAGACGGTCGGAGTCGGAGATGTGTTTATCTTAGCACACAAACACTTGCAAGCAGGCTGGACACACATGCAACACACATGCTGCTCAGTAATGTGTGGATATGTGTTGCTCATGGGAGGAAACAAAGGAAGAGCAGTGTTGACCACCAGCCCAGGACTCAGGAGTTTGTTCGGACTCTTTGAAAACACACACACGCTACTCTACCTAGCGCTACTCCTGTGCCTGTTTTGGGGGATTGAGAAAACTCATAGCTTTTTGTTTAGAACGGGCCACTCCTGCAAACTTTGAAAGACAATCTTTGCCAATCAGGATAGAATGTGACAAATCAGACAGGTCCGTTTTGATGACATGACTAGAGATAATGTTTACTGTCAAATGATTAAAAATATGTAATCGTATTAATCGCATTATTGCCCATAGTTAATAAACATTAATCACTTCAGAGTGTGAGGGATTTTTATTTTAAAATCTTTTTTTTTTAATATCTAATTAATCACTTTTTTTAGTTTATCCACTAAATCTACTTAAAACTGCTTGCTTTATACAAATGCATGTTTATTATTATGGAACAATGAAAAATACCGCCCAGAATCTTAAGTAGCAAAAGGTGTGCATGGGAGAACATTTTAATAATTAAATCATGAACTCAAGCCAAACCAATAACAGATGATCATGTTGATGTTCTAACATTGCATAGTAATGATAACTAATACACACAGCCCCCTTTCTCTCCCGATAAAAAGAAAGATACTATTTTGAAGTTCAGCTCCAAAGCCCTGCCAGGTGGTTCTCACAACAGAAAAAAAAAGTAATCTACCTACGATGTGAATTTTAGTTTCCCCCGGAGTAAGTCTAGTCTACAATACGACTTAAGCACACAGCTGATGCAGAGAACTCTACGCCCCCTCCTTGCTAAATGCAAGCCATACTGGATCGTTCCTTGACGAGACAGCTGGACAACTCAACAAGCCGCAAACGTTCAACCGCGGTCTCCAAATGGGTTAACATTATGGAGGACGAGGGTCTGTGTGAAATAATTTGCATCACATTCAATGACTGGGCGTAAAGGGGACTTGGAGGGAGGCAGTGAGTGAGTGAGTCTTTTTTTTGCGAGAGAGCATTTTATTGTTCACAGAGGTTTTTCCATTTGCAGCCTCAACATCAGCGCAGAGCTTTGTCGTTCCCCAGACTACGGAGTCATAGCGTGTTAATCGCGCGTAACAAGAAAAATAGTTGAACAAAGAATGTTGCGTTAACTTTGACAGCCCTAGGCTAGTACTGATATATTTGTGATGGTTGGACAAAATCTGTTGGAGTAATAATGTGATTTTAGCAAATCTGCCTCCTGGCGGCGCAAGACAATATGAACAACTCACCTTCTCTCACCTTCCATCTTTGTCTATCTGTCTGTTTTCTTTGTCTTTGTCTTTCTCTCTCAGGAGCGACGTCCCAGTCTTCCCAGACTCAGAACTTTCGCTGTCCCTGTCCTGGGTGTCTATTCTGCTTCACATCTTACGACTGGCTCCGTAAACACATCATAAACCGGCACAGTCAACTCTTCAACCAAATGCGGAGGAATGGACAGATTCCTCTCAGCAATTCACCCTCTCAGCAAATCACCAACTCTGTAACCAGCCAGAAGCAAGGAGACACGGATGAACCAGGAGAAGTACAGACATATCATCTGACTTCCACTCAAAGTAAAACGCATGTCTGTAAACATTGTGGCGAGAGTTTCAGTTGGTCAGATCAACTGACGAGACACCAGCGTATTCACACTGGACCTTTCAACTGTACATATTGTGACAAGAGTTTCAGTGAGTCAGCTGAACTGAAGAGACACCAGCGTATCCACACTGGAGAAAAACCTTTCCATTGTAATCATTGTGGCAAGAGTTTCAGTCAGTCATCTCACCTGAAGCCACACCAGCGTGTCCACACTGGAGAAAAACCTTTCAGCTGTGAATATTGTGACAAGAGTTTCAAAACGTCATCTCACCTGAAGTCACACCAGCGTATCCACACTGGAGAAAAACCTTTCCATTGTAAACTGTGTAACAAAGGTTTCAATTATGTAGGTGGTCTAAAGAACCATGAGCGTATCCATACTGGAGAAAAAACCTTTCCACTGTAAATATTGTGACAAGAGTTTCAATCAATCAGGTACCCTGAAAAGACACCTTCGTATCCACACTGGAGAAAAACCTCTCCAGTGTAAACATTGTGACAAGAGTTTCCGCTTTTCAAATCAACTGAAGATGCACCAGCGTTTCCACACAGGAGAAACAACCTTTCCAGTGTAAACAATGTGACAAGAGTTACAGTCAGTCAGGTCAACTGAAGACACACGTGTTTCCACGCTGGACACAAAACCTTTCAACTGTAAACGGCGTGTTCTCAAAACAGAAAACTCTTCAAAATGTTAACAGTGTGACGAGAGTTTCAGTCATTTAAATGCTCTGAAAACAGTGCATTCACTCAAAGGGAGACATTTAACAGCTGCATGTTGGCAGGGATTTGGATAGACAAATAAGCAAACATATTATAGTGCT
The DNA here is from genome assembly GCF_963921795.1 of Nannobrachium achirus. Classification (NCBI taxonomy): domain Eukaryota; kingdom Metazoa; phylum Chordata; class Actinopteri; order Myctophiformes; family Myctophidae; genus Nannobrachium; species Nannobrachium achirus. The sequence goes on from NC_137826.1 coordinate 56,929,403, forward strand.
TTATACTGATCCTGTCAACAGAAGCCTTCCATTAGGACTTGATTTTGGAGACCTTTTCCTGATCCTTTTTTTTTCTTCTACTGTCTTTACAGTACAATGTTACAGAAATTAGTTTTAGGTGTTAATAGTAAATGTTTGTTATTTCATTTAGTATTTTTTTCCTTCTTTTTTTTTACCTAGGTATCGTTGTTATTAACCTATATTGTAATAGAATGTATCATCACACCATTGAAATGAGTCGCTGAAAACCTCGCAAAATTACCCTTTAAAGTTCAAACCATATCAAATATAGGTAGAGCTATTTTCTTTTCTAGATTGTTAGTTTTTATATTATGATTTAATGTGATTTTACTCTTCGTACAAGAATACATTCCCAATGAATGCCTGCCCAATTAACCCAATTGACTAAAGGAAATAATTTGTGTATGTAGTCATTAACTCACTTGGTATCAAAAAAGTATAAAACGTATTTTTTAACAATGGTCCCCAGTGCCATAAACGTATAAAATGTCTTTTTTTAATATGAAAAAAAAAATAAAATAAAAAATTGATTTTTTTTTTCACTTATATAGGTGTATATATACAGGAAATGAGCGAAAACTTGATATAATATGATATGATATCAATGTTGCACGTATTTCAAATATGACATATTTCCTCTATTTTCCCTTTACACCAGATTACATTATAAACGTGTTGGCCTATATCTCCATAACCGTTTATCGGATTGTCTTACTTTTTTTGCTATGTTTATAGCCCGGGCGTGCACGCTCGTGCACGTTAGCCCTTTAGCCAAATGAAACAAAATGGCTGGCATCAAGGCCCATTAAATAATGTAAAGTCTGGCATGATATGAGTTTTTAAGAATGAAGACAATAGTTGTTACACTTGATGGAATGTCTTTGATCCTTATTAAGTTATATTACATAATTGTTGTGATATGATGGCAAATAAATAAAAGCCTATTGAAGGCATTCATACTCACTCATTGATAGCAAACAAACACATGAACTACAATTTATTATTATGCTATAAATGTCATGGATTATTATCAGGAAGGTGAAAGATAAGCTATGTTGTTTAAAGGGGCCTCACCATGAATTTCACATTTTTCTTTTCTTTCTTGTTTTTTGGTGTGATTGAGCGCAGTGCTGTGGTGAGCTCTACCCAGTCTGACGTGCGCTGCTTGCTCATCAAAGAAATTACACATCAGAGAGAAATTACATTAATTTGGTGTCGGACCTTGTCGTCCTGCTTTAGGAGGACCGGGCTGTGTACTTTTTGCCCTGTGCAAAGCTCTGGCATTTGGCCACATTGAAGGCGTGGCCTTGCCCCTAAATTGACAAATTCAGGGCTGAAAGGTATTTCAAATTCATGCTGGAATTTGCACAACTCTTATCCAAATCTCATATGTTGGTACATAGTCTTGCTTCCAGTTCAGGAGAATCATTTTTCTTTCTTTTTTTGCTACAACCATGCCCAGAGAAATGGCTTGAGATTCAAATGTATTCATACCATTTAAAACACTTGTTACTCCGAGAATACTTACCAGAGGACTTGGTTCACAGTTCTTCTCGAAGGCTTTAGAACAGCATTAGAAAACACTTTTCCAGAAGTTAGTGAGTTTTTTACATGACCAGAAAGAATGTGCCAGCATGCCGTGTGCCATCTTACATCTATTGCAAATGGGAGATACATCAGGATATAATCATTGCAGTCTATCTTTAGAATAATATAGACGATGAATTGTTTTGAATTTTATCAAATTGTGTCTGCAATTTATTGAGCACCTATTTGCAAGACCTTCTGTCCATGTCCCTTCCTGTATCACTTTTCCCAATTCTGTCTCCCAACTGCTTTTAAGGGCATGTGTGTCAATTTGAACATGCCTTTGTATGTTATGATAAAAATAAGAAATTGCCCCAGGATTATGGAGGTTAATTAATGTATTAATATTTTCAAGTAGTTCATTACAACAAAGGTTTTTCCTAACATAATCTCTAATTTCCAAATACTTATGACAATTAGATACCGGGATATTGTAGGTTATATGAAGCTGTTCAAATGACATGAAATGCCCTTCAAAGTATAAGTCTATTATTTCTTGAATACCCTTATGATGCCAGCTGGTGAAGACAGGATCGTTAAGGCCAGGCACAAAGGAATGATTTTGGACTATCAATATATGTGTTTGGTGACTTTGCATACAGTCTAATTTGTTTCCAGACTTTAAGTGTATTCTTGATCACAAAGTTTAACGTAAACTGCTTCATCTACTTCATTAGGGTAAAGTAGATGCACACCATTAAAAAGTGTATTTTGAGAATAGCATAATATCTAAAAGCGTGACACGTTGTGAACTTGTTGATCTGCTGCTTTACAACAGCCAAACTATCCACAACTTTCCAACATCCCATCGTGCATTGCGCAGAAGGCATGCGACATTTCCGGTGTCACAGGTGTTATGCTTTTTCTGCTTTTGAAATTGATATTATCCTAGATAAAGTAGGCCCACTATGTTCTATCCGTCTGTCTTTCAATGTTATATGAGATACTTAAAGTGTGGTTCCTGTGGAAATAAGCTTCGGCTTTCTAGGATCTCCTTTTAGTTGACCTTGTACCAGTGATTTGTGCTGTCATGAAACTGTACTTTTTTTTCTATTGCAAACTTCTAATAAATTCTTCAATCAATCAATCAAAAGCAGCCGAGTGTGATCACAGTGGTTGCATTTGTGACGCGACGTGAGCTTGTATGTCTGATGTTAACCGGATGTGGCCCACAAATAATTCTACATTGAATTCTGGTGGAAACAGGTGGATAGTCTTTTCATTTGTGCTTCTTTTAGTCCAGTCATTATATGAAAAAAACTAAAACAAATTGCAATTGTAGCAAACTCAACTGATTCTGTATCCTCATTATGTCCTTAGTGAGGAAAAAAAAAGTCCCAAGGAATCCCATCAGGGGAAAGTTTTGAAAACGACCTACCTACCTTCACTTACTATACACTACACTATATAGGAAAAAAATGACTCCCAAAAAATCTGCTTTAGGTGGGATGTGAGGGGTCAAACTAGGGGTTTTTAATTATTCTGAATCCATTGCAAGCATTTGTTTTGCATGAAAAACATTCCTTGGGCTAAAAATGGACCCCAAAAGACTGTGAAAATTGATGACTCATCACTAAAGCATCGTTTTGAGGGGCCATTTCTTGCCCAAGGAATGTTTTTTGTGCAAAACAAATGCTTGCAATGGATTCAGAATAATTAAAAACCCCTAGTTTGACCCCTCACATACCACTTAAAGCAGATTTTTTGGGAGTCCTTTTCCTATATAGTGTAGTGTATAGTAAGTGAAGGTAGGTATGTCGTTTTCAAAACTTTCCCCTGATGGGATTCCTTGGGACTTTTTTCCCTCACTAAGGACATAATGAGGATACAAAATCAGTTGAGTTTGCTACTATTGCAATTTGTTTTAGGTTTAGCCTAATTTTGGCCTAAAATTACTGGACTATTTTCATATAGCTGGTTGCCTGTTCCTCTCGCAGGATCTGGCAGCGCAGCCGCAGCCGCAGCGTGAAATCACGGGACCCGGAAGTGAAAACGCCGTGCGGAGGTTTTCAGCTCTGTCAAGTGAGCAGCACTAACGTTTCCGGCCTGGGAAGGCAGCCAGGTTCCAGCCTTCAAAATAAAAGTGCAGTACTGTGCGGTAAAAAGACAAGTATTAATAATAATAATAATAATCATAATATATATATATACATATATATATATATATATATATATATAGATAGATAGATAGATAGATGTGTGTCTCTATACAAGTGTACGTCTAAGTGTCCCAACACATTATAGGCTATTTCAGATTGCAATTCGTGTATATGCGAGCTTGTAAGGCTACTTAACATGTTAATTCCATTCTTTCTACTGTAATCCATAGAAGAGCTATCAATTGGTTGTTGATACAAGTAGGCTACACCTAATTAGGTCTAGTTACTCTTACTAATGCCTTTAATTATCAATTTTACTTTTCTGATTATTTAGATGGGACATAGGCCACTATAGGCTATTAATGTAATTAATGAACATAAACTTTGTGTGTATCTACACCAGGGGTCTTCAACAGGGGGTCCGGGACCCCATAGGGGGAGGCACCAGATCTACGTGTGATCTACAGGCTTGTAGATCTGCTATTTTAGGTAAAACAAGAGGGGACCAAGTACAGAGTGAAGGTCAAATTTGCAAAGTAAATGATCAAGGAATTAAGGAGAAGAGGAAATCTCCCCAAACGCGTGCGTGGGTCCAAAGCGCCGACACAAAGCGCCACCTGCTCTCCAGCGCCCACTAGAGTCGGACAATGGCTTTTGAAGCCGATTTGTGCACCTGGCCGCACTGGACGGCCAGCAGCACTTGCAATGCCGCCTCTCCCGCTTAGCGGAGAGTGTGGTGTGGAAAGCATGCGTGGGTCCAAAGTGCCGACAGGAATAGTTGTCTCCTGTCCAGTGTCCAATTTGAAAAGGCTATGCACTCCATTGAACAGCATTTATTCATTTATAATTTGTTTTGCCCAGAAACATAATTAGCATTGTGTATGTTCGTTTAAATGCTTAATCTATATTTTGAATGTGCATATCATGGGAAAATTCATCGTTTTTCAACATTTTTCAATTGCCTCAGTCCTACTCTTATTTTGAAGAGATCGTCAACCGGTAGTCTTTCCAGCCCATGCTGGTGTTGAGGGAAACGAGCAGGTCGACATTCTGGCCAAGCAAGCGTTAAGAATTGAGGAGGTAAATGTCCATGTGCCATTAAGCAGGAGTGAGGTCAAACCACTGATTAAAACGTACACACAGTCAGTATGGCAGGAGTGTTGGGATGGTGGGGAGGTTGGAAGGCACCTGTATAACATCCAAAAACAGGTCGGCATTGAGAGGGCAGTGGGTTGGAATAGGAAGGAGGAGAGTATCATCACTCGTCTGAGAATAGGACACTCAGGTCTTAATGACTCGCTGTATAGAATAGGGAAACACCCTACAGGAAAATGCATAGAATGCGTGAGTGAGCAAGAAACAGTAGAACATGTACTTCTGCATTGTAGTAAATACAGCAGTGAGCGGAATGATTTATATCAGGCATTGGAAAAGATCAAGCATCGTGACTTTACACTGTCGGGTCTCTTAGGAAAAGGGAAAGTATATCGCCTTGTTATCAAGTTCATAAGAGCAACGCAGCTAGTTAATAGAATATAGATAGAGTTTTTTCCTTTTTGTTTATTGGTTTGCTGTACAAGCTCTAGTCCCACTATACAGTCCAGTTGGTGGCGGTAATGCACCCTCCAAGGGTTGCCAACTGCCATAAAACTCGAAAGAAGAAGAAGAAGAAGAAGAACCGGTAGTCTTATTGCTGCTACGCTAATGCTGCTCACTTGACATAGGCCAGAGAGAGAACGTCTTTCAGAGAAAGCCTGTTATTATAATACAAGTTTACAGTGAACAAACCTTCGTTAGAAGTTGTGTCTGATGTTTTTGCAGGTCTTTGCACCGCAGTCTGTGTAAAGAGCTACAGACTGGCACGTTGTGACAACGTGAGGAATTTTACACACGGAGTTCAAGACGGATTTGTTTTGTTGGCTAATGCTAATGCTAAACTAGCTTCAAGAAAGAGGAGAACGGTCCTGATCCACTTCAGAGCTGTTAACGTGTGTTTTCTAACAGAGTACATTCATGGAAGGTATGTTTTTGTTTTGTTACATAAGATTGTATAACCTGAGTGTTGAGCTGACAGTAGGGTGAACATTATATATTCAGCCCCTCGGTTGGTGGCAACCACTGAAAACAATACTAGGCCCTTTATTGTATTTCTGCCTAAAATGTTAGTGAATGTTGAAAACATGGACATATTAATAGTTTTTTAGCGCTTTTAGAGATATTTCCGGAGCACACATCTTCAAAACGAGACAATCCCTGCTAAACAGCGTCTGATCACCCTACCTAAACGAAAGTGGGCATTTAGTATTACTGTAGGGAACATACTTGAGAGAAAGACTATTATTAGTTAAAGCTATACTGTGTAAGTTGCTCAACTAGTGGTCAGTAGCGGTATTGCTTTTTTCGGCCGGAGTCGTCGCGGACCACCGGAGCGGCGCCGCAAACCACCGCGACCGATAGTAATCCGTGTAGGGGTAGAACGCATGGTAGAACGTAATTTTCTGGCCAGGATTTGTGGATTAAGAGGTTAAAATCCTTCACCATGGTAAACACTGTAGCCAAGCGGAGGCGCTTCCTGGAGACCAGAGCAGATAAGCTGTGATTGGCCGGTAGTGTACCATGTGTGCATGATCGGCGATGTGATTGGGCAACGTATACACAACGTATACAGATGATGCAGATTACGTCATTTTGGCGCGAAATCCCGCCCCTGTCACTGCTAAGAAGAAAACATATAAAGAGAAGGCTTCAGAAGCTGAAAATAACGGAGTGGGTGTTCTAAAACTTTAGCGATTTAACAGTTAGGACAATTTTAAGATTTGTTTTATAAAAAAAGTTACATGGTACAACTTTAAACTTTGCGACAGAAGGTCACAGTTTAGTATTTAAAAAGTCACATCATGTCTGTCCGGACTTCTGTCTGGACGTGTACACTTTTATACGGTCTATGGGTTTGCCGCTCTGACATCACGCTCTGACATCGCAGTGATGTGAGGGGATCCACACTAACATAATCCCTTTTATGCCCATAGGCCTATATGGAGATCCCTGATATTACCAATATTAATCCCATAGCTTAGCTAACTGGACTTCTTATGGGAATGCCCATATATGGAGGCCACATAACACACTAACAGAATCCATATAGGCCTATGGCCTAGACAGCCCATATCTGTGTGGCTGGTTCAGACAGGGATCTCCATATATGGGCTTAAACTTTAGGGATTGTATGTATGAAGTCAGATGTCATAGACGTCATAGGACTTTCACATAACCATTAACTGAGTAAGCATGTTTGAGCTCTCACAGCATAGGCCATATACCGTACATGGGTCTCCATATATGGGCAACTGGTCCGATATACATCACTGGACAGATGGCCAAGACATGGCACTTGTCGCCCTGAGGCCAAGTTTTCCTATTTGCTCTTACTAGGACATCATGACATATCTGCATCTAGAGGAATATAATTGCTGCTTAGCTTAACTCTTATACCGCTACGGACGTTCCCGTTCGCCCCAAATCTCTGTGCTGCTCAAAGCCAATACGGCCGTAAGCTGATGAGGGGTCGCGCCGCCGTGTACTGTAAACACATCGCCCGCAATGATGGTCTTAAAAATCCCTTATGCGTTAACATCAACGGAGACCAATTCTCTTCCGTGTTGATTTCTCTGGCCCTGTGGCTCTGTGGCGAGTGACTGGTCTCAATGGATGGCAACTCAGAACGGCCAAATTCACATTAATTCTTGCATGACGCCGCCCTCTGCTGCCTGGTCCGCCAAAGTGCATGTTGCGCAATAAAAAATAAATAAATACATGAATAAATGTCTATCTAACTTCTATAACTCGCAAAGGTAAGCCACATTTTGCTGGCAATAAATAAAACATCTGGCACTGCAGTATAAGAGTTAAAGAGAGAAGATCAGAGAGCAGATTAGAGGAACATTCATGTTAAAAAGGGTGAAAATAGGTCTTTGTAATTAAGGGACAACCATTCAGCATTCAGCACAACTCTCAATCAAAGTGACTGTACTGGCCATTCACAGCTCGTCTTTTTCCGGGCAAAACACACAAGTGCATAACATCTGTTTAGTAGAGTGTGGCGGCTTGTGTAGGACAACGATGGCACAAATAAAAGCCTGAAACTGGTCTGGAAAGATGCAACCAGTGTTTTTAATGCCTCCAAGTACAGATCTATCATTTCCTGGCTTATTTTGAGAAGCCAAACCAGATCCCAGATCAGCAGCCAGGGAAAATAGTGAATTCACACTCTTTCTGGTGATACTGAAATTATCGTACATTTGGGCATTTTTGGAATTATCGATTTGAAAAAGCATTAACCCTGAATTAGAGTTCGGAAAGCTGCATATCTGAAAGTCGGAGCTAGGGTTGCACACCCGGTTCCGAAATTGAAGAACTGGTTCCATCATAGTTGTATGACCGGTTCCAATAATGGTTCCTGGATATTTCTCATGAGCGTTCATTTGGCTCAGCATTGCAAGCGACTGTGGTGACGTCTCGCCACCTACTTGTGTGATTGAGGTGGAGGTGGAGGCTCTGCATGCACTGATCTAGGATCAGAATGCCAGCGTCCTTCGAGCGAGACAGATCGGAGCTAACTTTAGCGTGGCAGGCGCCGGCAGCATATCGAACAGACACAACTCCTCACAAGTGTGGAAAGAGAGGAAAACGAGCGTGCAAAGTGCATGAAATGCGGAGCAATCCTTTTGTGCAAAGGTGTTAGCAAATCGACTTTAAAGAGGTGGTGCCATAGTTTTGTACTTTTTCTGTTTTTCATGTGTCTAGGAGGTTGAAAGTACTTCATTAGACCCCCTGGTGTGGTTTTTATGAGGAACTATTTATTCTCTTGGTATTTGTTTGTTTTCTCTTGCAGGCTGCCACCTTGTGGTCAAAAGTGTCAGTTAAAAAACACAGATACTAAGTATAGATAGATAGATACCTTTATTATCCCAAGGGGGAAATGCAGTTGTCCAGTTGTAGCACAGCAGTATACAGTTATTTACAAAGTTACAGAGACGTAAGAAAGGACAAGAACAAGAGCAGTACAGTACCCATAAAGAGAAGGTGCATCAATAGAGGGGGCGAATAATATATATAAGTATATATACATAAAGTGTCTTAACAAAGAGACCATAGCAGTCAATGCTAGTTAGTGCAAACAAGTATCTCACAGTCATTGTTAAACAAAGCAAAATACTCAGAAACTACCAAAAAAAATCAGTGCGAAAAAAGAACAAAAACAAAAAGACAGCTCAGAGAAGAAGAAACTAGGAAGCGTGTCACCGCAAGACGCACATGAGCACTCTCCCTGGAAGGTCCTTAGAAGTCAAAGTCAATACAGCAATAGATCCTTAGAGGTCAAAGTCAATACAGCAATGGTTCCGTCATTCTAAGTTAGGAAGGGAGACCTTTTCAAGCGTCCGTTATGTGTCTTGTTGTACAGCTTAAGGGCAGCCGGTACAAAAGATTGTCCTAAGCTCTCACATCTCCGTCCTGGGTAGGTAAAGCGGTCGTTTCCTCTCTTACTCCAGTAACTGGTGATCTCTAGATGGAGGGTGTGGGAGGAGTTCTCCAAGACGGAATCTAGCTTCCTCGCTGTGAGCACCCTGGTTACTTCCTCCACCCCCTGCAGAGAGGACCCTGCCTGCTTTCCTCACCAGTCTGTTTAGGTTAAATGTGTCACCTGCTCTGTTGTTGCCACCCCAGCATGCATAAGTATGTCACAGTATCAACCCCTCCCCTAATTACAATTCACCCAACACTGTGGGGTGTGGCTAACTTCAGCTGGGTCACCACCCACCATGACATCCATGCATACTTAATGAACTGGGGGTGTGGCCACATAAAGACCCAATTTTAACTCTTTCTGTATACTTTTTTGGAAAAAATCTTCCTCCTAGTATAATCATAATACCTGATAATCAAGTTTTAGAGGGGGGGGGGGGGAATCATGGCACCACCTCTTTAAGGAAACCTATCCAACAACAGAAACACAAGGTTAATCTAAGTCGGGTAGGAACCGTAGGCACGGGTGCCAAGCATAGGGGAGGGTGATCACTGGCACACTGGCAGAAGGATTTTTTTTCTTCTTTTTTACGTGGTCAATTAAAGTCACCTAATTTACTGCAAATTACATCCTGGACATAATTCTACATTCAGTAAAACTCTTAACTCTGACTATTATATGTATCATGTTCTACTTGCCCTCGTGCCATGGCCACTTGCTTATATTTTCATAGCCCTGATTGCTTGTTTCTCTCTCACAAACAAACAAAACATGGCAACGCTGAGCAAAGTTAGACGGTCGGAGTCAGAGATGTGTTTATCTTAGCACACTAACACTTGCAAGCAGGCTGGACACACATGCAACACACACGCTGCTCAGTAACGTGTGGATATGTGTTGCTCATGGGAGGAAACAAAGGAAGAGCAGTGTTGACCACCAGCCCAGGACTCAGGAGTTTGTTCGGACTCTTTGAAAACACACACACGCTACTCTACCTAGCGCTACTCCTGTGCCTGTTTTGGGGGATTGAGAAAACTCATAGCTAAAGACTAGTTTCTCCATAGCAGTCACTTCATGTTCGCACAATGAGTAGGGATGCGGTATCGGGACGTGCAGAGAAATCTTAGAGAGGCAGGGGCTGATATTTCTACAAGGGCCTTTTGGTGGACAATTCTCTTGAATGCAGCCTTCAGTTATGGTATGGAAAGGGCCCAGGGACATTTGCATTTTCTACCATAGTAAAAAAAATGCATTCATGGGCACTTTTTACAGACTGATCTGGCAGGGGCTCAAGCCCCCTTTGATGTCAATGTGTGTACGTGCCTGCCTGCCAGTGTAGCACAGCTGAAAAAAGACGAATAGAGATTCTGTGGGCTAAATCAATGAATGCATTTCTGAGAATACCAGAAAACAATAATAATTTGACATTATGTTATAGTTGCGGATGAGGATGAATTAGGGATGTGAAAAAAATCGAAAATCGACGCGTCGATCGACTCATGCTCACCGCGACTCAAAAAGTACGAGTCGAAAAATCGAAAAATATATATATTTTTTTATTTTTCTAAAGTTTTTCCCCCAAAAATGACTGTTTTAATCGTTGTTCAAAAAGGTTATAAGCGTTAATGTTTTCCAAATGTGAGAGGACCGGGTGTGTGTGTCTGTGTCGGAGACTGTTGTGCATGCATGCGGCGCTAGTCAGGTACGCGGACTACTGGTTGAGAAACACTGCTGGACCGGGCTGATGCTCGCGTCATAGCAGTGCGCCTGACTGTATCAACTGGACTGGATGCTTTTGTTTACCTCCTGCCTCTGCATGCATGCTTGCCACGAAAGCTCGCTTGTTCATGGCAGCGTCGCCGTTGTGTGCGATGATCACAAACCACACTACTCGTCGTTAACGTTAATGCGACACACCCGTCGACGCGGTCGGGGATATATGATAGCGAGCGGTCAGCGCACGTTCCATGGACTTATTGTCACTCCGCTTCTAGTCTCTAGAGAACAGACTCCATGCTAACGCAAGGAAGAGCAATTATTTATTATCATTATTATTAGGGCTTTGATGCAAGTTCTGATGGGTGCAGCATACGTTGTGTTGTTTAAAGTAATGCACCGTTGTGCTGCTCTCCTCTCAGCTGCTGCTTAGCGGGGAAAAAAAGTGAAAAAAGTCGATCGACGCGTCGACTTTCGCCCACGACGTGTCGATTCGCAAATAATGCGTCGATTAACATCCCTAGGATGGATGCGGATATATAAATTGGATAATATAATTTTTTAGAGGGAAAAAAAAAAGCGTAATTTAAATACATTTTGTATTATTAATTGTACTCGTATCGGTACTCAGTCAGTCAGCAAAAAAGTGGTATCGGGACATCCCTAACAATGAGGCATGTCGCTTTACGGATTGCATCGCACGATTTTGAATTTGTTGCAGCTGAACACTCATTGTGTCCGATGCACGTCTTTTTTTGCATAATGTGAGCTTGTAGATAAGCAGTTTTCATCAAGCTCACGTCGCAGCAAACCTTCCCATTGCACAGCATCCATTCAGTGTGTGTGGGGAGGACGGGAGGGACTGGGGTAGAGAGCGAGAGAGTGAGAGAGAGAAACGGAACACTATATCCCGTTCAAGTAGGCTATAGAAACATATCTTATATTATGTTACTCAAAATGGGCACCTGCCCAGTCGGGCAACCTGGTTAGGGCTGTGAAAATGTGCCAAAAATTGCATTCGAATATTCGGCCGAAAATCCACCGTTGATTCGAATAAATTCGAATATTCGAAAATATAGAATAATTCGAAGCATTCGCAATTCGAAGCTGTTTATTCTAATCTTTTTTTTTTTTTTTTTTTTTTTTAAGAAACCTTTTTCTTTAATTATTTATTTTATTTGCATTGTTATATTGCTGTTGGTGTACTGACATATTAACTTGTTTATTATTGTGATGTGTTATCTGCTTATTGTAAGTCGCTTTGGATTAAAAGCATCTGCTAAATGCCTAAACTGTAAACTGTAGAGTAGACAGTCGCGGTCGTGCAGCCAGGTCCGCGTTGGTCAGGGACGTGCAAAGAATGCTTGTTGGTCAGGGACGTGCAAAGAATGCTAAGAGAGGCAGGGGCTGATATTTCTAAAAGGGCATTTTGGTGGACAATTCTCTCTTAAAAGGGCAGGGGCTCAAGCCCCGTTTGATGTCTGTGTGCACGTGCCTGGCAGCATCGCATCGTCGTTGCGAAGCGTAACAGCAGCAGCCTGTGATGGAGTTGGAACAGCCACGACATGAAACGAGCAATTATAATCACACCAATGGAGTATGTTTTGGTTTGAACCAAATTAGGTAGTCTACGAGAGTGTGACGGAGTTTTACCGTTACCGTGGCTCGGTGGCTGCGTGCGGGGAGAATGACTCGTGAGAGAGGAAATCCATGCTTTGTGTTTTTCGGTGGAGAAGTCTCGTTGTCCGGCTTCCCGTCACTACCAAATGAGTCGCACGTTTCAGATTGACTCGTTAATCATTCTGAATCAACGTATTCAGTTCAAAAGCACTGAGTGTGCAGTGAACTGCGAGGCGCGCGCGTGCATCTCTCCACTCCTTCGGAAAGGAGAGAGCCTTCCCTGCGGAGCGAACGACGGCCAGTGACAGTGTGAAGGGAAAGTTAAAAGCAGCTGGAGGTTTATTCTTCGCCGTATGACGGTGTTGCTAAATAGGCACCCTTAATGTACAAGCCCACAACATATTGGATCAGCGACGCATTGTGGACTTGTAGATCAGCCCACTTTTGCAGCAGCGAATGGAGACTTCTGCCTTGCGAGACCAGGCACCTTTTAACGTTCCATGCGCCCAGAATCTCGCGAGAAGTGCGGTAGATTTGTTTTAATTAAATATAAATTAATTCAAAGCTCAATTTTTTACTTTCGAATATTCTTTTATTGTTAACATTCGAACGAATATTCGAATAAAGAATATTCTTTCACACCCCTAAACCTGGTAGCAAACTTCACCTGCCCGACCATTTTATTTACCTGTCTCGGGCAGTAGGGTAAGCGTTGGCTTCAATCCCTGAAAAACCCAAAGTAGTTAGTAAATGTTTGAAAAATAATTACATTTTAGGAATCCAGTATTGACCATCACATTATGTTTCTGCTCCTAGGCATGGAGGAACCAGAGCCTCCACACATTAAAAAGGAACAGGAGGAACCAGAGCCTCCAAACATCAAAGAGGAACAGGAGGAACCAGAGCCTCCACACGTTAAAGAGGAACAGGAGGAACCAGAGCCTCCACACGTTAAAGAGGAACAGGAGGAACCAGAGCCTCCACACATTAAAGAGGAACAGGAGGAACCAGAGCCTCCACACGTTAAAGAGGAACAGGAGGAACCAGAGCCTCCACACGTTAAAGAGGAACAGGAGGAACCAGAGCCTCCACACGTTAAAGAGGAACAGGAGGAACCAGAGCCTCCACACGTTAAAGAGGAACAGGAGGAACCAGAGCCTCCACACGTTAAAGAGGAACAGGAGGAACCAGAGCCTCCACACATTAAAGAGGAACAGGAGGAACCAGAGCCTCCACACATTAAAGATGAACAGGAGGAACCAGAGCCTCCACACATTAAAGACGAACAGGAGGAGCTACTTCAAAGACCAGAGGAGCCAGTGAAAAGTAAAGATGGTGATGAAGACAAATCTTCTCACTGCTATGAAGTTGAAGTTGAGCTTGAATCTGACGCTGAAGACACTGATGATCGGGAGGAGACCAGTGGAGGTTAGTCAGTGTTCAAACAGGGACAGGGAAAATGGGGAGTTGGGCGACTCTAATTTCTAAACTCTAAACTTGAATTTAGAGAAAAACAGAGACAAATTCAACTGGAAATTATTAGTACTACCAGCTAGCTTATTGTAGGAATCAGGCTTTTTGTTTAGAATGGGCCACTCCTGATACAATGTGACAAATCCGGCTGGTCCGTTTGTAGACACGACTAGAGATAATGTTTAGTGTCAAACGATTACAAATATTTAATCTTATTAATCACATTAATCTTATTAATCACATTATTTAATAATCACTAATCGCTAATTAATATTTTTTTTTTTATCCCTTCTAAATCTTCTTTAAATTGCTTGCTTTATACAAATGCATGTTTATTATTATTGAACAAGAAACAGAATCTCAAGTAACAAAAGGTGTGCATGGGAGAACTTTTTAACAATTTAATAATGAACTCAAGCAAAACCAATAACAGATGATCACCTGCCGGTCCTACTGCCGGGACTGCCGGTCGAACTGCCAGGCCTATCGCCGGCGAAGCAGTGCGACTGCCATTCGAACTGTCGGTCGTGTGGCGGTACCTGCCGCGGTAGTTCCGCGGGTGGTGCAGAGATTACAGAGAATACAGAAAATGTATCCACTCTTCCTGCCTTTGTTTCTGTCTAATAAAACATATGAGTTCTAATTTCCAACACATTATTTCTTATTATGGTTTTTATTAGGTCTTATTCTGTCTTAAAGTGTACCGCATCAACATCAGCGCAGAGCTTCGTCGTTCCCCAGACTACGGAGTCATAGTGTGTTAATCGCGCATAAAAACAAAAATAGTTGAACAAAGAATTTTGTGTTAACTTTGACAGCCCTAGGCTAGTACTGATATGTGTGATGGTTGGACAAAATCTGTTGGAATAATAATGTGATTTTTGCAAATCTGCCTCCTGGCGGCACTATAGCAAGACAATTTGAAAAATCACCTTCTCTCGCCTTCCATCCTAGTCTATCTGTCTGTTTTCTTTGTCTTTCTCTCTCAGGAGTGACGTCCCAGTCTTCCCAGACTCAGTACTTTCGCTGTCCCTGTCCTGGGTGTCTATTCTGCTTCACATCTTACGACTTCCTCCATAAACACATCATGTACCGGCACAGTAAACTCTTCCACCAAATGCGGAGGAATGGACAGATCATCTCAGCAGCATCTCCGCAAATCACCAACTCTGTAACCAGCCAGAAGCAAGGAGACACTATTTACATTTCACCCCTTTCCACTCTTGTTAATTTGTAGCCTAAGTCTACTCGGGATGTGCTGCAAGTGACATTTTTCCAAGTTTGATAAGTGACTTGGGTGTTTAGATCAGGTTACTGCATCCAGGCTGAGACACATCTTTAGAAATCAGATTTAAATCAGATTTGAAACCACATATCGATGTGGCTCAGGTCAGATGTGTGGCACAGATATGACTCGGGCTACATTCAGGTTAGATCACCCCAAGACTATGGCCAAAACTCCACTGAGACAGGTTGAACACAGACAAAAGCCAATTAGTGATGCAAGAGCAAATGTATCCAGCCTCCCTTAGTTCCATTGGCAAACCATCCAAACTATGCCCCAAAAAAGACACACACCTGCTGGGTAGGTAGACTGGTAGACAGAATCATTGCTCTGTTGCTCTGAAATTATTGTTATTATTTTTAAGATATATTTGGGGCTTTTTGCCTTTTTTTGAGTACAGTCGGTAGACAGAAAAGGGGGAGAGAGATGGGGGGAGATATGCGGAAAGGTTGACAGGCTCGGGAGTCGAACCTGCAACACGCCGCAAGGCTGCACAGAGCCTATGTATACGCTCACACCACATGGTCGCAGCGCACCTAACCCTCTAGGGCTGACTGCTGCTTGCATTTGTTTTGGAAATGTGTAGTACAGTAGGTCTTCATGGGCCTTAATCCAACACCTTTATAGAACCTGAAACCGACCCTCTAGATGTAATCCAGAATTATATTACCATTTTCTGGTGCTTTTTTTTCTTTCTTTCTTTTTTCATGCCTTTTTTCAGTTTTTCAGACCACGTTATAGATATTTCGTCTCGGTATAGGATTTTAATAATCATAATGAATAATACTTTTGAAATTGACTGTCTAAACATGGCTTATTGCTCATTTGTATTCTGTTCTGGCTCTGCAGAAATAAAAAGATGGTGAAGGCTACACATCTGACTCCTCTGCCTCCTGACTCGAACTCGCTAGAGAACCAAGAATCGTCCTCCAGTGAGTATAGACATTGTCTGTTGTGTTTGGCAGGCTTAATGGAGCTCACAATGTGTTGGAATTTGTCTGTCTGATTGAGCCCGGATCCCGCCTGTAGGCGTATTTCTCACATGATTTTTCCGTGTTCTTTTACAGCTGTAGCCAGTCAGCGTCGTTCCACCGCGCTGGGTCCCCCCAAACGTCTCCGCCAGAATCCTGCGCCCAAGGCGGATGCTGTGTCCCATCTAGGCTCGGACTCTCAGACCGCCATGACCTCGTCAAGCACGCAGGAATCCTCCTCCAGTGAGTATAGACATTGTCTGTTGTGTTTGGCAGGCTTAATCGAGCTCACAATGTGTTGGAATTTGTCTGTCTGATTGAGCCCGGATCCCGCCTGTAGGCGTATTTCTCACATGATTTTTCCGTGTTCTTTTACAGCCATAGCCAGTCAGCCTCGTTCCACCGCGCTGGGTCCCTCCAAACGTCTCCGCCAGAATCCTGCGCCCAAGGCGGATGCTGTGTCCCAGCCCGACGTGTCTCACCCGGATGACAAAGACTATCCGGCAACTGTCCAGCACATGGCAGATGGCTATTCCAGTGTGTCTGACGTTGATGACGGGTCCGACGTGTCTGACATGGATGGCACAGAATATTCGCCAACTGTCCAGAACATGGCAGATGACTCGGATGACGTGGACGACCCCGTTGATGTTCAATCATGCGTGGAAATGGACACAGTGGGCAAGAACAGTGAAGAAGCAAGTAGAAACTGGCAGGGAGTAAGTTCACCTCTGTCACTACAAAGTGCCTCTGTTTCAATTCCTGCTGTGACGAAGAAAGCAAACGGAAAACGTGTGTACGACAAGAAACAGTACTGTGTTTTTTGCAGCTTGCCATTCTCAAGAATGGCAAGGCACTTGGAGAACAAACACAGCAAGGAGCGTGATGTTGCTTATGCCTTAAGCTTTAAGAAGGGTTCTAAACCAAGACGAGTGCAGTTAGAATTGCTTAGGAACAGAGGGAACTTCGCACATAATGCCACAGTGTTGGAAGCAGGTACAGGGACATTGGTCGCACGCAAGCAGCCTACAGAGGATTCGAAAGCGACTGAATACTTGCACTGTGTGCACTGCCAAGGAAACTTCGTAAAGACTGCACTTTGGAGGCACATGAAGAACTGCACTCTCAGACCAGATGGTGAGATCAAACCTGGCAGGAGTCGAGTTCAAACCCTCTGTGCCTTTGCCATACCCCCCCCAAGTTGGGTGAGCGACAAGGTGTGGGATCTTGTCGCGTCAATGAACCAGGATGCCATTGCAGAAACGGTCAAAAGAGACAAAACCATCATGAAGTTTGCAGACTACATGTACAACAAGCATGGATCTGAACGTGATCAACACGAACACATCCGCACTAAGCTGAGGGAGCTGGGTCGACTCGTGCTCTATGGCCGCGATGTCACCCCACTGAAGAATCTAGCAGAATATCTCTTGCCTAAAAACTTTGACTACACTGTCAAGGCAGCGAAACACGCAGGCGTAACCAAGACAAGAAATGGTCAGGAAGCTAAGTCACTTCCGATAAAACTGGGACATAGCCTCCATAGATGTGCTTTACTCCAGGAGAGTCAAGCACTTGTCGACGGGGACAAGGAAGCAGCAGAGGCGGCTATGCACTTCGGAAGGATTTACACTGCAAGGTGGAATGAGCGTGTTTCAGGCGAATGTTTGAAGAAACTGAATGAGGCTAAATGGAACACAGAGTTACTCCTGCCACTGATCGAAGACGTCAAAAAATTACACAATTACTTGGATGAGAAGCAACAGCAGTACTTGGAAGACTTGAAGAATGCAGTTTGTACAGACAACTGGAAGAAGCTGTCTAAGGCGACTCAAATGCTCATCTTTCTGTTCAACAGGCGCAGGCAAGGAGAGGTCTCCAAAATTCCCCTGAATGCATTCTTGTCCCGAGTACAGTCAGCAGAGCATGAGGATGTAAACTATGCGCTGTCAAAGCTGGAGAGAGATCTCTGCCGTCACTTCTGCAGATTAGAAATAAGAGGAAAGTGTGGCAGGAAGGTGCCCATCCTCTTAACCCCTTCAATGGTGGCCTCACTTGAACTGCTGTGTGAAAGACGAAATGAATGTGCCGTCCTCCCAGATAACCATTACCTCTTTGCTCTGCCGAACACAACGGGGGGTTTCTACCGAGCGTCTGATCTTCTGTTAGAGTTTGTCGAACTTTGTGAGCTGAAGAATCCCAAGGCAATGAAGGGAACAAAACTGAGAAAGCAGCTGGGAACGCTGTCAACTGTCTTGAACCTCAAAGCTACAGAGTTGGACCAGCTCGCTGACTTTATGGGACACAACATACGGGTTCATGCAAAGTTTTACAGGTTGCCGGAGAGCACCCTCCAACTTGCCAAAATTAGCAAGGTACTGATGGCCATGGAGAAGGGGCGGGTCGGCGAATTCTACGGGAAAAACCTGGACGAGATCGAAATTGATCCAAACGGTATGATGGTGTTTCTGATTTTTTATTTTTGTGTGGGTGTGTGTGTTGGGGGGGGGGTGGCGGTGTTAAACCTTTCAACTTATCCTGGTGGGAATCTAAAAAAAAAAACATGGCGAGGCAACTTTGATGGCAACTGTATTTCCACTCTCAAATGTTTCAAAATTGACAGATGTGCAAGCTCGGAATGTGTTGCACGTTTTCAGCTTGTACATCTGCTGTTTTTTATTAATTTTAATTTGAATACTGAATTATGTGTTCTATTGAATTGCAATCCTGAAATTTCAAATGCATTTAGTTATACCATTTGTTAAATTTATGAACTTAAATACGAGCGTACGTGTGCGTGTCCTTAAAAAGCTTTTGGTCATTTCAGTGTCTACTCAATATATACTCCTTGATGTTCACCTAGTGGACTGACTCGGTTATCAGCTCAATTTGTCTTTGGCACAATTAGCAATTGAACCAACAGTCCCCCATTGCCCCCGCCGGCGGGGGCAAAAGGTGTTGACCCCTGAACAGCTGTCAATAAATGTCAATAAATCAATAGAGACCAAATAAAACTCCAATTTCTTTGTTGATTAGTGTTACAGTGGTCCTACAGCATAGTAATCAGCTGCCATTGTACTTTTCATCCATACATTACTCATATTACAGTATTATTACTACTTATTGTTACTTGTTTTTATCATTTTTCACCCTATACTTTAACATTACTAATATTACAGCACTACTCTCACTAAAACATGTGTAGAGTTTACATGGTTTGGAATATATTCATACAATTTTGCCTATCAATTGATGACACCCTGGTGAACAATTTCTCTATTCACTATATATGTTTTCAATGAGGTCTTGAGGCGCATTCACTATTCAGAAGGCAAATTTTCCTAGCTAAATGATCACAGCAGGACAATTTGGTAAGAGAAGTGTGATGTTTTACACTGCATTTGTGGATTTTCAGGGGTTAGCTGAAATTTGGTGGGTCAAGAGTAGCCACAATCATTGTAGTTTTGTGTCCACAACTGTTCCAATTTGGGCATACATTTTATGCGGATTTTTCCCCTGGACCCCCCTGGGGCTTAAGAGTACTAACACAAGACCCTAGCCACTGAGCCACAGACATTAGGTGCGGTTTCACAGGGGCCAAAAATACTGGAAGTTTCGGATAGTGCCGTTAATTTCTGAAAATCACGCCATGTGAAAACAATCTGGCAACACCGTACATGACGGCAAAATAATCTTTTAGCGAAAACGGTGAGAATCAGGGTATACCGGGACTTTTGCTGCCAATATGGCCATGTGAAAACGCCCCAAAAACACAAAACTTCCAGCAAGTTATGCTAATTACTTGCTGTGATTTTGCAGGAAAAAATCCGGCACTGTAATGAAAACGTGGCTATAGTTGGCACTAAACTGTCAAAAACTCAGATCTGTGCCTCTGGTACAAAACACAAAGTAAAGTGACTTTTGTATGTATTTATTTTTACTGGCATTTAACACTTTAGTCAAATATTATGTGTTTGAGCTTTAAATGAGTATAAAGTAGTTAAAAAAAAAACAAGTCTGTATTTCTTCCTTTTCAGAACTTGCAGTCCCAGACGTAGACCCAGAGGAGGAAGTCATGGTGCCTGAGGAGGACATGGAAGGTATGTGCTTTGATTAATCAATCTCTTCATCAATGTCCTCGGCCCATGTATCCTAGTACATCTCCAGGAGCAGTTCTTCCGTCTCCATTTAAGTTGATTCCAAGCATATACGTATGAGCTTATAGACGGCAGCCACTACACTACATTTTATCTCTTGTCCAAATTGAGACATTTACCCAGCTGACCCCCATATTGAAAAGACATGTCAGGGACCACACAGTCTCGCGTGGCCAGACTGTTGCCTCCCGCAATTTGCAAATGCTCCGTCATACAGTCTGGGGACGACACAAGAGAAACCATGCGCATGGGATAAAGCGGAAGTGACGCACCCACTCCCTTGGTGCTGTAGTCTCCCTTAGCCAGACAACTAATCCACAATAGCGGAGACATCTTTTGTACTTACTAATGTCTTCTTTTACAGGTTTGGTTGGCGTTATCTCTTCTTTCAATAACTTTTTGGATGTTATTTCGTCTCTCTCTGTGATTCCGTCGTGGTTATGTTTCCAATGGGACTACACTTCTGTGAGGAATGTTTTTCCGGTCTGAGCAGCAGTCGTCACTTCCGTGTGCGGCTCTCAGGCGCTGTCGTCCCAGACTCTTGGCTGTCATACCTTTGTGTCTGTTGTACAGCTAAGATTATAGCAAACTTAATGGGTCCTTATTGATGTCAGTTAGTCAAACATATTAATGTGTAGAATTATGTATTTGCTATTATTTTTGCATTAAAGCAATTCGGCCAAATCCGAATATGCATTTTTAGCCATTTATTATTATTATTATTATTATTTCGGGCACACCAAGGCTAAAGCCTACCTGTGGCACAGAATAATGTTGTTCTTGTCATTAAACAGTTGATAACCGGAGTGGGTCGGAAGACAACAACGAGGCAGCAGGAGGAGGACAGCCGAAGCCCAAAAGAGGTGTGGGAATTGGACAAAACATTGTGTTTTATTCTGGCCAGAACCAGGGGCTGGCATACAAGTCATTTGTATTTCCCTCAAAGTGTGTAGATATGTAAGGACTTGGTCAAAAATCCTTTGAAATGCAAAGTTATCAAGCATGAGTTTTCGTAAAATTGCTGAGTGTGGAGATGCAGCAAACTTCATCGTCCAACAAATTTAAAATGGCAGCTCCACAAGATCAAGTTTTTAATTTTTTAAGTAATGAAAAGTGTGTCATAGAGCAGGGGTTCCCAAACATTTTAGCCAGTGACCCAAAAGAGGCATTTGACATTTGCCCAGGACCCGAACTAGTGAAAACAGCTGATCTACAAGCTCACAACGCGGCTGTTTTCACTGCTTTTTAAACATTCTAAAGTTTGCTTTCTAAAGTTTCTAAAGTTATCTAATTTTAGATTTTCCTTTCAGTCAAGAAATTACTTAGACAATCTTGTAAATTGGTATTAATTGATGAAAATGTTTTTCTTTTTTTATTATCCTTTGAAATACCAAAAAAAGTTGGAAAATAAATAGGGGACCCATAAAAATATCTCTGTGGCCCACAAATGGTTCCCGACCCAGTGTTTGGGAAACAGTGTCATAGAGAGTTGTGCGTGGTGTCATTGGACTAGTCCTTGTTGTAGATTCTTGTAGAATCTTGAGGTATGAAGTATTTTTGTTGGTGATAAACCAGCGGGCACTCTTAAAGGGCCTACACCATGCTTTTAAAACTATATCTTTTGTATAAATATATGCTCAAAATTGAGTCTTAGACAGGTTTTAACCCTCAACAAACACTCTGACCATTCCTTTTGTTTGTTCTAGCTCTACTATAATGAGGCTCTCCAGCTGCAATACCAAAACGGCCTCTGTTTGCTCAGGGGCGCATCTAGTGGGGTTTTTCCAGTGAAAAAAAATAATAATTTGGAAATTTTTTTTTTTTTTTTTTTTTTTTTTTTTTTTTTTAAACGGGAATCTGTGTGACGTCACACGGATCAACTCTCAGAACAGCACTGTTCTGAGAACCCGTGGAAAGCTTTTCATCTCTGTCTTCCCAAAACCAGAGAAAGACACAATTGTCAGAGATAGGACTTTGTGAGGATAGAAGGTGCCAGTGGGACCCCAAAAAAAGGTTTTAAAATAGAAAAAGTGAAAATTCATGGTGTAGGTCCTTTAAGGCTAATGTTCTGTTACAGCCTGGAGAATGGCTTTATGCCTTCATCGGCATACAGATTTATCAACATAAACACTAACGGTAACCATGCAGACATGACGTGCTGTGTAACTGCATGCTCTGCTGAAAAGTAATGCAAAGCCAGCATCAGATGAATTTTACTCACCATTAGTTCATGACGAGTAATATCAACTGTGAAACACAGAGCAACATTGATGTACTGCATTGTACAAAATTAGACTATAGTGGCCTATCAGAAAATGACTGAACTATCTTGTGGTAGAAATAAATGTAGCGTTTAGTGATGTCCTCCAAAAAAGAATATCAAATTAGACTGCACTAATCTGTTCTAATTTATTTTTTAGCAAGGGCTAAGGGTCTAACCCGGACGCCATGGACAAGAGAGGAGAAGGAAGCGGTGGAGAGGCACCTCCGAAGAAACATTCTGACCAGTAAGGTGCCTGACAAAGCCGCTTGTGACAGGTGCCTTGCAGCAGAGCCGGTTCTTGAAGGGAGGGACTGGAAGGGCATCAAGTTTTTTGTGAAAAACAAAATTAGTGCTCTGAAAAAGAAGATGTCCCGATGAATCAGAGAATAGAGCTGCTGTTGGACTCTTTTTTTTTTCTTTTTTTTTTTTCTAATTGTTGTTGCTTTTCTAATTGTCCATGGTTGGAGGCATTGCATATGTGTGAGTGCCTGGACACTTAATGAACAATTCATGAAAAATAAATTGCGTTTGAAGGTACAAAAATACCCACACTAGCAGGTGGACTATTGACTACCATTATAACTACCATTATAGCTGTGGGGACTGGTCAGAAGAATGGAATACGGGGCAACTGAGAAACAAATCGACACTGCACCAGGTATTTTGGGACATGATTACAGGCCATGTGTTTTGGCATGGAATTCTCCTTTACGCATGACGCCTGTTTATTATGCCCACTTTTTACCACACTGTTCTATGCTAAAAATGGGAAAGGCTGTACTTGCATTAGGCCTACAGCACTTTGGAAGAGGTTTGGGTTGTGTAGTTACCTTGCCATGAGTAATTGACAATCAAATGCAATTCGTAATGTGTCCACATTTGGCGTTACATGATGGCAAGATAACTACAAAACCCAAACCTATATATATATATATATATATATATATATATATATATATATATATATATAAAAATGTTTCTGCAATGGCAATATGCCATTGCAGCTGATCTTGCTATGGCAACTCACTGTTTTTATTGACAAACGTTTCGGTCTGTTTTGACCTTCCTCAAGAGTGTCGTTTGTCAATAAAAACAGTGAGTTGCCACAGCAAGATCAGTGTGTGGGACATGTTTGATGCACAATATTTGCTATGCAATGCACCTGAAGGAAGAGGAGCAATATGTAACCGTTGAAAATAAATGTTAAGGAAAGTTTGAATGAAAGCAAAATGATTTTGGCTGAATTTGTCCGAGTGATATGTGATGTACATGCATATTATTATATGCACACACACACATATATATATATATATATATATATATTATAGTACGTTTGGGTAACTCAGTACGTTCATGGTAAGAGCGATTGTTTTGTCGCGCTGACGTCACTCGTTTGCGACTCTCTTTCTTTATTTACTAGCCTAGCTCGGCAGTGTTTAGCCATTAGCTTACTATGCCTTACTCTAACCCTAACCTTAACCTCAGTAAAAACTATGCCTAACCCTAACCTCCGTGGGGTGAGGCGCTATCATTCCTGCCGACGCTACTTTGTTGTGGCTCAAAGCGACCGATTGTTCCGCCCCGTGCAGCACGACGAGTACTCCGTTTCTCGAACGTACTGTTTCTCTATCAAACCGTGACATATATGCACGCACGCTCAAACCGTGACATATATGCACGCACGCACGCACGCGCGCGCACACACACACACACACACACACACACACACACACACACACACACACACACACACACACACACACACACACACACACACACACACACACACACACACACACACACACACACACACACACACACACACACACACACACACACACCTCCCTGGCATTTGGCCACATTGAAGGCGTGGCCTTGCCACTAAATTGACAAGGTATTTCAAATTCATGGTGGAATTTGCAAACTCATCAACTCTCTTATCCAATCATAGTCTTCCAGTTCAGGAGAATCATTTTTCTTTCTCTTTTTGCTACAACCATGCCCAGAGAAATGGCTTGAGATTCAAATGTATTCATACCGTTTAAAACACTTGTTACTCCGAGAATACTTACCAGAGGACTTGGTTCCCAGTTCTTCTTGAAGGCTTTAGAAAAGCATTCGAAAACACTTTTCCAGAAGTTAGTGAGTTTTTTACATGACCAGAAAGAATGTGCCAGCATGCCGTGTGCCATCTTACATCTATTGCAAATGGGAGATGCATCAGGATATAATCATTGCAGTCTATCTTTAGAATAATATAGACGATGAATTGTTTTGAATTGTATCAAATTATGTCTGCTATTTATTGAGCACCTATTTGCAAGACTTTCTGTCCACGTCCCTTCCTGTATCACTTCTCCCAGTTCTGTCTCCCAACTGCTTTTAAGGGCATGTGTGTCAATTTGAACATGTCTTTGTATGTTATGATAAAAATAAGAAATTGCCCCAGGATTGAGGTTAAATGTATTAATATTTTCAAGTAGTTCATTACAACAAAGGTTTTTCCTAACATAATCTCTCATTTCCAAATACTTATGACAATTAGATACTGGGATATTGGGTGTGTTCGGAAACCCGCACCGGGTGTGTACTCAGTGTAGTGAGTGCAGTGGGCGTGACGTTGGAGAGTGCGTTCAGTGTGGCTTATTTACGAACGACCAGTTTTAACAGGCAGCTGTGTGCTTTTTCACTCTGAACTCTGAAGGTAAACTTTCTGAAACAATTAAGCTGCAAGTGCTGTGTTTTGCGGTTATTTCCTCCATTGTTCACAGCTGAGAAGCATTCGAGACACGGCCATGAAAACCAACCAATCAGAACACCGCACCACACCACCACACCGCCTAACCCCATCTTCTGAGTAGAGTTGGTGAGTGCGTGCACTCAACACACCAGTGCGCCGCGCACTGGATTTCCAAACGACAACGCACCAAACGCACCGAATAAACGAACGACAACTTGGCACACCAGTGTGTTGAGTGCGCATTTCCGAACGCGCCCATTGTAGGTTATACGAAGCTGTTCAAATTACATTAAATGCCCTTCAAAGTATAGGTCTCTTATTTCTTTAAAACCCTTATGATTCCAGCTGGTGAAGACAGGATCGTTTAGGCCAGGCACAAAGGAATGATTTTGACATATTGGACTGTCAATATATGTGTTGGGTGACTTTGCATACAGCCTATTTGTCCAGACTTTAAGTGTATTCTTGATCACAAAGTTATCAACGTAAACTGCTTCATCTACTTTATTAGGGTAAAGTAGATGCACACCATTAAAAAGTTTATTTTGAGAGTAGCATAATATCTAAAAGCGTGACACGTTGTGAACTTGTTGATCTGTTGCTTTACAACAGCCAAACTATCCACAACTTTCCAACATCCCATCGTGCATTTCCGGCGTTATGCCTTTTCTGCTTTTGAAATTGATATTATCCTAGATAAAGTACTATGTTCTATCCGTCTGTCTTTCAATGTTATTGCGACCGTAGGTCGCATTTACTACCAAAACCTCCACCGGCTGTCTGTCTGTCTGTCTGTCTGTCACACGTCACACTTTTGCCCTGCTCATATCTCCACAACCGTTGCCCCCATCCATGCCAAATTTTGCACACGCACTCTTTACCTGCCAAACTACAACCTCCAAGGACCCCCGGAGCTTCAGGGATCCCCAGGTCCCTGGGGGACCCCCAGGTGTAAAAGATTACCAAATGTGCAAAAATGACCAAATGACCACCCCAACAGGGCTGCTCACCGGGAATTCCTGGGGACCACCCACTCCTGGTGCTCCAGAACGGATGCAAAAGTGGTGGCGCCCCCAGTGGAGGACCCCCTCCACTGCAGCTCACATAAAATGCTGTAACTCGGGCTAGGAGCATCCGGGAGAGCCGGGGCCGGTACCTATTCGTCCGCCAAGGCAACGCGGAGACCCCACCCCTCATTTCTCACATGGCCATCTTCTAGCGCCACATACGGTCGCTTATCTCCCGATTAGGGAGTCTTACTGGTATGAGATACTTAAAGTGTGGTTCCTGTGGAAATAAGCCTTGGCTTTCTAGGATCTCCTTTTAGTTGACCTTGTACCAGTGATTTGTGCTGTCATGAAACTGTACTTTTTTTCTATTGCAAACTTCTAATAAATTCTTCAATCAATCAATCAAAAGGAGCCGAAGTGATCACAGTGGTTGCATTTGTGACGCGACGAGAGCTTGTATGTCTGCTGTTAACCAGATGTGGCCCACAAATAATTCTACATTGAATTCTGGTGGAAACAGGTGGATAGTCTTTTCATTTGGGCTTCTTTTCATATATCTGGTTGCCTTTTCCTCTCGCAGGATCTGGCAGCGCAGCCGCAGCGTGAAATCACGGGACTCAAGTGAAAACGCCGTGCGGAGGTTTTCAGCTCTGTCAAGTGAGCAGCACTAACGTTTCCGGCCTGGGAATGGCAGGAATAAGCCAGGTTCCATCCTTCAAAATCAAAGTGCAGTAA
The DNA here is from genome assembly GCF_963921795.1 of Nannobrachium achirus. Lineage (NCBI taxonomy): Eukaryota > Metazoa > Chordata > Actinopteri > Myctophiformes > Myctophidae > Nannobrachium > Nannobrachium achirus. Next base: position 56,956,604 of record NC_137826.1, read on the forward strand.
ATAACGTGCGGTAAAAAGACACAAGTATTACAAATAATAATTATATCTTATATATATGTAACAAAGTGTAATAGACAACGCCACCCTTTAGTTGGCTGAGTTAAAGGGAACTCAATATAACCAGTAAACTCTTAAGTTTCCCCTCAGGGTGTCAAATGAATGACCAAGAAACAGTGTATAAAATAATAGTACAATAGTGTTCTTTATTTAATACAAATGGTTTTTAAGAGAGCATTAGAAAAGGTAGCTGAGTAATCTTAAAATAGCACATATGAACAATATCTTGACTGTGGGAACCTGGGCGGTCCAGAGGACCCATAAGCTTTGGACAAAGTCAGTAGCCTACAGCAATTGAAACAGGCTCGATGTAATTCAGTAAGTTTGTCAACAATAAGTTTGTCAACAGTCACTCAGTTGGGAAGCAGCCAATAAACAAAATACAATAAACAATTAAATCACAAATAACAAATCATAACACTAAACATAAGGGACAGTTAACAATGAGGGCAGCGGCAGACACAACGCCTTGGCAATCTGTAAGTTAAATATAACATGTCAGTTTCCATTCTATATTATAATGTTCCTTAAATGTATATGATTACTATGTTGCCATGCGTTGCGCCTACCTGCTACTATGGTCCATTTAACATACCACCAGCAGCTCCCAGCTCACAGCCATTGCCAAGCCCTACAGTACAGAAAACGTCCCATTATTTGGATGCTATTTACAAACACAATATAGAGTTATTTAAAATGCCCAACAATAAAATCTAAAGTTAAAATTGTTTGCATACCCGATCTCCTTCCCCAGCCTTGCGCGTACGTGACGGTAGGTGCAGCAAACAATCACCGTACCGTACAGCTGATAGAACCCCCCTTTTTAAACTAATCAATGATATCAGGTGCAGCTGTGCACTGACGTTGGCCGTGAGCTGACGTTGGCCGTGAGCTGACGCTGGCTGGGAGGTCCCACAGGCTACATATATAGGTATATATATATGTTACAATACGTTTGGGTAACTCAGTACGTTCATGGTAAGAGCGCTTGTTTTGTCGCGCTGACGTCACTCGTTTGCGACTCTCTTTCTTTATTTACTAGCCTAGCTCGGCAGTGTTTAGCCATTAGCTTACTATGCCTTACTCTAACCCTAACCCTAACCTTAACCTCAGTAAAACTATGCCTAACCCTAACCCTAACCCTAACCTCCGTGGGGTGAGGCGCTATCATTCCTGCCGACGCGACGTTGTTGTGGCTAAAAGCGACCGCTTGTTCCGCCCCGTGCCGCACGGCGAGTGCTCCGTTTCTCGAACGTACTGTTTCTCTATCAAACCGTGACATATATATATATATATATATGATGTGTGTCTCTATACAAGTGTATGTCTAAGTGTCCCAACACATTATTGGCTATTTCAGTTTGCAATTTGTGTATATGCGAGCTTATAAGGCTACTTAACATGTTAATTCTATTCTTTCTACTGTAATCCATAAAAGAGCTATCAATTGGTGGTTGATACAAGTAGGCTACACCTAATTAGGTCTAGTTACTCTTACTAATGCCTTTAATTATAAAATTTACTTTTCTGATTATTTAGATAGGACATATGGTAGGCCACTATAGGCTATTAATGTAATGAATGAAAATACACTTTGTGTGTGTCTACACCTGGGGTCTTCAACAGGGGGTCCAGGACCCCATAGGGGGAGGTACCAGATCTATGTGTGATAGGACCATTCTTTTAGAATAAACTAGCCCAGAGCCCCCTGCGGGGGCCAGGCACCTTTGTGTGTGTGCCTGTTAGTCCCCCTTGGTGTGTTGCTCTCTCTGGAACTGCCCCCTCCCCCTCACTCCATCTCTGCTTGCAGGCAGTGTGCTGCTTGTTCACGCCCATTTGTGATGTAATTGGCATCACAGGACAAAGCCGCCTACAGGCCACAATTTGGGAAAATATTTTAAACATTTGGGGATTATGAGAAGTAGAGACACATCTGAAGGTGATAAAGTTGATGTTGGGCAAGGTACATGCGTTATTGATTTTTGTATTATGTTTTTTAGACAATTGAACAACTAGTGAACGTGGAGTTACAGGTGGACAAACACACTATTTTTTTGGGGAGATTCTAATTAGGTTGTGGGATGAACAACCCCCCCATCCCTTTTCTGAGCAGAACTTTAGAAAAAAAGAAAAATAGCAGATCTACAAGCTTTTAGATCTGCTATTTTAGGTAAAGAGGGGACCAAGTACAGAGTAAAGGTCAAATTTACTAAGTAAATTATCAAGGAAATAAGGAGAAGAGGAAATCTCCCCAAACCTCCCGCAAATTAGCGGAGAGTGTGGTGTGGAAGAGGAGATCTCTCTGAACACGTGCGTGGGTCCAAAGTGCTGACACGAAGAGCCACCTGCTCTCCAGCGCCCACTAGAGTCTGAAAATGGTGCCTTTTGGGGCCTTTTTGGCCGCACTGGACGGCCAGCAGCACTTGCAATGCCGCCTCTCCCGCTTAGCGGAGAGTGTGGTGTGGAAAGCATGCGTGGGTCCAAAGTGCCGACACGAATAGTTGTCTCCTGTCCAGTGTCCAATTTGTGAAGGCTAGGCCTATGCACTCCATTGAACAGCATTTATCCATTTATAATTATTTTTTGTTATTATTATTTTTTTCTTTTGCCCAGAAACATAATTAGCATTGTGCGTGTTCGTTTAAATGCTTAATCTATATTTTGAATGTGCATATCATGGGAAAATTAATCGTTTTTCAACATTTTTCAGTTGCCCCAGGGGTACTCTTATTTTGAAGAGATCATCAACCGGAAGTCTTATTGCTGCTACGCTAATGCTGCTCACTAGACATAGAGAGAGGACGACATTCAGAGAATGCCTGTTATTATAATACAAGTTTACAGTGAACAAACCTTCGTTAGAAGTTGTGTCTGAGGTTTTTGCAGGTCTTTGCACCGCAGTCTGTGTAAAGAGCTACAGACTGGCACGTTGTGACAACGTGAGGAATTTTACACACGGAGTTCAAAGACGGGTTTGTTTTGTTGGCTAATGCTAATGCTAAACTAGCTTCAAGAAAGAGGAGAACGGTCCGTATCCACTACAGAGCTGTTGAAGTGTGTTTTCTACCAGAATACATTAATGGAAGGTATGTTTTTGTTTTGTTTTCATAAGATTGTATAGCCTGAGTGTTGAGCTGACAGTAGGGTGAACATAATGTTCAGCCCCTCGGTTGGTTGGTGGCAACCATTGAAAACAACAGTAGGCCTATTATTGTATTTCTGCCTAAAATCAGGACAAGTTTTAGTGAATGTTGAAAACATGACATATTAATAGTGTTTTTTAGAGATATTTCCGGGGCAAACATCTTGAAAACGAGAATATCCCTGCTAAACGGCCTCTGGTCACCCTACCTAAACGAAAGGGGGCATTTAGTATTACTGTAAGGGACATACTTGAAAGAAAGACAATAAAATAATGTTGTTGTTTATTATTAGTAAAACTTTGCAAAAGAAGGTCACAGTTTAGTATTTAAAAGGTCACATCATGTCTCTGTCCGGTCTTCTGTCTGGACGTGTACACTTTTATACCGTCTATGGGTTTGCCGCTCTGACATCGCAGTAATGTGAGGGGATCCACACTAACATAATCCCTTTTATGCCCATGTATGGAGATCCCTGATGTCATCAATATTAATCCCATAGTTTAGCTAACAGGACTTCTTATGGGAATGCCCATATATGGAGGCCACATAACACACTAATAGAATCCATATAGGCCTATGCCAAGACAGCCCATATCTGTGGGGCTGGTTCAGACAGGGATCTCCATATATGGGCTTAAACTTTAGGGATTGTATGTATGAAGTCAGATGTCATAGACGTCATAGGACTTTCACAACAATTAACTGAGTAAGCATGTTTGAGCTCTTACAGCATATGGCCATATGCCGTATATGGGTCTCCTCTCCATATATGGGCAACTGGTCCGATATACATCACTGGACAGATGGCCAAGACATGGCACTTGTCGCCGGCTGAGGCCAAGTTTTCCTATTTGCTCTAACTAGGACATCATGACATATAGTGGGAGCGTTTCAGGCAAAATTCGTGCACTTTATGAAAGAAGCATGAAATTTGGCACACAGAACATGCCATATGGAACATTTTTGGCTATAGGGGCATCGCAGATTTGTCTTGGGGAACTTGTGGGAGCCAATCAAAGTTGGGCTCTCATAGACTTTACTATAGAGTAAAATAATACAAAAAATAAATATGCTTTAAGTAGCATGTGAGGGGTCAAACCAGGTGTTTTTCGGGATTCTGAATCCAATGCAAGCATTTGTTTTGCACGAAAAACATTCCTTTCCGAGAAACGGCCACCACAAAACTGTTGAAAAGTGATGACTCATCACTAAACCATACTTTTATCACTTATATGGGGTCCGTTTTTAGCCCAAGGAATGGTTTTCCTGCAAAATAAATGTTTGCATTGGATTCAGAATCCCGAAAAACACCTAGTTTGACCCCTCACATGCTACTTAAAGCATATTTATTTTTTGTATTATTTTACTCTATAGTAAAGTCTATGAGAGCCCAACTTTGATTGGCTCCCACAAGTTTCCCAAGACAAATCTGCGATGCCCCTATAGCCAAAAATGTTCCATATGGCATGTTCTAACTGTGTGCCAAATTTCATGCTTCTTTCATAAAGTGCACGATTCCATCAAAATACTGCCCGAAACGCCTGCACTAATATCTGCATCTAGAGGAATATAATTGCGGCTTAGCTTAACTCTTATACCGCTACGGTCGTTCCCGTTCGCCCCAATTCTCTGACTGTGCTGCTCAAAGCCAATACGGCCGCTCGTTCTTTTACCTTGTTGATGTCCGTAAGCTGATGAGTGGTTGCGCCTCCTTGTACTGTAAACACATCGCCTGCAATGATGGTCTTAAAAATCCCTTATGCGTTAACATCAACAGAGACCAATTATCTTCCGTGTTGATTTCTCTGGCCCTGTGGCTCTGTGGCGAGTGACTGGTCTCAATGGATGGCCATGGAACGGCCAAATTAAAGTTCTCCGTCCTGGGGACGGATTTCCGTCTTGAGGATTCCCTAGGGGCTATTTATGAGATCAGAGAAGATTCGGAAAAAAAGAAAAAAAGCTGAACCGTCTGCGCTAATTATAATGGCATCAGTTACTACTGAGTTGCGGTAGACTTGCTGGTGTGTCATGTAGTTCTAATTTAGATCAACTACTTCCTGTAAGTAGACTTAAAAATAAAACCAGTTGACGTGACTTGACTTGACTTGATCGGATTACGTTAGGCTCTTATTTTGAAATCCGCCCTACACTGAGAGGAAATGCCTCTGTAGCTACTTGTTGCTGCTGTAAGCTAACTGCGACGATGCATGCTGTTGGATAAACAAAACATCACTTGGATTACTCGCAATAGTTTGGCTAAAGTTCATATTTATGATAGAAAACCATGCTCCTGTGGCTTAAACGATGTACATCGTTTGGAAGTTTGTTAAACTTTTTGGACCTACGCTGAATTCCAATAGATGAGTGGTAGTGTTATTATATCACGCTGCAAAGGATGATGAGACGTCGCTCTGTCTGTAATGTATGGATGGAGGGCAGTGTCAAAAGATGAAGTCACTGGAGTTTTACATGTAACCAAACAGCAGGTAGGCTATACTATCTAAATATGTGTTTACAGGGGGCAGCAGTAATTGACAATACGCGTTTGCTTCCTACAGTCTATGGTTTGCTTACGTTCTCTGCATTAAAATGAGCAACGGAACACTTCTTATGTTTGCAAATCAGAGATTTGAGGGGATTTATTTGTCACTCACAAAAGTGATCCATACAGATGCTTATGAAATACTTCGGGGTGGTGTTTCATTGGTACCGATTAGCAACGTATCATGAATGATTGGTGTTCATGGCAATAGGCGGAGATTTCTCCACTGCATCGCAGTGTTTCTCTCATAACATTACCCACGTGTGGCATCGGTTCAGTCAGTGACGCGTTATTTGGAATTGCACATGAGTTCTGGGTGGAGCCAGCGACAATAAGGCTCGGACGTGCTCAGTGCGGTCAAAAACAAATGGAGGTGGGCTTGGCTGGATGAAAAGGTTGATGGGAAAGCCATTCAGGTCCTGGTGTCAAACGGTGAGAGAACCAGGAGCCTGTTTCTGTTGTGTGTGCAACAGAAATCTGTTATATGGCAGCAACGATAAAAAGACGCTTTTCAAGCGCGCGGGGGGGGGGGGGGGGGGGGGGGGGGGGGTAAAATACATTTCCGTCTCTGGATTTTTTTTCGCTTTAACCCCTGATGACGCCGCCCTCTGACCCCTGCCTGGTCCGCCAAAGTGCATGTTGCGCAATAAAAAAAATTATAATAATACTAAATAAATAAATGTCTATCTACTATAACGTCTCAAAGGTAAGCCGCTTTTTGCTGGCAAAATTCCCAATAAATAAATAAAACATCTGGCAGTATAAGAGTTAACTCTTCCCATGCCACAGACGAGAATTGACGAGAATTACCGCTAAACCTGTCTGTACCAATGACGAAGATTGGCGAGAATAATACAAAAATAAATAAAAATAACAAAATAACATGCAAAATCCTGGCACAGGGTCCTTGGGGCCATTTTGGCCTGGCATGGGAAGTGTTAAGGAAACCTATCCAACAACAGAAACACAAGGTTAATCTAAGTCGGGTAGGAACCGTAGGCACGGGTGCCAAGCACAGGGGAGGGTGATCACTGGCAAACTGGCAGAAGAGTGTTTTTTTAAACACTTTGTAAGCCAAATTAGAATGGGGGTTGGTAGATTAGCCGTGAAATTTCTATTATTTTATTGTGATCTGATCATAATATTATGTTTATAAACACGAGCCTGCGGCCTCTCCTTCTAGGACAGCGCCGCTGATTTTCCTTCCCCCCCCCCCCCCCCCCCCCCCCCCCCCAGGTCAGTAGCTCACCGTGATTTTCTCGATCTCCGTTGGGATAAAGTGGTAGTTTTGGCCGAGCATCGATCTCCCCGTGCGTTTCGCGTGCGCGATCCGCGCGCATAACGATCCATGCATATAATCCAGGAGTGACGAAGAGTCGATTTGTTCAGTTTGGATAGCCTAGCAGCTAGCACTCCAGCTCTGCTAGTGCTAACGTTCAGACAACAAGCGGATGCGACTAGGAAGGCAAATGAAGGAGAAGACAAGAGCGTCACTTCTGTTTCATGCCAGAGCAGCCAAAAGCCACCGGTGGACGAGTGGTGACCAGGGAAGGTTAGACGATCGAAGGTTAGACGAGGTTAGGCGATTATACGGTAAATACGGGAAAAGTACGTAAAAGTGCGGATGGCTGCCTCGGATCTCCTAGGAAGTACGTTATAGTACGTAATTAACATTAGGGGGCTCCCCGTGGCTGGCGAAGGGTTAACGTGGTCAATTAAACAAAGTCACCTAAATTACTGCAAATTACATCCTGGACATAATTCTACATTCAGTAAAACTCTTAACTCTGACTATTATATGTGTCATGTTCTACTTGCCCTCGTGCCATGGCCACTTGCTTATATTTTCATAGCCCTGATTGCTTGTTTCTCTCTCACAAACAAACACAGCATGGCAACACTGAGCAAAGTTAGACGGTCGGCGTCAGAGAAGTGTTTATCTTAGCACACAAACACTTGCAAGCAGGCTGGACACACATGCAACACACATGCTGCTCAGTAATGTGTGGATATGTGTCGCTGTTGGGAGGAAACAAAGGAAGAGCAGTGTTGACCACCAGCCCAGGACTCAGGAGTTTGTTCGGACTCTTTGAAAACACACACACGCTACTCTACTCCTGTGCCTGTTTTGGGGGATTGAGAAAACTCATAGCTAAAGAATAGTTTCTCCATAGCAGTCACTTCATGTTCGCACAATGAGTAGGGATGCGGTATCGGTACTCGCGGTATCGGTAATCGCCCCGATACAACCCTATTTTGCTGTACTCGTACTCGCCAGATACTTCTCACGGCAGCGGCCGATACCGAGCAGGGGCGTCACAAGGGGGAGAAAAGTGGGACTGAGTTACTAGGGCTCAAGGTGAAAGCCAGGGCCTTAATTATTTTATACTTTTGCTATTGAAAAATAGCAGATATGCAGTGATGTTAATAGGTTTTTAATGTAATGAGTCCCGGGACCCAAGACGGGTCTTTCGGATGAGTCCCAGGGATATTTTATGGGTCCCACAAAAATTCAACGCGTCATGTCATTTTTGACAAAGTTCAGCATTTAACTTGAATTGGTTATTATATGGTTATGTTCATGTTACGTAGAAATGTGTCTGAAAGAAATGAACCACAATTCCAAATCTTACAATTTTAATACTTCCAAATAGTCATGTGATGGTTTGATTTTTTTTATACCTAACCGGTAATATCGGATGTTGACCACTTGGGGGCGTAGATAGAAGCTTTTACCGAGTCTTCATAATCAACAGCCACCTGTTATTTTATATACATCGATAATATATGGATCTTCTAAGTGAGATCATGATGTCTCCTGTTTGTACTGTTACTGCTTCTATGGAATGGGGGAAATGCCGTGCTTGTGTTTGCTCTGCTGTACAGAGAAGCAGTGGACTGGGTCAAAAACAGTGGATTAGGATTGCTTGTAGATCGGCTACTTTTGTTTTGAACGGTTGATCATAGAGGGACGTGCCGCCCCTCTATGGATGCGGGAGGGCAAGGCCACCAAATGGACGGCGCCGCCACGAAAACACTATAATCAATCAAAACAGTTAGGCAGTCTAGGCTACATACATACTGTCTCAGATAGCATACATGCTAGGCTAGCTTGCTTCCTCCGTGTTGTAGTTGAGCCAATAAAGGTTATTTGACCATGTTCACCACAACGTTAATCGTCGCTATTGTTGTAAAGACGCAATGAAGACCTGTGTGGCTTCTAACACGTTGTCCAATGTCCACCACATCTATAAACAATAGCGCGTGTATCCAGTTGTTTTGAATGAAGAGGACAGAGGGAGAGGAGGCGGGTCGCTGTGTGAGCAGTGAGCTGCAGTGTAGAGAGTGACATCATGTGTCTGCGCTAGAACTGTCAGGTTGCCTCTAAAATCCCATTCGAATTTCATTCATTCATTTTTATAAGTTTTCGAAAATAGTCGAATATGTTATATAGTATATGTATAGGGTTTTTTTTTTTTTTTTTTTTTTTTTTTTTTATATATTTTTTTTAATAAAATGTATAGTTGTAAAATAATAAGCACATTATGTGCGCAAATTCAGACGCTATAACAGGCTGGGGGGAAAAAAGCTAAGCTACAAGCCATAATTACATTGCATCATTGACAGGCTGTGGTCTTGTAGATCAGCGGAGGCGTGGCTAGCAGCTCCTTCCGATTCTTAACAAACAGGTGTTTCATACGAAACACTTGTGTTTAGACCATAGAGTTTAGACAGCGTGTCTTCCAACCGTACCAGAACAGAACAGAACAGTGCAACGAGAGAGAGGAACAGAGCATGAAAGCTAGCTCCTCTACGTTACTGACAGACAACTATTACATTAGTCTTTGGCTGTCCGCTGTTGTCATAAGTTTCTTAAATGTTACTTTCAACTGAAGCTTGGAAACTGCAGGAGAAATAGCCAAGTAGCTAAGCTAACCAGCTAATGAGGACTCGGAGGAGAGGAGAGGAGAGGAGAAAGGGCAGCACACTGTGGCATAACTTGTTCTATGTCCACTGCAGTTCATGCATGCCATGTACAAACGTGTTGATCATTTGTGACTTGATGAAAGCATTTATTTTCGCAATGGGAGGTCAGGAAAAACGTTTTTTTTTGTAAAAATATATATATATATATTATAATTTTTTTTTTTTTTTTTTTTTTACATTTCGAATAGTAATTTAAGTATTCGACTTTCATCCATTTCTTTAATATTCGAATTATAGTCGAAAAACGAATTTCATTCTGACAGGCCTAGTCTGCGCGGTGCCATACACGTTCTGTGGGGGAACCCTTTTCGGTGTATCACCTGATACGCTGTGCCACTATGGTCAGAGAGCGGCCCGGTGCTACGCTAAAACTCAGGCACCCATTGAATTCTGTGACCAAGCAGTGTCGCACAAAATGGCGTCGTGGATTCAAAACACAGACTGTCGTTAGTTTTATCGTCTGTTTTAAGACTTTCTATGCGGATTTCATTTGTGTTAACGTAGGGTTAAGTAGCATGCCTTCACCCATGAACAATGGTGGCGTCTGTGGACTTTTTAAAATATATTTTTTTTCGCGACGTGGTAAATTATTTTAACGTGGATTCCAATGGAGGCAATGCGTCCGTGGGACCCCACAGGGACGACGTGAATGCGTCTCTAGGCAACGTGAATGCGTCAGAGACGCGTGATGCGCACGTATTGACGTCACTGGATATGCAAGCTCACAGTGCCGCACTGCAAATGAGGCACCAGTACTCCAACGATACAGCTGCGACCACTTAAAGGCATCAGCATCATGCCTAGTTGCGCTAAACCTACCTCTAAAGTTGAATCTCTCTCATATATCCTTCACCACCTCACACAAATTGCAAAGTATAGGCTACTGTAGGTAAGTTAAACTTCCCACTAGAAAGCTGTGTGTGTGTATATGTTTGTTTGTTCCTCTCTCTGTGTCGCTCTTGTCTCGCAAGCTTGCTCTCTCGGTGAAGTGTGTGCCTGTCTGCAGGGACGTGAAGAGAAATTTTAGAGAGGCAGGGGCTGATATTTCTAGAAGGGACTTTTGGTGTACAATTCTCTTGAATGCAGCCTTCAGTTATGGTATGGAAAGGGCCCGGGGACATTTGCATTTTTTACCATATTAAAAAAATGCATTCATCAATGCATCACATTGATGTCAATGTGTGTACGTGCCTGCCTGCCAGTGTAGCACAGCTGAAAAAAGACGAATAGAGATTCTGTGGGCTAAATCAATGAATGCATGTCTGAGAATACCAGAAAACAATAATAATTTGACATTATGTTATAGTTGCGGATGAGGATGGATGCGGATATATAAATTGGATAATATAATTTTTTAGAGGGAAAAAAAGCGTAATTTAAATACATATTGTATTATTAATTGTACTCGTATCGGTACTCGGTCAGTCAGCAAAAAAAGTAGTATCGGGACATCCCTAACAATAAGGCATGTCGCTTTACGGGTTGCATCGCGCGATTTTGAATTTGTTGCAGCTGAACACTCATTGTGTCCGATGCACATCTTTTTTTGCATAATGTGAGCTTGTAGATTAGCAGTTTTCATCAAGCTCACGTCGCAGAGAACCTTCCCATTGCACAGCATCCATTCAGTGTGTGTGGGGAGGACGGGAGGGACTGGGGGAGAGAGCGAGAGAGTGAGAGAGAGAAACGGAACACTATAGCCCGTTCAAGTAGACTATAGAAACATATCTTATATTATGTTACTTAAAATGGGCACCTGCCCAGTCGGGCAACCTGGTAGCAAACTTCAGCTGCCCGACCATTTTATTTACCTGTCCCGGGCAGTCGGGTAAGCGTTGGTAACCCTGAAAAACCCAAAGTAGTTAGTAAATGTTTGAAAAATAATTACATTTTAGGAATCCAGTATTGACCGTCACATTATGTTTCTGCTCCTAGGCATGCAGGAACCAGAGCCTCCACACATTAAAAAGGAACAGGAGGAACCAGAGCCTCTACACATCAAAGAGGAACAGGAGGAACCAGAGCCTCCACACATTAAAGAGGAACAGGAGGAACCAGAGCCTCCACACATTAAAGAGGAACAGGAGGAATCAGAGCCTCCACACATTAAAGAGGAACAGGAGGAGCTACTTCAAAGACCAGAGGAGCCAATGAAAAGTAAAGAAGGTGATGAAGATGTCTCTTCTCACTGCTATGAAGTTGAAGTTGAGCTTGAATCTGACGCTGAAGACACTGAAGACACTGATGATCGGGAGGAGACCAGTGGAGGTTAGTCAGTGTTCACACAGGGACAGGGAAAATGGGGAGTTGGGTGACTCTTAAAAAAATCCAGTGACTTTAGAGAAAAACAGAGACAAATTCAACTGGACATATTTAGTACTACCAAATAGCGTATTGTAGGAATCAGGCTTTTTGTCCACTCCTGCAAAATTTTAAAGACAATCTTTGCCAGCAATCAGGATAGAATGTGGCAAATCAGACGGGTCCGTTTTGATGACATGACTAGAGATAATGTTTACTGTCAAATGATTAAAAATATGTAATCTTATTATTCACATTATTGCCCATAGTTAACTCATTTAGTGCCACCCCTTTCACCACTAGAGGGCGCCCAGTGGCCAGAGAAAATCCCATAGAGATATGCTGGTATATGCAGAAGCCCTGCAGCCATGACTTGCCTGAACACTTTCCTTTGTGCATGACTGCATGTACAGGAAGAGGATGAAGTTAGCTTGAAGTTAGCTATTGGCTACCAAGCATTTTAGAAGCCTTATTTTCGTCAACTTAGCCATGATTAAACCTTGCACACCTCATGCATGGGAAAAAAACAGAGAAGAATGAGCTCTGAAAAATCCAATGCAATCCAGAGTGGATTTGTGCAGTTTGTTCACAGCTTTCAAACAAAAAAATCCGATTGGAAATCCGTTCAGGCATTCTTGAGATAATCGCCCTTATGTTTTACATGTAATGTAAACAAAAATGGCTGCCCTGTATGTTAGATGGGGTTGTATGGGGGTGGAACATGCAAAATCGCGATTGAAATCATGTTCACCAGATTTGATGGGGTCCAAAAAAAAAAAAAAAATTTTCAAAAAAATTTTTCAAAAAAAAAATTTTTTTTTTTTTTTTTTTTTTTTTTTATATCCCGAACTTGTTCGGGATAGGCACCCTGTGATACGATCATATATCCCGAACTAATTCGGGATAGGCACTCAATGAGTTAATAAACATTAATCGCTAATTAATCTTTTTTTTTTTTGTTTATCCACTAAATCTACTTTAAACTGCTTGTTTTATACAAATGCATGTTTATTATTATGGAACAATGAAAAATACTAGGGGTGTGTATCCATCCCTTACAAGGCGATACGATACGTATCCGATATATGGCCTCCGATTCGATTCAGAGACGATACATCTTACATACAGAACGATTCGATACGGTGCAATTTCGATTCGATTTTGATTTTGTGGAATTTTATGCGATTCGATTGGATTCGATACGATTCGATGCGATACGGTGTGATCTGATACATACGTTTAATGAAACATTAATTTTCCATTCAATTAAGAAGCTATAATCTATAAAGTAGCATTGCTGACCTTCAAATAATGGATATCTCATAAAAGACCAAGGAATAACAGAAAATTGTAAAGAAAGATGGATGACAAATCATTTTAGTATCATGTCATTGTTGTGTTCATTCTAAATAGACACAGACATGTAGATACAAAAAAAAAAAAAAGTAAACTACAAAGCCTACTGACATGGTTCGAAAATCTGTCTCACACACCCGTTTCAAAGAGCTTCACTTAAGCAGTTACACTTGATCAAGTGGAGAAATATAAAACAAACACACAAAAGGCCTGGCCCTTCAGGCTTCAGTACAGTGCAATAATTGTACTTTACAAAAATGCTATAATAACACTGAAAAACTAAAATATTACATCCTCACCAATGCCACAGATCAGATCAATCCTCAGCAATGCCACAGATCAGATCACCAAATAAAACTAGTAAAAGAGCCTGCTTTTATTCAGTCAATAAGATCATTTCAAAAAGATCCACTTTACAACAGTAACAACAGCAGTATTTAAAGTAAGTGCAACATTTGAAGTCTGGCACACATCATGTCTTCTTGTTATCTCATGGCTCTACTGCAGTAGTTCTAAAAAAAAAAAACAATGTCAAGGACCCCCTGTTTGACATGGATCAGGCTCTTGTCTTAAGTTTAAATGGAACCAAATGGATTTGGTTCCATTTGTACACTGCCCTGAGTTACACATACCAAAGGGTTCATTTGGTTCCATTTGTAAACTCCCCACACATACCCAAGGGTCCATTTGGTTCCTATCATTTCGCCGAGGACCCCCTAGAACTCCCTCAAGGACCCTTGGGGGTCCCCGGACCCCACTTTGAAAACCAATACTCTATATTAGTAGCCCTTTGCGATAAAAACTGATGCTGTGATTATTACCTTTGCTGTCGAATTGCAGGGACTTCTGATGGTTCCACTGGGAAAAGTGTTATCCAATCCATTACTGTCGCATTCTTATAAAATCCAAACTTTGCGTTCCACTGGAATAATCCATAGTATTATATGGAACTACCACGTGTCCACGTTGTTTGTTTGTTTACAAGTCGCTGTGGGTCGCGCAATTTCTAGCGTCATACACGCACCAGTGTGCTGCGTCGAAGAAGCAGATCTATAAGTTTACAACCCATCCACATGCAACACGCTGTGGGCTTGTAGATCTGCGGGTTCCCGCAGGACAGTGACTGCAGTACGCAGAAACCCAGCTCTATCGGAGCCGGGACAGAGCAGCCGAGAGCAGCAGCCAGGCAGCCTTTTCTTTTTTTTCTTTCCTTGCACTGCAGCACAGCCACTCACTGACTACACAGCAGCGCTCACTTTTGAAGTAATGATTTGTAAGAGTAAACGCTGAGCAAGTAAGTTCAGAATTTCACTGCAGGTTAATTATTTAATGCTAAAATCCAGATAATCCGATCGACCGATACGGCCGCGATTTGGACCGATCCGGGTAAACGCGCATCCATACGGCCGTATCGCTAGTGTTGAAACCGATAATCGATTCGTATCGATTTTTTCCGGCACCCTTAAAAAATACCGTCCAGAATCTTAAAGCTGTACTGTGGAAGCTGCTCAACTAGTGGTCAGTAGCGGTATTGCTTTTTTCGGCCGTTTTTCGCGGACCCCCGTTCAGGTGGTCCGCGGACCCCCGCGGCCGCCGCGACCCCCGCGACCGCCTCGCCGATACGAATCCATAGAGCCGTCTCCCGTCATTTTTAGACCAGGATTGGGGAAATACAGCCCCTGTCAAGGGTATGTAGAAAACATATAAAGAAAAGGCTTTTGGGGCTGAAATTAACGGAGTGGGTGTTCTAAAACTTTAGTGATTTAATAGTTAGGACATTTTTAAGATTTGTTTTATTAAAAAAGTTACATAGTATAACTTTAAGTAGCAAAAGGTGTGCATGGGAGAACATTTTAATAATTAAATCATGAACTCAAGCCAAACACATAGCAGATGATCATGTTGATGTTCCAACATTACATAGTAATGATTACTAATACACACACAGTCCCCTTTCTCTCCCCATAAAAAGAAAGATACTATTTTGAAGTTAAGCAAGTTCAGCTCCAAAGCCCTGCCAGGTGGTTCTCAAAACAGAAAAAAGTAATCTACCTACGATGTGAATTTTTGTTTCCACCGGAGTAAGTCTAGTCTACAATATGACTTAAGCACACAGCTAATGCAGAGAACTCTACGCCCCCTCCTTGCTAAATGCAAGCCATACTGGATCGTTCCTTGACGAGACAGCTGGACAACTCAACAAGCCGCAAACGTTCAACCGCGGTCTCCAAATGGGGTAACATTATGGAGGACGAGGGTCTGTGTGAAATAATTTGCATTGCATTCAATGACTGGACGTAAAGGGGACTTGGAGGGAGGCAGTGTGTGAGGGAGTCATAGCGTGTTAATCGCGCGTAACACAAATAGTTGAACAAAGAATGTTGCGTTAACTTTGACAGCCCTAGGCTAGTACTGTGATGGTTGGACAAAATCTGTTGGAGTAATAATGTGTTTTTTTGCAAATCTGCCTCCTGGTGGCGTTATAGCAAGACGATATGAAAAACTCACCTTCTCTCACCTTCCATCTTTGTCTATTTGTCTGTTTTCTTTGTCTCTGTCTTTCTCTCTCAGGAGCGACGTCCCAGTCTTCCCAGACTCAGTATTTTCGCTGTCCCTGTCCTGGGTGTCTATTCTGCTTCACATCTTACGACTTTCTCCGTGGACACATCAAAAACCGGCACAATCAACTCTTCAGCCAAATGTTGAGGAATGGACAGATTCCTCACACGGATGAACCAGGAGAAGTACAGACATATCATCTGACTTCCACTCAAAGTAAAACACATGTCTGTAAACATTGTGGCGAGAGTTTCAGTCAGTCGTCTCACCTAAAGACACACCAGCGTATCCATACTGGAGAAAAACCTTTCCACTGTAAATATTGTGACAAGAGTTTCAATCAATCAGGTACCCTGAAAAGACACCTTCGTATCCACCATGGAGAAAAAGCTTTCCAGTGTAAACATTGTGACAAGAGTTTCCGCTATTCAGATACACTGAAGACACACAAGTGTTTCCACACTGGAGAAGAACCTTTCCAGTGTAAAGTCTGTAACAAGAGTTTCAGTTGTTCATATAAACTGAAGAGACACCAGCGTTTCCATACTGGAGAAAAAGCTTTCAGCTGTGAACATTGTGACAAGAGTTTCAGTCAGTCGTCTAAACTGAAGATACACCAGCTTATCCACACTGGAGAAAAAGCTTTCAGCTGTGAACATTGTGACAAGAGTTTCAGTCAGTCGTCTAAACTGAAGATACACCAGCTTATCCACACTGGAGAAAAACCTTTCCACTGTAACTATTGTGACAAGAGTTTCAATCGATCAGGTACCCTGCAAATACACCTTCGTATCCACACTGGAGAAAAACCTCTCCAGTGTAAACATTGTGACGAGAGTTTCCGCTATTCAAATCAACTGAAGATGCACCAGCGTTTCCACACAGGAGAAAAAACCTTTCCAGTGTAAACAATGTGACAAGAGTTACAGTCAGTCAGGTCAACTGAAGACACACGTGTTTCCACGCTGGACACAAAACCTTTCAACTGTAAACGGCGTGTTCTCAAAAGAGAAAACTCTTCAGAATGTTAACAGTGTGACAAGAGTTTCAGTCATTTAAGTGCTCTGAAAACAGTGCATTCACTCAAAGGGAGACATTTAACAGCTGCATGTTGGCAGGGATTTGGATAGACAAATAAACAAACATATTATAGTGCTTTATACTGATCCTGTCAACAGAAGCCTTCCATTAGGACTCGATTTTGGAGACCTTTTCCTGATCCTTTATTTTTCTTCTACTGTCTTTACAGTACAATGTTACAGAAATTAGTTTTAGGTGTTAATAGTAAATGTTTGTTATTTCATTTAGTATTTTTTTCCTTTTTTTTTACCTAGGTATCGGTGTTATTAACCTATATTGTAATAGAATGTATCATCACACCATTGAAATGAGTTGCTGAAAACCTCGCAAAATTACCCTTTAAAGTTCAAACCATATCAAATATTGGTAGAGCTATTTTCTTTTCTAGATTGTTAATTTTTATATTATGATTTAATGTGATTTTACTCTTCCCAATGAATGCCTGCCCAATTAACCCAATTAACTAAAGGAAATAATTGGTGTATGTATTCATTAAGAATGAAGACAATAGTTGTTACACTTAATGGAATGTCTTTGATCCTTATTAAGTTATATTACATAATTGTTGTGATGTGATGGTAAATAAAAGCCTATTGAAGGCATTCATACTCACTCATTGATATCACACAAACACATGAACTACAATTTATTATTATGCTATAAATGTCATGGATTATTATCAGGAAGTTGAAAGATAAGCTATGTTGTTTAAAGGGTCCCCACCATGAATTTCACATTTTTCATTTTTTTCTTGTTTTTTGGTGCGATTGAGCGCAGTGCTGTGGTGAGCTCTGCCCAGTCTGACGTGCGCTGCTTGCGCATCAAAGAAATTACACATCAGAGAGAAATTACATTAATTTGGTGTCGGACCTTGTCGTCCTGCTTTAGGAGGACCGGGCTGTGTACTTTTTGCCCTGTGCAAAGCTCTGGCATTTGGCCACATTGAAGGCGTGGCCTAAATTGACAAATTCAGGGCTGAAAGATATTTCAAATTCATGCTGGAATTTGCACAACTCTTATCCAAATCTCATATGTTGGTACATAGTCTTGCTTCCAGTTCAGGAGAATCATTTTTCTTTCTTTTTTTGCTACAACCATGCCCAGAGAAATGGCTTGAGATTCAAATGTATTTATACCATTTAAAACAGGTGTTACTCCGAGAATACTTACCACAGGACTTGGTTCCCAGTTCTTCTCGAAGGCTTTAGAACAGCATTAGAAAACACTTTTCCAGAAGTTAGTGAGTTTTTTACATGACCAGAAAGAATGTGCCAGCATGCCGTGTGCCATCTTACATCTATTGCAAATGGGAGATACATCAGGATATAATCATTGCAGTCTTTCTTTAGAATAATATAGACGATTAATTGTTTTGAATTTTATCAAATTGTGTCTGCAATTTATTGAGCACCTATTTGCAAGACCTTCTGTCCATGTCCCTTCCTGTATCACTTTTCCCAATTATGTCTCCCAACTGCTTTTAAGGGCATGTGTGTCAATTTGAACACCTTTGTATGTTATGATAAAAATAAGAAATTGCCCCAGGATTATGGAGGTTAATTAATGTGTTAATATTTTCAAGTAGTTCATTACAACAAAGGTTTTTCCTAATGTGACAAAGTGGTATAGTTTAAATTAATTGCCAGACAACGCCACCTGGGGAATTGCGCCCCAGGAAATATTTATCTTAGAGAACCACTTCGACTATACACTTTTGTACAATGGTAACTCCTCACACAAGTTCGTTTTACAGAAAATCAGGCAGAAACATGTTTTAACACAAAGTACAAATAGGCTTTTATTTAAGACCTTTAAATCATGGTCATGTCATTAGTATTTCAATTAACAATAAAATGCATCCAATGAAGATCAGTGTAATCCAGAGTCAACAATAAAATATACTGTGAATCTAATATGGGCCAGTACTGGGACAAGGGAGGAGGAACAGGCTGACCAACCAAGGCAATGGCACCCCCAAATAACAGCAAACCAAACTTAAAACAGCAAACACATCAAAATGTGGGAATTACCACTACCATGGTGGCCATCGCCTGTTCCAGTTATAGGCCCAGCACCAGGCCTGTAGATAGAGAACAGAATTAGGACTCAGTAGATTATAGTACATGGACAGGCCTATTTAAGTAGGCTACAAGGTATAATGAATGCACAATAAGGTTAGCCCCACTAGGCTTAGAGACCAAAGTTCTTCATTAGCGTTGTACTGTATGACTGGGAGGACTCAAAGTTGTGGGTCTTTCTTATGGAGTGGTAACACCAAACGCAGCAAAGCACCAGCAGAACAGCAGCCTGTCACCTTAGCGCTGAAATGGCGAGGCACAAGTTGCCATATTAGTATTTGAGTGTAATTTATAGACCAACATTCACCAGAGACAGGAACAGAGAGATTTGTTATGAACATACCGTGTTTGCCTGAGTAGCACACACACACATGCATGTCCGCAGTGGCGGACAGCCGGACAGGAGTACGGTATGTGTGGCACATGGTTGCCACACGCCAGGGTAGGACTCCGAAGGAGTTCTAGTGAGCATCTACAACAACAACAACGGCCAGGTTCAAGTTAGTTCTCAATGAATACAGGCGATCGCTTAAACAGCAAAACACAATAAACATACCTTAACTGAGGAAATTACAATTATAGCTGAAGCCCATCAGGCCAGCAGAAGCTGTAGGGCACCTTCCATAGCTGAATTCCAATCCGAAGGGTTTGCACTTTGAAGTGCGCATTTGAAGGGCTATGACGTCACTGGTCACAGATCTACAAGCTCACAATGCGTCGCAACGCAACACATTGTGAGCTTGTAGATTGCTATTTGGCGCGGCCCAGTGACGTCATAGCCCTTCAAATGCGCACTTCAAAGTGCGAACCCTTCGGATTGGAATTCAGCTCATGTGCCCCACCAGCGAAGGGAGACAACCAGCTAGCTCGCAGCTGCAAGGCATGCTGCTTAAATACCATTTTCAATCAGGCCCTTAACAAGTGGGAGGAGGATGGGCGGTGGGAAGTGACGCCCATACTGCTACACTAACATAATCTCTAATTTCCAAATACTTATGACAATTAGATACCGGGATATTGTAGGTTATATGAAGCTGTTCAAATGACATGAAATGCCCTTCAAAGTATTAGTCTATTATTTCTTTAATACCCTTATGATTCCAGCTGGTGAAGACAGGATCGTTTAGGCCAGGCACAAAGGAATGATTTTGACATTTTGGCTATCAATATATGTGTTTGGTGACTTTGCAAAAGACTGTGAAAATTGATGACTCATCACTAAAGCATCGTTTTGAGGGGCCATTTCTTGCCCAAGGAATGTTTTTCGTGCAAAACAAATGCTTGCAATGGATTCAGAATAATTAAAAACCCCTAGTTGGACCCCTCACATACCACTTAAAGCAGATTTTTTGGGAGTCATTTTTTCCTATATAGTGTGTAGTGTATAGTAAGTGAAGGTAGGTATGTCGTTTTCAAAACTTTCCCCTGATGGGATTCCTTGGGACTTTTTTTCCCTCACTAAGGACATAATGAGGATACAAAATCAGTTGAGTTTGCTACTATTGCAATTTGTTTTAGGTTTAGCCTAATTTTGGCCTAAAATTACTGGACTATTTTCATATAGCTGGTTGCCTGTTCCTCTCGCAGGATCTGGCAGCGCAGCCGCAGCGTGAAATCACGGGACCAGGAAGTGAAAACGCCGTGCGGAGGTTTTCAGCTCTGTCAAGTGAGCAGCACTAACGTTTCCGGCCGGGGATTGACAGCAATAAGCCAGGTTCCAGCCTTCAAAATAAAAGTACAGTACTGTGCGGTAAAAAGACAAGTATTAAAAATAATAATAATAATAATAATAATAATAATAATAATAATCATTATATATAGATATAGATATAGATATAGATATATAGATAGATAGATGTGTGTCTCTATACAAGTGTACGTCTAAGTGTCCCAACACATTATAGGCTATTTCAGATTGCAATTTGTGTATATGCGAGCTTGTAAGGCTACTTAACATGTTAATTCCATTCTTTCTACTGTAATCCATAGAAGAGCTATCAATTGGTTGTTGATACAAGTAGGATACACCTAATTAGGTCTAGTTACTCTTACTAATGCCTTTAATTATCATTTTTACTTTTCTGATTATTTAGATGGGACATATGGAAGGCCACTATGGGCTATTAATGTAATTAATGAACATACACTTTGTGTGTATCTACACCAGGGGTCTTCAACAGGGGGTCCGGGACCCCATAGGGGGAGGCACCAGATCTACCTGTGATAGGACCATTCTTTTAGAATAAATGAACAACCCCCTCATCCCTTTTATGAGGAGAACTTTAGAAAAAAAAAATAGCAGATCTACAAGCTTGTAGATCTGCTATTTTAGGTAAAACAAGAGGGGACCGTACAGAGTGAAGGTCAAATTTACAAAGTAAATGATCAAGGAATTAAGGAGAAGAGGAAATCTCCCAAACGCGTGCGTGGGTCCAAAGCACCGACACAAAGCGCCACCTGCTCTCCAGCGCCCACTAGAGTCGGAAAATGGCCTTTTGAAGCCGTTTTGTGCACCTGGCCGCACTGGACGTCCAGCAGCACTTGCAATGCCGCCTCTCCCGCTTAGCGGAGAGTGTGGTGTGGAATGCATGCTTGGGTCCAAAGTGCCGACACGAATAGTTGTCTCCTGTCCAGTGTCCAATTTGAAAAGGTTATATGCACTCCATTGAACAGCATTTATTCTTTATAATTTTTTTTGCCCAGAAACATAATTAGCATTGTGTATGTTCGTTTAAATGCTTAATCTATATTTTGAATGTGCATATCATGGGAAAATTCATCGTTTTTCAACATTTTTCAATTGCCTCAGGGCCCTCAGGGCTACTCTTATTTTGAAGAGATCGTCAACCGGTTGTCTTATTGCTGCTACGCTAATGCTGCTCACTTGACAAAGGCCAGAGAGAGAACGTCTTTCATAGAAAGCCTGTTATTATAATACAAGTTTACAGTGAACAAACATTCGTTAGAAGTTGTGTCTGATGTTTGTGCAGGTCTTTGCACCGCAGTCTGTGTAAAGAGCTACAGACTGGCACGTTGTGACAACGTGAGGAATTTTACAC
This sequence comes from Nannobrachium achirus, assembly GCF_963921795.1. Lineage (NCBI taxonomy): Eukaryota > Metazoa > Chordata > Actinopteri > Myctophiformes > Myctophidae > Nannobrachium > Nannobrachium achirus. The sequence continues at coordinate 56,978,766 of NC_137826.1, forward strand.
ACGGAGTTCAAAGACGGGTTTGTTTTGTTGGCTAATGCTAATGCTAAACTAGCTTCAAGAAAGAGGAGTTTGATTGATTGAAGACTTTATTAGAAGTTTGCATAGGAAAAGGTACAGTTTCATGACGGTACAGTTCACTGGTACAAGGTCTACTAAAAGGAGATCCATGAAAAGACTAAGCTTATTTCCACTGGAAACCATTGAAGTATCTCATATAAAACGGTCCTGATCCACTTCAGAGCTGTTAACGTGTGTTTTCTACCAGAGTACATTCATGGAAGGTATGTTTTTGTTTTGTTACAAAAGATTGTAGACCTATAACCTGAGTGTTGAGCTGACAGTAGGGTGAACATTATATATTCAGCCCCTCGGTTGGTGGCAACCACTGAAAACAACACTAGGCCCTTTATTGTATTTCTGCCTAAAATGTTAGTGAATGTTGAAAACATGGACATATTAATAGTTTGTTTTTTTAGCGCTTTTAGAGATATTTCCGGAGCACACATCTTGAAAACGAGACAATCCCTGCTAAACGGCGTCTGATCACCCTACCTAAACGAAAGTGGGCATTTAGTATTACTGTAGGGAACATACTTGAGAGAAAGACTATTATTAGTTAAACTTTGCGACAGAAGGTCACAGTTTAGTATTTAAAAGGTCACATGTCTGTCCGGACTACTGTCTGGACGTGTACACTTTTATACGGTCTATGGGTTTGCCGCTCTGACATCGCAGTGATGTGAGGGGATCCACACTAACATAATCCCTTTATGCCCATATATGGAGATCCCTGATATTATCAATATTAATCCCATAGCTTAGCTAACAGGACTTCTTATGGGAATGCCCATATATGGAGGCCACATAACACACTAACAGAATCCATATAGGCCTATGGCCTAGACAGCCCATATCTGTGTGGCTGGTTCAGACAGGGATCTCCATATATGGGCTTAAACTTTAGGTATTGTATGTATGAAGTCAGATGTCATAGACGTCATAGGACTTTCACATAACCATTAACTGAGTAAGCATGTTTGAGCTCTCACAGCATAGGCCAGGGGTATTCAACAAAATTGTCCAGGGGGCCACATTGACAGAAACCCAAGGGGCCAGGGGCCAACGGCGCCGGAGCCGGGGTTTTTTGGACCGGACTGCCACCCCACTTTTCATGCTATCGACCATATTCTTCTGTAATTTTGTCTCTCTTTTTCCCCCCAAACGGCGCTATAGTCCAAACGTTCCCAATGACTTGCTGGAGGTCGCCGCGACCCCCTTACACATGCTAATTGCTTCTAATCTAATACACAAGTATGTCTGTGCTAAACATGTTCAACCGGTTCTGTATCCCAATTGTTGAAATGACGGCATGCAGGCTTCAGTGGTGTGAAGTAACTGCATGATTACATGTAGACGACTCATAGCCTACTGTAGGCCTACTTAATTTTTCTTTATAGAGTAGGCTTATTTCAATAGCCTACTTTTACTTCTAGGCTACTCCACTACATCTCAGAGGCAAATATTGTGGGCTACTTTTACTCCACTACAAATATTTGAAAACGGTTATTAGTTTGCCAATTCGATTATTATAAAGGCATATTAACCACTTCAGCCCTCAGCCCTACATTTGGTCTATTTGAAGATACAAGCTCACAATGTGACGCATATTGTGAGCTTAGATCTGCTAAAATATTTTATACAAACAATTGTGAAAACCTGTCAAATCAAATGGGACATTCTGCATTATGACTAGGCCTACTACTAGGCTACATTTTATTACAGCCTACATTTTGATTACCCAAAACGTCATTACTCCAGGAGGCCTACATTTTGAACATGGGACTTTTAACAGAGTAGCCTATTTCTACTTTTACTTAAGTAAAACATGTGAGTATTTTTTAATCACTGACGGCCTTTCTGATCGGCTCGCTCACTCTCACTCTCATCAGTGCGATGCAGCAGCAGAGCAATTCATTTATGAGTTCTAACTTCTTCTAACTTTCACCATACTGTAACTCAGTATAAGCTTGAATTTTCCTTACTTTATTAATTTAAAGTTAATTTATTTTCTCGAATATACCCTAATTTTCAATGATGCGAGATTGCAGAAGATAATAGGCCTATTGAAATAAGAACAGCAGTATAAAACAATTCTGAAAACGACACTTGAAAGTTAAATTCTTTATCCAGAGCTACTTATAATACTTATACTTATAATTGTCATAACAACACATAGGCTATAGTTACTTAACAAAAGTCCGAGGTGTACGTTTGGTTGCGGTCATGATATCATCATCTGGCCACGCCCACAATACCGTCCCCTCACTATTTTACCCCTGCCGGCACTCAATGGAAACCAGCTTTAAAGATGTAGGAGATGCTCCAAACAAAGTTTTGAAAGCTTTAAAGCTGGTTTCCATTGAGATTACATTGAATTACCAAGCTAAACGTTCAACTCTATATCTGTAGTGTGAATGAGGCATTAGGAGTTTGTTCGGACTCTTTGAAAACACACACACGCTACTCTACCTAGCGCTACTCCTGTGCCTGTTTTGGGGGATTGAGAAAACTCATAGCTAAAGACTAGTTTCTCCATAGCCGTCACTTTATGTTCGCACAATGAGGCATGTCACTTTACGGGTTGCATAGTGCGATTTTGAATTAGTTGCAGCTGAACGCTCATCGTGTCCGATGCACATCCTTTTTTTTTTTTTGCATAATGTGAGCTTGTAGATTAGCAGTTTTCATCAAGCTCACGTCGCAGCAAGCCTTCCCATTGCACAACGTCCATTCAGTGTGTGTGGGGAGGACGGGAGGGACTGGGTTGAGAGAGAGAGAGAGTGAGAAAGAGAAACAGAACACTACAGCCCTGTTCAAGTAGGCTATAGAAACATATCTTATATTATGTTACTCAAAATGGGCACCTGCCCAGTCGGGCAACCTGGTAGCGAACTTCACCTGCCCGACCATTTTATTTACCTGTCCCGGGCAGTCGGACAAGCGTTAGCGTCAACCCCTGAAAAACCCAAAGTAGTTAGTAAATGTTTGAAAAATAATTACATTTTAGGAATCCAGTATTGACCGTCACATTATGATTCTGCTCCTAGGCATCCCCCAGGAGAGGAGCTCCAGTCTGCTCCAGGAGGAACCAGAGCCTCCATACATTAAAGAGGAACAGGAGGAACCAGAGCCTCCACACATTAAAGAGGAACAGGAGGAGCTACTTCAAAGACCAGAGGAGCCAGTGAAAAGTAAAGATGGTGATGAAGACATCTCTTCTCACTGCTATGAAGTTGAAGTTGAGCTTGAATCTGACGCTGAAGACACTGAAGGCACTGATGATTGGGAGGAGACCAGTGGAGGTTAGTCAGTGTTCAAACAGGGACAGGGAAAATGGGGAGTTGGGCGACTCTAATTTCTAAACTCTAAACTTGAATTTAGAAAAACAGACAAATTCAACTGGAAATATTTAGTACTACCAGCTAGCTTATTGTAGGAATCAGGCTTTTTGTTTAGAACGGGCCACTCCTGATACAATGTGACAAATCAGACAGGTCCGTTTTGATGACACGACTAGAGATAATGTTTAGTGTCAAACGATTAAAAATATTTAATCTTATTAATCGCATTATTTAATAATCATTAATCGCTAATTAATCATTTTTTTTCTTCTTTAAACTGCTTGCTTTATACAAATGCATGTTTATTATTATGGAACAATGAAAAATACCATCCAGAATCTCAAGTAACAAAAGGTGTGCATGGGAGAACATTTTAATAATTAAATCATGAACTCAAGCCAAACAAATAACAGATGATCACCTGCCGGTCCGTGCGGCGGCCGCCGGTCCTACTGCCGGTACTGGCGGTCGAAGTGCCAGGCCTATCGCCGGCGAAGCAGTGCGACTGCCGTTCGAACTGCCGGTCCAAAACATTATTTCTTATTATGGCATTATTAGGGCCCGAGCACACACAGTGTGTGAGGACCCTATTGTATTTGCAAAGATTCTTCTTCTTCTTCTTCTTCCGCCGAATGAATCGCGTTTTTGAGGCGCCAAACGTACTCCAAAAGTTGCGCAACTTTGCAAGCACATTACAAGTGGCGAAAAATTACGTAATTAAAAAAAAAATTAAGGGGGCGTGGCCTAATGGCTTAACAGCGCCCCCTACAATATTTCAACGCAACAGCCCCACTATACGGTTTCACCCACAAGTATGAAAATCTGTACACATCTGTATCGTGTCCGGACTCACAAAAAAGTCTCTCTGCGCCACGTCCGAAACCAAACAGGAAGTCAGCCATTTTGACTAATTAGTGGCGTTTTGGTGCATTTTTGGCCGTTTTCACAGGTCGCACTTTAACGAACTCCTCCTAGGGGGTTAATCGGATCAACTTCAAGTTCGCTCGGCATACTCAAGACACCTTAACGATGAAAAGTTGTGCGAATCGTGAGTTTTCGTAAAACGGCGTGCCCGTGGCGAAGGGTCAAACTTCCTTCGCCAAACAGGAAGTGCCCCCTCTTCTGATTGGTCCATACTTGATTGTTCCTTTTTTTGGCTGTTACTCATCAACCGTTTATCGTACAGAGTTGTGGCTGGTATCATATCACTTGACTAAGAGTCCTTCTCCTTAATTGGTTTAACTAAGCCCCGCCCCCTCTTCTGATTGGCCGAAACTTAATTGTTCTTTTTTGGCTGTTACTCATCAACTGTTTATCGTACAGAGTTGTGGCTGGTATCATATGACTTGACTAAGGGTTCTTCACCCGCCCCCTCTTCTGATTGGTCGATTATTGATAGTTCCTATTTGCTATCTTTTCAATGGTTTGTAATAAATGCAATAGTGTAACTGTGTCTAGGTGTAATAACTGTAATAGCGCAATAAGTGTAATAGTGTAATAAGTGTATTAGTGTATTAGTGTAATAAGTGTAATAAGTGTAATAGTGTAATAAGTGTAATAGTGTAATAAGTAGTGTAATAAGTGTAATAGTGTAATAAGTGTAATAGTGTAATAGTGTAATAGCGCAATAAGTGTAATAGTGTAATAGCGCAATAAGTGTAATAGTGTAATAAGTGTAATAGTGTAATAGTGTAATAAGTGTAATAGTGCAATAGTGTAATAAGTGTAATAGTGTAATAGTGTAATAGTGCGATAAGTGTAATAGTGTAATATGTATAATAGTGTAATAGTGTAATAGTGTAATAGCGCAATAAGTGTAATAGTGTAATAAATGTAATAGTGTAATAGTGTAATAGCACAATAAGTGTAATAGTGTCATAAGTGTAATAGTGTAATAAGTGTAATAGTGTAATAGTGTGATAGTGTGATAGTGTAGTAGCGCAATAAGTGTAATAGTGTAATAGCGCAATAAGTGTAATAGTGTAATAGTGTAATAAGTGTAATAGTGTAATAACGCAATAAGTGTAATAGTGTAATACATATAATAGTGTAATAGTGTAATAAGTGTAATGTAATAGTGTAATAGCGCAATAAGTGTAATAGTGTAATACGTGTAATAGTGTAATAAGTGTAATAGTGTAATAGTTTAATAGTGTAATAGCACAATAAGTGTAATAGTGTAATAAGTGTAATAGTGTAATAGTGTAATAAGTGTAATAGTGTAATAGCACAATAAGTGTAATAGTGTAATAAGTGTAATAGTGTAATAAGTGTATTAGTGTAATAGTGTGATAGTGTGATAGTGTAGTAGCGCAATAAGTGTAATAGTGTAATAGCGCAATAAGTGTAATAGTGTAATAAGTGTAATAGTGTAATAGTGTAATAAGTGTAATAGTGTAATAGTGTAATAGCGCAATAAGTGTAATAGTGTAATATGTATAATAGTGTAATAGTGTAATAAGTGTAATGTAATAGTGTAATAGCGCAATAAGTGTAATAGTGTAATAAGTGTAATAGTGTAATAAGTGTAATAGCACAATAAGTGTAATAGTGTAATACGTGTAATAGTGTAATAAGTGTAATAGTGTAATAGCACAATAAGTGTAATAGTGTAATAGTGTAATAAGTGTAATAGTGTAATAGCACAATAAGTGTAATAGTGTAATAGTGTAATAAGTGTAATAGTGTAATAGGGCAATAAGTGTAAAAGGGCAATAAGTGTAATAGTTTAACTGCTGCCCCTTGTGACGTGGGTAGAGCTGCGAGGGCCCGGTCATCGCTGCTTGCAGCTTTAATTTTGTCTTATTCTGTCTTAAAGTGTACTGCAAATTAGGATGGGACAGCATCAACATCAGCGCAGAGCTTCGTCGTTCCCCAGACTACGGAGTCATAGTGTGTTAATCGCGCGTAAAAACAAAAATAGTTGAACAAAGAATTTTACGTTAACTTTGACAGCCCTAGGCTAGTACTGATATGTGTGATGGTTGGACAAAATCTGTTGGAATAATAATGTGATTTTTGCAAATCTGCCTCCTGGTGGCGCTATAGCAAGACAATTTGAAAAATCACCTTCTCTTACCTTCCATCTTTCTCTATATGTCTGTTTTCTTTGTCTTTCTCTCTCAGGAGCAACGTCCCAGTCTTCCCAGACTCAGAACTTTCGCTGTCCCTGTCCTGGGTGTCTATTCTGCTTCACATCTTATGACTTCCTCCGTAAACACATCATGCACAGTGAAGGGCACAGTAAACTCTTCCACCAAATGCAGAGGAATGGACAGATCACCTCAGCAGCCTCTCAGCACATCACCGACTCTGTAACCAGCCAGAAGCAAGGAGACACAGATGAACCAGGAGAAGTACAGACATGTCATCTGACTTCCACTCAAAGTAAAACACATGTCTGTAAACATTGTGGCGAGAGTTTCAGTTGGTCAGATCAACTGAAGAGACACCAGCGTATTCACACTGGACCTTTCAACTGTAAATTTTGTGACAAGAGTTTCAGTGAGTCAGCTGAACTGAAGAGACACCATGATGTCCACCATGGAGAAAAACCTTTCCATTGTAATCATTGTGGCAAGAGTTTCAGTGATTCAGGTAACCTGAAGGCACACCAGCTTATCCACACTGGAGAAAAACCTTTCAGCTGTGAACATTGTTACAAGAGTTTCAATAGGTCATCTCACCTGAAGTCACACCAGCGTATCCACACTGGAGAAAAACCTTTCCAGTGTAAACTTTGTGACAAGAGTTTCAGTGAGTCAGGTGCCCTCAAGAGACACCAACATATTCACACTGGAGAAAAACCTTTCCATTGTATGCATTGTGACAAGAGTTTCAGTCAGTCATCTTCCCTGAAGACACACCAGCTTATCCACACTGGAGAGAAACCTTTCAGCTGTGAACATTGTGACAAGAGTTTCAGCCGTTCATCTCTCCTGAAGAGACACCAGCGTATCCACACTGGATAAAAACCTTTCCAGTGTAAACTGTGTAACAAAGGTTTCAGTGATGTAGGTAGTCTAAAGAACCATGAGCGTATCCACACTGGAGAAAAACCTTTCCAATGTAAATATATTGACAAGAGTTTCCGCTTTTCAAATCAACTGAAGAGGCACCAGCGTTTCCACACAGGAGAAAAAACCCTTTCCAGTGTAAACTGAAGACAAGTGTTTCCACACTGGACAAAAAAACCTTTCCACTGTAAACAGCGTGTTCACAAAACAGAAAACTCTTCAAAATGTTAACAGTGTGATGAGAGTTTCAGTCATTTAAGTGCTCTGAAAACAGTGCATTCACAAAGGGAGACATTTAACAGCTGTATGTTGGCAGTGAGTTGGATAGAGAAACAAACAAACAAATTACAGAGATTTATACTGATCCTGTCAACAGAGGCCTTCGATTTTGCTGATCCTTTGTTTTCTTCTACTGTCTTTACAGTACAATGTTACAGAAATTAGTTGTAGGTGTTAATAGTAAATATTTGTTATTTCATTTAGTTTTGTTTTACCTATGTATTGGTGTTATTAACCTATATTGTAATAGAATGGATCATCACACCATTGAAATGAATCGCTGAAAACCTCCCAAGATGGCTCCACCTGTCCATTGAACTCCATTGAAAGATTACTCAAGCTATAAATGACCCTTTAAAGTTCAAACCATATCAAATGTAGGTAGAGCTATTTTCTTTTCTAGATTTCTTTAATATTATGATTTAATGTGATTTTACAAGAGTACTCTTCGTACAAGAATACATTCCCAATGAATGCCTGCCCAATTTACCCAATTAACTAAAGGAAATAATTTGCATAATGTATTCATTATGAATCAAGACAATATAGTTGTTACACTTAATGGTATGTCTTTGATCCTTATTAAGTTATATTATATAATTGTTGTGATGTGATGTGATGGAAAATAAAAGCCTATCGAAGGCATTCATTCTCACTCATTGATAGCACACAAACACATGCACCACGATTTATTATTATGCTATAAATGTCATGGATTATTATCAGGAAGGTGAAAGATAAGCTATGTTGTTTAAAGGGGCCCCACCATGAATTTCACATTTTTCATTTTTTTCTTGTTTTTCGGTGCTAGTGAGCGCAGTGCTGCTGCCCAGTCTGACGTGCGCTGCATGCGCATCAAAGAAATGACACATCAGAGAGAAATTACATTAATTTGGTGTCGGACCTTGTCGTCCTGATTTGGGAGTTTTTGCCCCGTGCAAGGCTCCAATGAGTAAGAATGACCTTTTTGACAATTTTCCTATTTTTTTAATCGTGTGTGTGTGTGTGTGTGTGTGTGGGTGGGTGACGTGACGTAACGTTTTCGCTGTCCTCGGTGTCAAACATGTATAAATAAAAAATATATTTGTCAAAAACCTTCTGAATATTGTGCAGGACATTAAGCTTTATGTGAACTTACTCAAGATTAAAGCATTTCATTCCTCATTTCTTCAGAATGTTCAACCAAACATGGCAAAACTCATATGGTGTGACTGTCCTGACCTTGTTTCTCAAAGTGGGAACTTGAATAAAACTAAGAAAAAGAATTGCTAAAAATCATTTGAAAATGAATTTAGGCAAAAAAAATGTCTATTTGTGAGCCTATATCTTTTCAAAGTCAAAGCATAATGTTTTCAGTCATTTCTGATCAAAAACATTTTGTCCCCCAAACCAAAATCATTTGGTGTGACACTAGTTTGGACAAATTAAACAGGCAATTATTTGGACACCTATTGGCTAGAGAGGTCCTTCTTCTGTAAGGCTATTCAGCACTCCCAGCACAACTGCAAGACAGGTGTCTGAGGTGAGTTATGATTTTAACATTTTCATGAAATGCCATCTTGTTGAAACTTTGACAAACTCACCACTTTGGATGTCTGTTGGTGTGACACCTTTTCATTAAAAAAAGCTTAAGTTATTTGAAGTTTTGGTCATATTTCCATGTAGATCTAGGTTGCTTTGTTATAGCTAGCATGCTGTTAGCATGCTAATGTGTACATAGTAGCCTCAAGGTAAACCTAAATGCAGAAAAACGTAATATGGTGTGACACTTAATCATAATGGTGTGACATCTGCTTGTCACGCCATATGACTTGATTGTCACACCATATGATTTATACTGTATTTAACTACAGATATAACAATAAATAACAAAGTTCCATGTTTCTTTTGTACATGTAAACATTTGTTTTAAACATTTCTACATAAAATGTAATTTAGCTTCATTCAGTGATACTTCAAATTCATCAGACAGAGCAGAAACCCCTTCACAGAAACCTTAACATATTGTTTCAATCTAAATTTCTCTTTGTCTTAAACTATACATTCCATTTTCTTTTGTCAGCTGGAAAATGACAAGTGCTGAGAGAACGAGAAAGTACAGGGAGAAACTAAACAATGACCCAGCAAGGAGAGAGGAGCCAAAGGGGCGAGACTGCATTTTCTACGAAGAGCAGGAGGTTGTCTGTGGCATAGCAGAACCGCAACAAGGCAGCCGGTTTGCTACCCTCACCAAATACGACTGGCTGATGTACAATACAGTCTAAATGTATAATCTAATCTGATCTAATACTTTTGTACTTTCACTCACTGGACTGGACAGTGGACAGTGTTAAGGTAGGACCCGAGACAAAACTAGCGAAAATAGCTGATCTACAAGCTCTCAACACGTTGTGCTGCGAGAGCTTGTAGATCAGCTATTTTTGGAGTTGCGCAACCCAGCACTCTTTAGCTAGTGGAGATGTGGTGTAATGTCATGATTCCTAATTACATTTGTTCAACACAAAATGCTGTGTTCAAGTTCAGGAGACTTCGGAAAAAAGCAATTTACCTGAATGCTGAGTTCTGTTTCCACTAATTGGTGTTAATAAAATGTTGCCTTGGCTCCAAGTGTGGCTATGCGCCTTATTGTCTCTTTAGGATCCTTCTGCCGTGGGCCGGCAGAAGACTTAGGTGTGCGTAGCATTCCTGTGCACATCCTCATCATCCATCTACTACTACAATTCTTTCTTATCCCATGTTAAAGCCCTACAATAATATCCTGTTCAGAAATATTAAGGCCATGTTATCCTGGGTAATTGTTTAATCAATCAGTAAAGTTCAGTACTCACTAATAGGTAGGTTAAAACACAGTTTGCTTTGACACATGAAGATATGATCATACGGTGTGACACTAAATAATTTGGTGTGACATTCCAAATAGTGAAAAATCATACCTTTATTAATGATTAAACCAAAAAAATGTTTATGGATTACATAGAGAATATTATCAGGAAGAGTCACAAATATTTGTGTAATTTTAGAGAAAGTTTTGACAGAATACATTTAAAATATGTTGTAAGATCATGAACATGGGCCTCACACAGAGTGTCGATTATGAAAAAAATATACTGATATAATTAATTTTCAAAAAACTATAGTGGACCACTGGTTAGTTATGATAAAGGACTTTGATAAAGTGAGTAACTTAAGAAAGATGTACTCCATTTTAATTTTATAAACAATTATTTTCATGTCACACCATATGACGATTTTAGGCACAAGTACAACAAACTGCTGAATAAAGTCTGATTCCAATAAAATATCTAAAAACAAAATGTATTTCCATAAGGTTGAGAGTGAGTAGAACAAAAGTAAATAACTTTTATGCCTGCATTTTAAAGTTTTTTTAAAAACACATTTTTTGGGGCGTCACGTCACTGACCCGTGTGTGTGTGTGTGTGTGTGTGTGTGTGTGTGTGTGTGTAGATGTATGTATGTGTGTGTGTGTGTGTGTGTGTGTGTGTGTGTGTGTGTGTGTGTGTGTGTGTATATATATATATATATATATATATATATATATATATATATATATATATATATATATATATATATATACAAACACACACACACACACACACACACACACACACACACACACACACACACACACACATCTATCTCCCTGGCATTTGGCCACATTGCCCCTAAATTGACAAATTCGGGCCTGAAAGGTATTTCAAATTCATGCTGGAATTTGCACAACTCTTATCCAAATCTCATATGTTGGTACATAGTCTTGCTTCCAGTTCAGGAGAATAATTTTTCTTTCTCTTTTTGCTACAACCATGCCCAGAGAAATGGCTTGAGATTCAAATGTATTCATATCCTTTAAAACACTTGTTACTCCGAGAATACTTACCAGAGGACTTTGTTCCCAGTTCTTCTCGAAGGCATCAGAAAAGCATTCGAAAAACACTTTTCCAGAAGTTAGTGAGTTTTTTACATGACCAGAAAGAATGTGCCAGCATGCCGTGTGCCATCTTACATCTATTGCAAATGGGAGGTACATCAGGATATAATCATTGCAGTCTATCTTTAGAAAAATATAGACGATGAATTGTTTTGAATTGTATCAAATTGTGTCTGCAATTTATTGAGCACCTATTTGCAATGTCCCTTCCTGTATCACCCAGTTCTGTCTCCCAACTGCTTTTAAGGGCATGCGTGTTAATTTGAACATGTCTTTGTATGTTATGATAAAAATAAGAAATTGCCCCAGGATTAAGGGGGTTAAATGTATTAATATTTTCAAGTAGTTCATTACACCAAAGGTTTTTCCTAACATAATCTCTAATTTCCAAATACTTATGACTATTAGATACTGGGATATTGGGTGAGTTCGGAAACCCGCACCGGGTGTGTACTCAGTGTAGTGAATGCAGTGGGCGTGACGTTGGAGAGTGCGTTCAGTGTGGCTTATTTACAAACGACCAGTTTTAACAGGCAGCTGTGTGCTTTTTCACTCTGAACTCTGAAGGTAAACTTTCTGAAAAGCAGCAGTTGCTGCTGAGTATGCTAACGTAACGTTGCTATCAGGAGATGTAGGTCTAATTCACAACATTGGCATGTTGTTGATGTGTGTGAAACCAGGACCGTTTTTAGCTATAGGCGGTATAGGCGGTCGCCTAGAGCGCCATCCTAGAGGGGGCGCCGAGGGGGCGCCGAAATGGAGGGAGTGGACCCAAACCGGCCCAAAACTGACTAAATTCACGGCAAAACCCGCAAAAACCGCGAGTGGGGGGGGCGCATTCGAGAGAGCTCGCCTAGAGCGCCGATTAGGCGCGCTACGGCCCTGTGTGAAACTATCAAGCCCAAACAAACAATTAAGCTGCAAGTGCTGTGTTTTGCGGTTATTTCCTCCATTGTTCACAGCTGAGAAGCATTCGAGACACGGCCATGAAAACCAACCAATCAGAACACCGCACCACACCACCACACCGCCTAACCCCATCTTCTGAGTAGGGTTGGTGAGTGCGTGCACTCAACACACCAGTGCGCCGCGCACTGGATTTCCGAACGACAACGCACCAAACGCACCGAATAAACGAACGACAACTTGGCACACCAGTGTGTTGAGTGCGCATTTCCGAATGCGCCCATTGTAGGTTATATGAAGCTGTTCAAATGACATGAAATGCTCTTCAATAAGTCTCTTATTTCTTTAATACCCTTATGATTACAGCTGGTGAAGAGACGATTGTTTAGGCCAGGCACAAAGGAATGATTTTAACATATTGGACTATCAATATGTGTTTGGTGACTTTGCATACAGTCTAATTTGTCCAGACTTTAAGTGTATTCTTGATCACAAAGTTATCAACGTAAACTGCTTCATCTACTTTATTAGGGTAAAATAGATGCACACCATTAAAAAGTTTATTTTGAGAGTAGCATAATATCTAAAAGCGTGACACGTTGTCAACTTGTTGATCTGTTGCTTTAAAACAGCAAAACTATCCACAACTTTCCAACATCCCATCGTGCATTTCCGGCGTCACAGTTGTTATGCTTTTTCTGCTTTTGAAATTGATATTATCCTAGATAAAGTACTATGTTCTATCCGTCTGTCTTTCAAAGTTATATGAGATACTTAAAGTGTGGTTCCTGTTGAAATAAGCTTCGGCTTTCTAGGATCTCCTTTTAGTTGACCTTGTACCAGTGATTTCTGCTGTCATGAAACTGTACTTTTTTTTCTATTGCAAACTTCTAATAAATTCTTCAATCAATCAATCAAAAGCAGCCGAGTGTGATCACAGTGGTTGCATTTGTGACGCGACGTGAGCTTGTATGTCTGCTGTTAACCGGATGTGGCCCACAAATAATTCTACATTGAATTCTGGTGGAAACAGGGTGGATAGTCTTTTGATTTTGGCTTGTTTTCATATATCTGGTTGCCTTTTCCTCTCGCAGGATCTGGCAGCGCAGCCGCAGCGTGAAATCACGGGACTCGGAAGTGAAAACGCTGTGCGGAGGTTTTCAGCTCTGTCAAGTGAGCAGCACTAACGTTTCCGGCCTGGGAGTAGCAGCAATAAGCCAGGTTCCAGCCTTCAAAATAAAAGTGCAGTAAATAATGTGCGGTAAAAAGACACAAGTATTAAAAAAAAAAAAAAAATACATATATATATATATATATATATATATATATATATATATATAATGATGTGTGTCTCTTTGTACGTCTAAAGGTGGCCGCAGACTAGCCGATAATCGGGCTATTTAATTACCCTCCCGACAATCGGGCTGCCACCGACTGAAACGGGCCCGACAATCGGGCATGAATGTCGTATAGCTTGAGGTCTCACAGATCCACTCGGAGCCCAGCCGAGTGGCTCGGAGGACGATCGGGGCCAGCCCGACTCTTTTCAAACATGTTTGATATTTTCCTGGATCAGTACTGGTCTGGAAGCAGCAGGGGACTGAGAGAAAATAGTTACAGCAGCCGCTGATAGACGCAAGTCTCTGAGCATACATCTCTGACTGAGTGACAGATCCATCTCTTTTTTTTTCTCTCCACCTCTCCCTCTGCCTCTCACTCACTCATACACACACACACACACACACACACACACACACACACACACACACTCACAATGCGTTGCAATGTGAGCTTGTAGATCGGCAATTTTCAAATGGCAGGTATGTAGGCCTACCTATATATGGCAGAAATAAATGTATAGGGTTGAAGTTATTTGTAATTATAATCAAAAATCTACAAAGTAACTAATGAGCCAGTCTTTTGAACGGCTCTGTGAAAGGAACAGATCCCAGAGATCCGGCTCACTTCAAAGAACCATAAATCCCATCTCTAAAGAAGTACACGCCCATCCTGATCTACAAGCCTACAACGTGGCTTGTAGAGACACAGTTTGGTCTTGGAGATCTTGATCTGGGTGCGCTACACAGTCATACGACTAATCATAAATCAGGCACCATGAAAAGGACGGAGCAGCACTTTAGCGCAGGAGAGGGGATGTCAGAGTTGGATGTACATGAAACTTGTCAAAGTGAACTCATATTATCATCAAAATAGGACACAACTTCCATATTGAAGCTTTTTTTTTTCGTTGCGTGAGGTGTGTTGAGTCAGTGGATAACGTCATGTGTTTGTGTGTGTGTGCGTGTGCGTGCGTGTTGCAAAGCACAGCTCTCAGAACAGCCCCCGTGGCATTTGTATTCATTATATTATTTATTATTGCTGTGTTCGAGCCCGACTCAATCGGGTTAGAATCCTGTAGCGTGCGGAGCGCCCGACTTCAAAACGGCTAGTCTGAGCCCGTTTAGATTATCTGGTAAAATAATCTGAAAAAATGATCCTGTAGTGTTTAATTCTACCCGATTCAGTCGGGCCCGATTATCTTGTAGTGTATTGCCAGCTTAAGTGTCCCAAGACATTATAAAGGCTATTTCAGATTGCAATTTGTGTATATGCGAGCTTATAAGGCTACTTGTTAATTCCATTATTTCTACTGTAATCCATAGAAGAGCTATCAATTGGTTGTTGATACAAGTAGGCTACACCTAATTAGGTCTAGTTACTAATGCCTTTAATTATCAATTTTACTTTTCTGATTATTTAGATGGGACATATGGTAGGCCACTATAGGCTATTAATGTAATTAATGAACATAAACTTTGTGTGTATCTACACCAGGGGTCTTCAACAGGGGGTCCGGGACCCCTAGGGGGAGGCACCAGATCTATGTGTGATAGGACCATTCTTTTAGAATAAATGAACCCCTCATCCCTTTTCTGAGGAGAACTTTAGAAAAAAAAATACAAGCTTGTAGATCTGCTATTTTAGGTAAAACAAGAGGGGACCAAGTACAGAGTAAAGGTCAAATTTACTAAGTAAATGATCAAGGACTTAAGGAGAAGAGGAAATCTCCCCAAACGCGTGTGTGGGTCCAAAGTGCCGACACAAAGCGCCACCTGCTCTCCAGCGCCCACTAGAGTCGGACAATGGCCTTTTGAAGCCGTTTTGTGCACCTGGCCGCACTGGGCGGCCAGCAGCACTTGCAATGCCGCCTCTCCCGCAGCTTAGCGGAGAGTGTGGTGTGGAAGAGGAGATCTCCCTGAACACGTGCGTGGGTCCAAAGTGCTGACACGAAGAGCCACCTGCTCTCCAGCGCCCACTAGAGTCTGAAAATGGTGCCTTTTGGGGCCTTTTTGAAGCGCCTGGCCGCACTGGACGGCCAGCAGCACTTGCAATGCCGCCTCTCCCGCTTAGCGGAGAGTGTGATGTGGAAAGCATGCGTGGGTCCAAAGTGCCGACACGGATAGTTGTCTCCTGTCCAGTTTCCAATTTGTAAAGGCTATGTACTCCATTAAACAGCATTTATCCATTTATAATTATTTTTTATGTTATTAAACTTTTTTTTTCTTTCTTTCTTTCTTTTTTTTGTTGCCCAGAAACATAATTAGCATTGTGTGTGTTCGTTTAAATGCTTAATCTATATTTTGAATGTGCATATCATGGTGAAATTAGTCGTTTTTCAACATTTTTCAATTGCCTCAGGGTTAGTCTTATTTTGAAGAGATCGTCAACCGGTAGTCTTATTGCTGCTACGCTAATGCTGCTCACTTGACATAGGCCAGAGAGAGGACGTCTTTCAGAGAAAGCCTGTTATTATAATACAAGTTTACAGTGAAACCTTCGTTAGAAGTTGTGTCTGAGGTTTTTGCAGGTCTTTGCACCACAGTCTGTGTAAAGAGCTACAGACTGGCTCGTTGTGACAACGTGAGGAATTTTACACACGGAGTTCAAAGACGTGTTTGTTTTGCTGGCTAATGCTAATGCTAAACTAGCTTCAAGAAAGAGGAGAACGGTCCTGATCCACTTCAGAGCTGTTAAAGTGTGTTTTCTACCAGAATACATTCATGGAAGGTATGTTTTTGTTTTGTTTACGTAAGATTGTATAGCCTGAGTGTTGAGCTGACAGTAGGGTGAACATAATATGTTCAGCCCCTCGGTTGGTGCTGGCAACTACTGAAAACAACAAGAGGCCTATTATTGTATTTCTGCCTAAAACAAGTTTTAGTGAATGTTGAAAACATGACATATTAATAGTGTTTTTTAGAGATATTTCCGGGGCAAACATCTTGAAAACGAGACAATCCCTGCTAAACGGCGTCTGATCACCCTACCTAAATGAAAGTGGGCATTTAGTATTACTGTATAGCTCCTTTCGGCACTCCACTGCTACGCAGCTCCGAGAGTGTTCACCAAAGGTAAGAAGTGTTCGCTAACGTCTGACATCACGCTCTGATCCACACTAACATAATCCATTTTATGCCCATATATGGAGATCCCTGATATCATCAATATTAATCCCATAGCTTTGCTAACAGGACTTCTTATGGGAATGCCCATATATGGAGGCCACATAACACACAATAGAATCCATATAGGCCTATGGCCAAGACAGCCCATATCTGTGTGGCTGGTTCAGACAGGGATCTCCATATATGGGCTTAAACTTTAGGGATTGTATGTATGAAGTCAGATGTCATAGACGTCATAGGACTTTCACATAACAATTAACTGAGTAAGCATGTTTGAGCTCTCACAGCATATGGCCATATACCGTACATGGGTCTCCATATATGGGCAACTGGTCCGATAAACATCACTGGACAGATGGCCAAGACATGGCACTTGTCGCCCTGAGGCCAAGTTTTCCTATTTGCTCTTACTAGGACATCATGACATATCTGCATCTAGAGGAATATAATTGCGGCTTAGCTTAACTCTTGTACCGCTACGGACGTTCTTGTTCGCCCCAATTCTCTGTGCTGCTCAAAGCCAATACGGCCGCTCGTTCTTTTACCTTGTTGATGTCCTTAAGCTGATGAGGGGTCGTGCCTCCGTGTACTGTAAACACATCGCCCGCAATGATGGTCTTAAAAATCCCTTATGCGTTAACTCTCTTCCGTGTTGATTTCTCTGGCCCTGTGGTTCTGTGGCGAGTGACTGGTCTCAATGGATGGCAACTCAGAACGGCCAAATTCACATTAATTCTTGCATGACGCCGCCCTATGCAGATCTATCATTTCCTGGCTTATTTTGAGAAGCCAAACCAGATCCCAGATCAGCAGCCAGGGAAAATAGTGAATTCACACTCTTTCTGGTGATACTGAAATCATCGTACATTTGGGCATTCTTTGAATTATTGATTTGAAAAAGCATTAACCCTGAATTAGAGTTCGGAAAGCTGCATATCGGAAAGTCGGAGCTAGGGTTGCATACCCGGTTCCGAAATTGAAGAACTGATTCCATCATAGTTGTATGACCGGTTCCAATAATGGTTCCTGGATATTTCTCATGAGCGTTCATTTGGCTCAGCATTGCAAGCGACTGTGGTGACGTCTCGCCACCTACTTGTGAGTGAGGTGGAGGTGGCACTGATCTAGGATCAGAATGCCAGCGTCCTTCGAGCGAGACAGATCGGAGCTTACTTTAGCGTGGCAGCATATCGAACAGACATAACTCCTCACAAGTGTGGAAAGAGAGGAAAATGAGCGTGCAAAGTGCATGAAATGCGGTGCAATCCTTTTGTGCAAAGGTGTTAGCACTGTGGTAGAAATATTTATAGTGTAACAAATGTATTACAAATGTGCAATATGTGTATGTAGTCTAAAATCTCTCACAAGGCTACTTACTCATGTAGATGTACCTGCAGCTGTCACTCTAACAGCTGAGTTCTCTCCCCCACCTATGCTTGCTCTCTCACTCTGTCAGCAAATCTGTACCCTGTGTAATGTTGTCTTTATCTTTAGTACACCTCCTTATAAGAACATGTTTATAATAGCATCTCTGTCAGAATGGACTATAAGAACTGTATGAGAATGGTACTAGGGAGGCTTGTGCCCGGAGGGGCTGACAGGAGAGGCCAGGAGGGCCTGCTCCTCAAAGGATCTGTACTGCTGATACTCTGTTCAACTTTTTGCCTCTTTGATAAATAAACCTTTGTCAAGTCTTCAAACCCTTCATCCTTTTTGAACATTAATTAATTTCTATGACAGCACATCAACTTTAAAGGTGATACACCATGCATTTAAAAAGTATTTATGTCATATTGTTTATGTCCCAAAAACGTTTTTCAAAAGGTTTGAGGCTAAATTACCACTCCTGAATAGAGAGCCTCTCTCATTTTTGAATGGCTCTCAGAGCATTTCAGCTGCAGTACCACCTTTGGCCTGAACTGCGCCACCTCCCCAATATATTTTTATTTTTATTTTTTTGTAACCTTTTTTTTTGAAAAAAAATTTTTTTTTTAATTTTTTTTTGTGATGACGTCACAATCGGTCATCGGTCAGCAAATCTGAACAGCCTGTTTTGAGAAGCCGTGGGATACTTTTAACCTTCGCCTTCTCAAAACCAGGGAAAGACACATCGGTCAGAAATGGGACTTTGTGAGGATAGAAGGTGCTAGTGGGACCCCAACAAAAGGTTTTAAAATAGGAAAAGTGAAATTTCATGGTGTATCACCTTCAAAGAGGTGGTGCCATAGTTTTGTACTTTTTCTGTTTTTCATGTGTCTAGGAGTTTGAAAGTACTTCATTAGACCCCCTGGTGTGGTTTTTATGAGCAACTATTTATTCTCTTGGTATTTGTTTGTTTTCTCTTGCAGGCTGCCACCTTGGTCAAAAGTGTCAGTTAAAAAACACAGATAATAAGTATGTCACAGTATCAACTCCTGCCCTAAGTGTGAGGGAGTTTTATTTTAAAATCTTTATTTTTTATTTTTTTTTACGTGGTCAATTAAACAAAGTCACCTAATTTACAGCAAATGACATCCTGGACATAATTCTACATTCAGTAAAACTCTTAACTCTGACTATTATATGTGTCATGTTCTACTTGCCCTCGTGTCATGGCCACTTGCTTATATTTTCATAGCCCTGATTGCTTGTTTCTCTCTCACAAACAAACACAACATGGCAACGCTGAGCAAAGTTAGACGGTCAGAGTCGGAGATGTGTTTATCTTAGCACACAAACACTTGCAAGCAGGCTGGACACACATGCAACACACATGCTGCTCAGTAATGTGTGGATATGTGTCGCTGTTGGGAGGAAACTAAAGCCCCTTTTCGACTGCAGTTTTAGCACCACACCACACTACACCACACCACACCACACCGCACCACATAAAAATATCTACATTTTCCATTACAAAAAAGTACCCCTATCGGTAAGAAACAAATTGACCCTTTTAACTGTGATTATAATACAATATACATTTGTATTACAACTATCCTAATTATAATGCACTGTAATGGATTATAACTGTGATTATAATACATTATAAAGTATTAATGTATTACTATGATAATTAAAATACACTATAATAGATTATAATAGTGGTTATAACACAATAGAATCTATTATCATGTATTACAACTATATCCTGGTGGTCTAAATGAAAAGTCAGTGAGTGATCAGTCATTATGAATTGTTTGGCCCCGTTTGGCCTAGCTCAGACCTACTCTAGAGTGGATACTTTTTAGTACCCTGTTTAGTACCACTTTCACACCACTCTACCCAGGTCCTTGTAGTGGAAAACCTGGCACAAGTGGGCGGTGTGGTGTGGAGTGGTGTGGAGTTGGGCCTGTGGAAAATGGGCTTAAGGAAGAGCAGTGTTGACCACCAGCCCAGGACTCAGAAGTTTGTTCGGACTCTTTGAAAACACACACACGCTACTCTACCTAGCGCTACTCCTGTGCCTGTTTTGGGGGATTGAGAAAACTCATAGCTAAAGACTAGTTTCTCCATAGCATAGTCACTTTATGTTGGCACAATGAGGCATGTCGCTTTACGGGTTGCATCGCACGATTTTGAATTTGTTGCAGCTGAACACTACTCGTGTCCGATGCACGTCTTTTTTTTTGTTTGCATAATGTGAGCTTGTAGATTAGCGGTTTTCATCAAGCTCGCGTCGCAGCAAGCCTTCCCATTGCACAACGTCCATTCAGTGTGTGTGGGGAGGACGGGAGGGACTGGGGGAGAGAGAGAGAAATAGCCCCGTTCAAGTAGGCTAAAGAAACATATCTTATATTATGTTACTCAAAATGGGCAACTGCCCGGTCGGTCAACCTGGTAGCAAACTTCACCTGCCCGACCATTTTATTTACCTGTCCCGGGCAGTCGGGCAAGCGTTAGTGTCAACCCCTGAAAAACCCAAAGTAGTTAGTAAATGTTTGAAAAATAATTACATTTTAGGAATCCAGTAATGACAGTCACATTATGTTTCTGCTCCTAGGCATCCCCCAGGAGAGGAGCTCCAGTCTGCTCCAGGAGGAACCAGAGCCTCCACACATTAAAGAGGAACAGGAGGAACCAGAGCCTCCACACATTAAAGAGGAACAGGAGGAGCTACTTCAAAGACCAGAGGAGCCAGTGAAAAGTAAAGATGGTGATGAAGACATCTCTTCGCACTGCTATGAAGTTGAAGTTGAGCTTGAATCTGACGCTGAAGACACTGAAGACACTGATGATCGGGAGGAGACCAGTGGAGGTTAGTCAGTGTTCACACAGGGACAGGGAAAATGGGGAGTTGGTTGACTCTTAAAAAAAGCCAGTGAATTTAGAGAAAAACAGAGACAAATTCAACTTGACATATTTAGTACTACAAACTAGCTTATTGTAGGAATCAGGCTTTTTGTTTAGAATGGGCCACTCCTGCAAACTTTGAAAGACAATCTTTGCCAATCAGGATGGAATGTGACAAATCAGACGGGTCCGTTTTGATGACATGACTAGAGATAATGTTTACTGTCAAATGATTAAAAATATGTAATCGTATTAATCACATTATTGCCCATAGTTAATAAACATTAATTGCTAATTAATCAAAAAAAAAAAGTGTATCCACTAAATCTACTTAAAACTGCTTGCTTTATACAAATGCATGTTTATTATTATGGAACAATGAAAAATACCGTCCAGAATCCTAAGTAGCAAAAGGTGTGCATGGGAGAACATTTTAATAATTAAATCATGAACTCAAGCCAAACCAATAACAGATGATCATGTTGATGTTCTAAAATTGCATAGTAATGATAACTAATACACACAGCCCCCTTTCTCTCCCGATAAAAATAAAGATACTATTTTGAAGTTCAGCTACAAAGCCCTGCCAGGTGGTTCTCACAGCAGAAAAAAAGTAATCTACTGTCGAAGTGAATTTTAGTTTCCACAGGAGTAAAGCCCTTTGCACACAGGACAGTTGCTTTTTTTTTCGTTTGCGGCATGAATAAAACTCATTGGATTTGGTGTGCAAGGCTGTGCGGAATCGGCACTGCGGATCCAAAAAGGAGTCATAAAAGGAGTGATGAGTTTTTCACCGCATGCGACAAGACGCACGACGAGACAGCTGGACAACTCAACAAGCCGCAAACGTTCAACCGCCGTCTCCAAATGGGGTAACATTTTGGAGGACGAGGGTCGTTGTGAAATAACTTGCATCACATTCAATGACTGGACGTAAAGGGGACTTTGAGGGAGGAAGTGTGTGAGTGAGTCTTTTTTTTTGCGAGGGAGCATTGTATTGTTCACAGAGGTTTTTTCCATTTGCAGCCTCAACATCAGCGCAGAGCTTCGTCGTTCCCCAGACTACGGAGTCATAGCGTGTTAATCGCGCGTAACAACAAAAATAGTTGAACAAAGAATGTTGCGTTAACTTTGACAGCCCTAGGCTAGTACTGATATATTTGTGATGGTTGGACAAAATCTGTTGGAGTAATAATGTGATTTTTGCAAATCTGCCTCCTGGCGGCGCAAGACAATATGAACAACTCACCTTCTCTCACCTTCCATCTTTGTCTATCTGTCTGTTTTCTTTGTCTTTCTCTCTCAGGAGCGACGTCCCAGTCTTCCCAGACTCAGAACTTTCGCTGTCCCTGTCCTGGGTGTCTATTCTGCTTCACATCTTACGACTGGCTCCGTAAACACATCATAAACCGGCACAGTCAACTCTTCAACCAAATGCGGAGGAATGGACAGATTCCTCTCAGCAATTCACCCTCTCAGCAAATCACCAACTCTGTAACCAGCCAGAAGCAAGGAGACACAGATGAACCAGGAGAAGTACAGGCATATCATCTGACTTCCACTCAAAGTAAAACACATGTCTGTAAACATTGTGGCGAGAGTTTCAGTTGGTCAGATCAACTGACGAGACACCAGCGTATTCACACTGGACCTTTCAACTGTACATATTGTGACAAGAGTTTCAGTGAGTCAGATGAACTGAAGAGACACCAGCGTATCCACACTGGAGAAAAACCTTTCCATTGTAATCATTGTGGCAAGAGTTTCAGTCAGAAATCTCACCTGAAGCCACACCAGCGTGTCCACACTGGAGAAAAACCTTTCAGCTGTGAATATTGTGACAAGAGTTTCAAAACGTCATCTCAACTGAAGTCACACCAGCGTATCCACACTGGAGAAAAACCTTTCCAGTGTAAACTTTGTGACAGGAGTTTCAGTGAGTCAGGTGACCTCAAGAGACACCAGCATATCCACACTGGAGAAAAACCTTTCCAATGTAATCATTGTGACCAGAGTTTCAGCCGTTCATCTTACCTGAAGAGACACCAGCATATGCACTCTGGAGAAAAACCTTTCCATTGTAAACTGTGTAACAAAGGTTTCAATTATGTAGGTGGTCTAAAGAACCATGAGCGTATCCATACTGGAGAAAAAACCTTTCCACTGTAAATATTGTGACAAGAGTTTCAATCGATCAGGTACCCTGAAAATACACCTTCGTATCCACACTGGAGAAAAACCTCTCCAGTGTAAACATTGTGACGAGAGTTTCCGCTTTTCAAATCAACTGAAGATGCACCAGCGTTTCCACACAGGAGAAAAAAACCTTTCCAGTGTAAACAATGTGACAAGAGTTACAGTCAGTCAGGTCAACTGAAGACACACACGTGTTTCCACGCTGGACACAAAACCTTTCAACTGTAAACGGCGTGTTCTCAAAAGAGAAAACTCTTCAAAATGTTAACAGTGTGACGAGAGTTTGTCATTTAAGTGCTCTGAAAACAGTGCATTCACTCAAAGGGAGACATTTAACAGCTGCATGTTGGCAGGGATTTGGATAGACAAATAAACAAACATAGTATAGTGCTTTATACTGATCCTGTCAACAGAAGCCTTCCATTAAGACTCGATTTTGGAGACCTTTTCCTGATCCTTTTTTTTTCTTCTACTGTCTTTACAGTACAATGTTACAGTAATTAGTTTTAGGTGTTAACACATTGGCCGCCATTTTAACATTGACTGTATGGCTCCACTGCCATTTTGTTTAATAAAAAAAATGATATATTTTTTTTATATTGACATTTTTCCTAAATTCTGTATTTTTTCGACAATGTCATACAGTACCTGAAATGAAACAGGACAACCTCTAGTCTCACCAAAAAATAAAAAAAATAAATAAAAAGCTTTTTCTTCTATAGTTGCAGCCATCTCAAAATAGCCATTTTTGACCAAAATCCAGCTATAATTGAAAAAACTGGAGATATTGACCTTTTTGTGATCGATCACTTTTCAAGTGGATAACTCACTTGATATTTGTCTTTATGGCTTCAGGCATTATCAGATAAGTGTACTAATGTAATTATGTAATAGGATTTTTTTTTTTTTTTTTTTTTCTGTTTAGAAAAATGCAGAGAAACATATTTTTATTGGCTATGTCTGACCATACACTCAGCAATTTCACATACTATTATTGCAGTATTTATGTGAGTATTTATGTGAGCCCCCACTTGGGGGCGCTTTCTCTCTGTCTCTATGTGTCTGCTGTTGGTCTCGGATGGGTTTGATCTGTACAGGTGCACACACACAAATAGACATCAAAGGGGGCATGAGTCTTTTCTAACATGTCCTAGAACGTGAAAATAGCAGATCTACAAGCTCTACAAGCTCAACACATCGCTCTGTGACACATTGAGAGCTTGTAGAGCTTGTAGATCTGCTATTTTCACATTCTAGGACATGTTAGAAAAATGTCTCCCCCTGCCCCTAAAAAAATCCTCTGCACTGCCCTGCTAAACAGCTCCTCTGCGTCTTTGCTCGTTACGACACTAGTTGATCTCTTGCTTTTTGGGAGGAGCGTGGTGGGGGAGCGTGGGAGTTTTGGTGGTGGTCCTTGAGAAGTGTTGGCTGGAGACCAGGCAGGGTAATGAGAGGACGGACCCCCTTCCAGGGACCACTTCACTTGTCTCTGACTCAACTGGATCGCGTCGTGTGAACTTTATGTAATCGGGCAGTTTTATTGATTGATTTTGTAAGAGTTGATTATCGTGTTCCCACTGCTCTGCGGAGCGAAGCGTTGGGCCCGCGGACCCCCTATTGGTTCCGTTAGAAAGGGGGACCAGTGGCCACTGAAACAGACAGTGGTCCGTGGACCACCAGCCAGCTAAGAGATGTGCACACACACACACACACACACACACACACACACACACACACACACACACACACACACACACACACACACACACACACACACACAGCTGTTCTCACACTTTTTTTTTCTTCTCTTTTTTTTCCGCCAGCCTTGTGTGCGCAAAATGCGTCACTGTGCCAGTTCACTGTGGGTTATGGGGAGATTTATATGCAGTTGTATTGCAATTTATACATTATTACAGTCTTTTTGCCAGACCCAGGGGGTCGGCCTACATAAGGCTTTGTCTGTCGGTCTGTCGGTCGGTCTGTCCCTCTTTTCCTCCTCTGCCTGTCCTTCTTTTCCTCAGTGTGACTGCTCATCTGCCCCTCCCTTCCCTTGCTCTGCTGATTGCCTTGAGTGCCGTCACCTGTACAGGACCAGCTGAGTTGAGTTGGCTGACGAGCTGATGACACTATAAATTCCTCAGCCCATCTACTAGCTCACAAACATTTCCAGCTGCTCAGCCGATACAATCCTGTGTGTTCATGTGTTAGTTCAGTGCCATACTAGTCAAAACAGCCGATCTACAAGCTCACTACGCTTTGTTGCTAAGACTATAAAATCCTGTGTGTTCATGTGTTAGTTCAGTGCCATACTAGTTTTCATTGCGGGTCTGGCACGTCCAGGTGACCTGGTCTAGTTTTCAAACACACTTACTTTGATGTGTGATATTTTAGGTTCCCTGTAAGATAAAAGGCTAAAAATTTGTCACACGCTGGGGGAGAGTGTAATTAAACATTACATTATATAAAAGCAAATTCTCTGGACTATCGGGCCTGGCGGGGAACGACATTGGGATTTTCTCGGGACTATCGGGGGAGGCGGTAAATGAGTTAATAGTAAATGTTTGTTATTTCATTTAGTATTTTTTTCCTTCTTTTTTTTACCTAGGTATCGGTGTTATTAACCTATATTGTAATAGAATGTATCATCACACCATTGAAATGAGTCGCTGAAAACCTCGCAAAATTACCCTTTAAAGTACAAACCATATCAAATATTGGTAGAGCTATTTTCTTTTCTAGATTGTTAGTTTTTATATTATGATTTAATGTGATTTTACTCTTCCCAATGAATGCCTGCCCAATTAACCCAATTAACTAAAGGAAATAATTTGTGTATGTATTCATTAAGAATGAAGACAATAGTTGTTACACTTAATGGAATGTCTTTGATCCTTATTAAGTTATATTACATAATTGTTGTGATGTGATGGTAAATAAAAGCCTATTGAAGGCATTCATACTCACTCATTGATATCACACAAACCCATGAACTACAATTTATTATTATGCTATAAATGTCATGGATTATTATCAGGAAGGTGAAAGATAAGCTATGTTGTTTAAAGGGGCCCCACCATGAATTTCACATTTTTCATTTTTTTCTTGTTTTTTGGTGCTAGTGAGCGCAGTGCTGTTGTGAGCTCTGCCCAGTCTGACGTGCGCTGCTTGCGCATCAAAGAAATTACACATCAGAGAGAAATTACATTAATTTGGTGTCGGACCTTGTCGTCCTGCTTTAGGAGGACCGGGCTGTGTACTTTTTGCCCTGTGCAAAGCTCTGGCATTTGGCCACATTGAAGGCGTGGCCTTGCCCCTAAATTGACAAATTCAGGGCTGAAAGGTATTTCAAATTCATGCTGGAATTTGCACAACTCTTATCCAAATCTCATATGTTGGTACAGTCTTGCTTCCAGTTCAGGAGAATCATTTTTCTTTCTTTTTTTGCTACAACCATGCCCAGAGAAATGGCTTGAGATTCAAATGTATTTATACCATTTAAAACACGTGTTACTCCGAGAATACTTACCAGAGGACTTGGTTCCCAGTTCTTCTCGAAGGCTTTAGAAAAGCATTAGAAAACACTTTTCCAGAAGTTAGTGAGTTTTTTACATGACCAGAAAGAATGTGCCAGCATGCCGTGTGCCATCTTACATCTATTGCAAATGGGAGATACATCAGGATATAATCATTGCAGTCTATCTTTAGAATAATATAGACGATGAATTGTTTTGAATTGTATCAAATTGTGTCTGCAATTTATTGAGCACCTATTTGTAAGACTTTCTGTCCATGTCCCTTCCTGTATCATTTCTCCCAGTTCTGTCTCCCAACTGCTTTTAATGGCATGTGTGTCAATTTGAACATGTCTTTGTATGTTATGATAAAAATAAGAAATTGCCCCAGGATTATGGAGGTTAAATGTATTAATATTTTCAAGTAGTTCATTACAACAAAGGTTTTTCCTAACATAATCTCTAATTTCCAAATACTTATGACAATTAGATACTGGGATATTGGGTGCGTTCGGAAACCCGCACCGGGTGTGTACTCAGTGTAGTGAGTGCAGTGGGCGTGACATTGGAGAGTGCGTTCAGTGTGGCTTATTTACGAACGACCAGTTTTAACAGGCAGCTGTGTGCTTTTTCACCCTGAACTCTGAAGGTAAACTTTCCGAAAAGCAGCAGTTGCTGCTGAGTATGCTAACGTAACGTTGCTATCAGGAGATGTAGGTCTAATTCACAAAATTGGCAGGTTGTTGATGTGTGTGAAACCAGGACCGTTTTTAGCTATAGGCGGTATAGGCGGTCGCCTAGAGCGCCGATTAGGCACGCTACGGCCCTGTGTGAAACTATCAAGCCCAAACAAACAATTAAGCTGCAAGTGCTGTGTTTTGCGGTTATTTCCTCCATTGTTCACAGCTGAGAAGCATTCGAGACACGGCCATGAAAACCAACCAATCAGAACACCGCACCACACCACCACACCGCCTAACCCCATCTTCTGAGTAGAGTTGGTGAGTGCGTGCACTCAACACACCAGTGCGCCGCGCACTGGATTTCCAAACGACAACGCACCAAACGCACCGAATAAACGAACGACAACTTGGCACACCAGTGTGTTGAGTGCGCATTTCCGAACGCGCCCATTGTAGGTTATACGAAGCTGTTCAAATTACATGAAATGCCCTTCAAAGTATAGGTCTCTTATTTCTTTAAAACCCTTATGATTCCAGCTGGTGAAGATTAGGCTGGATCGTTTAGGCCAGGCACAAAGGAATGATTTTGACATATTGGACTGTCAATATATGTGTTGGGTGACTTTGCATACAGCCTATTTGTCCAGACTTTAAGTGTATTCTTGATCACAAAGTTATCAACGTAAACTGCTTCATCTACTTTATTAGGGTAA
Organism: Nannobrachium achirus; assembly: GCF_963921795.1. Classification (NCBI taxonomy): domain Eukaryota; kingdom Metazoa; phylum Chordata; class Actinopteri; order Myctophiformes; family Myctophidae; genus Nannobrachium; species Nannobrachium achirus. Next base: position 57,007,156 of record NC_137826.1, read on the forward strand.
AGTAGATGCACACTATTAAAAAGTTTATTTTGAGAGTAGCATAATATCTAAAAGCGTGACACGTGAACTTGTTGATCTGTTGCTTTACAACAGCCAAACTATCCACAACTTTCCAACATCCCATCGTGCATTTCCGGCGTCACAGTTGTTATGCCTTTTCTGCTTTTGAAATTGATATTATCCTAGATAAAGTACTATGTTCTATCCGTCTGTCTTTCAATGTTATTGCGACCGTAGGTCGCATTTACTACCAAAACCTCCACCGGCTGTCTGTCTGTCTGTCTGTCTGTCTGTCACACGTCACACTTTTGCCCTGCTCATATCTCCACAACCGTTGCCCCCATCCATGCCAAATTTTGCACACGCACTCTTTACCTGCCAAACTACAACCTCCAAGGACCCCCGGAGCTTCAGGGATCCCCAGGTCCCTGGGGGACCCCCAGTTGTAAAAGATTACCAAATGTGCAAAAATGACCAAATGACCACCCCAACAGGGCTGCTCACCGGGAATTCCCGGGGACCACCCACTCCTGGTGCTCCAGAACGGATGCAAAAGTGGTGGCGCCCCCAGTGGAGGACCCCCTCCACTGCAGCTCACATAAAATGCTGTAACTCGGGCTAGGAGCATCCGGGAGAGCCGGGGCCGGTACCTATTCGTCCGCCAAGGCAACGCGGAGACCCCACCCCTCATTTCTCACATGGCCATCTTCTAGCGCCACATACGGTCGCTTATCTCCCGATTAGGGAGTCTTACTGGTATGAGATACTTAAAGTGTGGTTCCTGTGGAAATAAGCCTTGGCTTTCTAGGATCTCCTTTTAGTTGACCTTGTACCAGTGATTTGTGTCATGAAACTGTACTTTTTTTCTATTGCAAACTTCTAATAAATTCTTCAATCAATCAATCAAAAGGAGCCGAAGTGATCACAGTGGTTGCATTTGTGACGCGACGTGAGCTTATAGAAAGCGTGCGTATGACGTTTTGTAGGCCGATTTGGAGTTATCGGCCTACAAAACCAGCGCCATTGCTGAGGGGGGGAGGGGGGACCAGTAAAAAAAAAAAAAAAAAAAAAAAGCTGTAGTTGCTTCTTGTAGGTGAGGTGGTGTGTAGGCTGGCTGTGTACATTTGTGTACATGTGTACTGACTAAAGTATTCAATCAATCAAATAACAGATGGCCTCAGCAGGTAGGCTATATAATACAAAACAATTAAATTAACCAAAGACAAAACGGAGCAACAGGGCGACTGGAGAAAGAAAAATGACAACAAGATTTGTCACAAGATTTCCACAAGAGCTGAGTGTGTGTGGCTTAGATCACTCTTCTCCTATCTCCCATTACAACATTCGATTGTGGTTTAATAAATAGGCTTAGGCCTAAAGAGATTATATTTTAATCGGCAATGCAACACCATTGACAACAGGTCCCGTACGTCTTACAATACACAGTGAAGCTCACTCGACCATTTCTCTCTCTCTCTCTCTCTCTCTCTCTTTCTCTCTCTCTCTCTTTCTAGCCTAAAACTAAACAAACGGAAAAATGACTTACCTCAGATAGAAAATAGCCTAAAAGCATTCCTTTCTCCCTGGCTTTTGTTTCAATGTTAATATTATAGATTCCTAGGCAACCAACCAGCAGCATTGGACAATAAAGTCTACATTACATGATAAAGTTTACACCGCTCTGACTTCTGACAGTGCCTGTCAATCAGTTCACACAGCTGCAGTATGTTAGATTGAGTAGACCTCACCACATGAAAGGCAGAGGCACGCATGGACTTTTAATAGCCTAATCATAAGCTAAATGCTCGGGTCTCTCTGAACCTCGGAAATAAACGGATTTCAGGACAATGTCACAAAAAAAGAATCAGAACGGGACGGAACTGGACAAGACCATTACGGGGCCACTCGGGTTTGGTTTTGTAATTTGGCATAAATATATTTCTATTGAATATATTATAGGCTTGACCATTTCTCTCTCTCTCTCTCTCTCTCTCTCTTCTGTTGGATAATTAGAGAAAGCGCATATATCTGACATGGCCGAACAAGGAACGCTGTCTGTCAGACAGACCCATGATGTTTACCAGGATAAGAAATAACACTAGAAAAGTTGTTATTTTGAGAGAGAAATGTCCCGCACACTTTGATATGGTTTATTTTGATGATAACTGTTGTAGCCTATACTACAATCTATCTCAATACATAGGCTACAGTAATAGGATCGTCTTGGGTAGGTTGTGTAAACGTTTTAGTGCACTTGTTATTATTAGCCTATTATTATTACTAGAAGCTGGGCCGCCCTTCGGGCGGCCCAGCGTCTAGTCGGCGACCTGGCCAACTCGGAACAATGTAAATAGGGAATGAATGCCCCGCCATTTAATGCAAACCCCATTATACCTGTTTTCATAGGACCCGTTTTGACCATTTGTCTGCCTGTGTCCATTTATGCCCATATATGGAGATATCTGTATCTGTCTGTCTGTCGGTGTCCATTTTATGTCCATATATGGAGATCACTGCAGTTATAGTTCTGGGTCCATTTTATGCCCATATATGCCCATATATGGAGATATCTGTCTATCTGCGTCCATTTTATGCCCATATATGGAGATCTCTGTATCTGTCTGTCTGTGTCCCTTTTATGCCCGTATATGGAGATCTTTGTGATTCTGCATCCATTGTATGCCCATATATGCCATATATGGAGATATCTGTTTATCTGCGTCCATTTTATGCCCATATATGAGATTTCTGTCGCTTTTTCAAACAGATGGTCAAAACGGGTCCTATGACAACAGGTATAATGGGGTTTGCATTAAAGGGGGAACCGGCACTGTGTCTGCAACACAGTCGGTGGCACAGACAGATACAGAGATCTCCATAATGGGAATAAAGGGACACAGACAAACAGATGGAGGAGGAGACAAACTTAATGCAAACCCCATTATACCTGTTGTCATAGGACCCGTTTTGACCATCTGTTTGCCTGTGTCCATTTATGCCCATATATGGAGATATCTGTATCTGTCTGTCTGCGTCCACTTTATGCCCATATATGGAGATCTTTGACCATCTGTTTGCCTGTGTCCATTTATGCCCATATATGGAGATATCTGTATTTGTCTGTCTGCATCCATTTTATGCCCATATATGGAGATCTATGCAGACACAGTGCCAGTTCCGGAAAATCCTGATGTCAGACATCAGAATCCGAACCTTTCGTGCTGGTTCCAGAAAATCGTGTATCGGGTCGGGTCGGGTCGAGGCCGAGCACTGCACTACCTGCTGCGGTGGGGAACGCACGTGCCGAATTTGAAATAGGGAATGAATGCCCCACCCTTTAATGCAAACCCCATGAATGCCCCACCCTTTAATGCAAACCCCAATATACCTGTCATAGGACCCGTTTTGACCATCTGTTTGTCTTTGTCCACTTATGCCCATATATGAAGATCTCTGCACACACAGTACCGGTTGCAGAAAACTCTGATGTCAGACTTTATGCCCATATCTGGAGAACGCGCGTGCCGGTGGGAAGAAGGGTTCTCGAGATACGCGGATTACATACATACATACACATTCACAGAGATTTTGTGTTGACTCATGTGGCGTACGTGATGTCAGAGCCTTTTATGAAGTGATGTCACAATGACTCAGCGCTTGCGCCGATTTCCTCCGGAACAGCCTGATGTCAACAATCAGCTCCGCATAAGGAGATTCCGAACGTTTCGCGCCGGTTTCGGAAAACCGCGAGTTGGGTCGGGTCGAGGCCCGGCACTGCACTCCGCGCGGCGGCGGGGAACGCGCGTGCCGAATCTGAAGCCGGTGGGACGAACGGTTCTCGAGATACGCGGATTACAAACAAACAGACAGACAGACAGAGATTTGTCGCATTTATAGATAGATAAGTGACGTCCCTCGAGGATGGCGACGGGAAATACGTCATCTGGAGCGAAACTCCGCCTTACGCTAATTCTCTTATGTCTGCTGTTAACCAGATGTGGCCCACAAATAATTCTACATTGAATTCTGGTGGAAACAGGTGGATAGTCTTTTCATTTGGGCTTCTTTTCATATAGCTGGTTGCCTGTTCCTCTCGCAGGATCTGGCAGCGCAGCCGCAGCGTGAAATCACGGGACTCAAGTGAAAACGCCGTGCGGAGGTTTTCAGCTCTGTCAAGTGAGCAGCACTAACGTTTCCGGCCTGGGAATGGCAGGAATAAGCCAGGTTCCATCCTTCAAAATCAAAGTGCAGTAAATAACGTGCGGTAAAAAGACACAAGTATTACAAATAATAATTATATCTTATATATATGTAACAAAGTGTAATAGACAACGCCACCCTTTAGTTGGCTCACTTGGCTGAGTTAAAGGGAACTCAATATAACCAGTAAACTCTTAAGTTTCCCCTCAGGGTGTCAAATGAATGACCAAGAAACAGTGTATAAAATAATAGTACAATAGTACTGATCTTTATTTAATACAAATGGTTTTTAAGAGAGCATTAGAAAAGGTAGCTGAGTAATCTTAAAATAGCACATATGAACAATATCTTGACTGTGGGAACCTGGGCGGTCCAGAGGACCCATAAGCTTTGGACAAAGTCAGTAGCCTACAGCAATTGAAACAGGCTCGATGTAATTCAGTAAGTTTGTCAACAATAAGTTTGTCAACAGTCACTCAGTTGGGAAGCAGCCAATAAACAAAATACAATAAACAATTAAATCACAAATAACAAATCATAACACTAAACATAAGGGACAGTTAACAATGAGGGCAGCGGCAGACACAACGCCTTGGCAATCTGTAAGTTAAATATAACATGTCAGTTTCCATTCTATATTATAATGTTCCTTAAATGTATATGATTACTATGTTGCCATGCGTTGCGCCTACCTGCTACTATGGTCCATTTAACATACCACCAGCAGCTCCCAGCTCACAGCCATTGCCAAGCCCTACAGTACAGAAAACGTCCCATTATTTGGATGCTATTTACAAACACAATATAGAGTTATTTAAAATGCCCAACTATAAAATCTAAAGTTAAAAATGTTTGCATACCCGATCTCCTTCCCCAGCCGTGCGTGTACGTGACGGTAGGTGCAGCAAACAATCACCGTACCGTACAGCTGATAGAACCCCCCTTTTTAAACTAATCAATTATATCAGGTGCAGCTGTGCACTGACGTTGGCCGTGAGCTGACGTTGGCCGTGAGCTGACGCTGGCTGGGAGGTCCCACAGGCTACATTCCACCCCCTCCAAGTGCATCGGCGACCCGGCGATGGACTGAAAAAGAAAGAAATCATATTTAAAACCAGCGTATCATATAGTTACATAATTATAGCTCACCACCTAACTCATCTCTTGTACTGGTGACTTTTGGTTTCTTATGGGCTGGGGTAGATTGTGTGGATTACTATGCTGCCCAGCCGTCTTCCTGGATGTTCTTCGAGCCCCCGCAGTCTGGGGGACCTCACATTCCTCCGTGGGCACTCACTCCTAGAGCCCTGGGAGCATCATCTTCACTTCCATCCGTCCCTAGAAGCATCAGCTCTGGCCATTCGTCATCATCCTCATCCTCCTCCTCATCGTCCTGGTTTGCGGCCTGTGGATCTTGGATCTCCTCCTCACCTGGCACACCCCTCAGCTCTGTCCGATGCACCCGACGTACCGGCCCCTCCTGGCTGGCCGGAACAATGGAATAAACCGCCCCCTGATCATCTGGCGGTTGTACCACCCGATACGGTGTCGGGTTCCAGGTGTCCTGAATCTTGTTTCGCCCCTTCACAGAATGGTTTCTGGTGTAAACCAGTTGGCCTTCCTTCAACCCAGGGTCATGCACTTGGCTCTTATACCTCTGGTCACGCTGCCTCCTCCTCGTTGCTAGGCGCTGCTTCACCTGGTCATACGCCGTCTCCAGGGATTCACGGTGCCCTTGCACCCATTCATCAATGGTGTCATCTGTCTGCTCTTCACCACCTATACCTAACAGGAAGTCAACAGGTAAGCGGGGTTCTTGCCCAAACATCAGGAAATAGGGGCTCTTACCAGTGGACTGATGGACTGTTGTATTGTAGGCATAGGTTACTTGGGAGAGGTGACGCGGCCAACGTCTCTTCTGATCTGGGGGCAAGGTTCGTAGCAAATCATGCAGGGTGCGATTAAAGCGTTCACACTGCGCATTACCTTGAGGATGCCAGGGGGTAGTGCGACTTTTCTTGATTTTATACGTCTTACACAGCTGTTGTATCAGATTGCTTTCAAAGTTCCGCCCCTGATCTGAGTGCAGACGAACCGGGGCCCCGAAGAGATGGAACCAGTGCTTCACAAGGGCATCTGCAACCGTGCTGGCCCGCTGATCCTTGGTGGGGATGGCCTGAGTATACTTGGAAAAAACATCTGTTAGAACGAGAACATTTTCCCTCCCATCACTGGCTGGCTCAAGCACTGTAAAGTCAATTGCTAAAATCTCATGTGGACGTGAAGCTTGCAAACTTCCCATGAATGGTTTTACCTTTGGCAAGACTGCTTTAGCAAGAATGCACCTTTCACACTCCCGGCACCACTTCTCTACATCCACAGACATTTTTGGCCAGTAGCAGCGCGACCGTATGAGCTGCAGAGTCCGCTCTACACCTTGGTGTCCATGGTCATCATGAAGATGCGAGAGCACATTCTTCTGAAGGCACTGTGGAAGCAGTAACTGAGAACTCGGTTTACCTCCATCCGGGGAAAACATCCGTCGATACAGGACCGAAGCCTTCTCTTCCAACCGGCCCCATTGTCGGGTCAGCTCTTTAGTGCTTTCGCTCAAGCCTTCCCTCTCTTTTGGACCAGGGAGCTTCTGTCTCTGCCAAAACTTCAAGAATGGTCCGATCACTGGATCCTTCTTCTGCAAAACAATCAGGTCTGCCTGCGAACAGCCAGGAAGAACATTTATTTCATCCGAGTTGACATTAAAGAACCTCACCGGATCCTCCTCCTCACTGGATGGCTCGTCCTCCGGCTCACTTGGCACCACATACTGGCGGGATAGAGAATCTGCATTTCCATTCCTAGCCCCAGGGCGATACTTGTACTCCAAATTAAATGCAGCCAACTGTGAAGCCCAGCGCTGTTCAATTGCACCTAACTTTGCAGTGTCTAAATGACACAAAGGGTTGTTATCTGTAAAGACAGTGCATTTAGAGCCCAACAAGTACTCCCTAAATTTCTCTGTTACTGCCCACTTAAGCCCCACAAATTCAAGCTTCATTGAACTTTAATTTTCCATATTCCTTTCAGACCGTCTGAGACCTCTGCTGGCAAATGCTATTGGCCTGACCCTTCCCCCTTGTTCTTGGGACAATACTGCCCCCAGTCCTAAATGGCTGGCATCTATTTCAAGAATGAATGGTTTTTTGAAATCAGCATAGGCCAGAACAGGGGCAGAAATCAATGATTCTCTGAGCTGATGGAAACTCTCTTCACAGTTCTGGTCCCATGCCGATAACAATGGTATTTTGGGGGTCTTACCCTTTTTCTTTGGGGGGCTCAGTTGCGCCACCAGACTATGTAAAGGTGCAGCCAGTTTTGCAAATCCCCTCACATACCGGCGGTAATAACTAGCAAAACCCAAGAAGGAACGAAGGTCAGCCAGGTTCTCCGGACGTCTCCATTCCCTTACCGCAGCGACCTTCTCTGGATCAGTGCCGACCCCCTGGGCAGAAATGATATGGCCAAGGTACTTCACTTCTTTCTGAAAGAAATGACACTTTGAGCGCTTTATCTTTAGCCCTTGCTGCTTCAGTCTGGAGAACACTACCTTCAGCCGTTGGAGATGTTGCTCAACTGAGGAAGAGAAGACTACCACATCGTCAAGATATAACAAAACAGAATTATAGCGGCAATCTCCAAACATGCGTTCCATCAGTCTTTGGAATGTACCAGGTGCATTGCAGAGCCCAAAGGGCATGCGATTGAACTCATATAAACCGAAGGGAGTACAGAACGCCGTCTTGTGCCGGTCCTGCTCAGCTACGGCCACCTGACTATACCCACTGGCTAAATCCAAGGTCGAAAACCATTTAGCTCCAGTGAGAGCATCCAGGGATTCCTCAATCCTGGGAAGAGGAAAAGCATCTTTGCGCGGCTTAGCGTTTAGTTGCCGATAGTCGACACACATCCTGATCCCTCCTCCCTTCTTCTGCACCAGTACAATAGGAGATGAGTAGGGGCTGCTACTTTCCCTGATGATCTGTGCATCTAACAGCTGTTTAATGTGGGCCCTAACCACTTCATATTGAGAGGGAGGAATGCGACGGTAGGGTTGGCGTATAGGAGCATTGTCTAATAGTGGAATTTCATGAGTTATCAAGTTAGTGCAACCAACATCTGTGTCACTTTTAGCAAAAAGAGTACAGTAATCTTTCAAAAGAGAGTTGGCCTGTGCATTCTCGGTGGTGCTAAGACCAGAAAACAAAGTACTCTCATAAACACCATCTTCAGCTTGACATACTTCCTGAGAGGAGATATATGCTGTGCACTCCCGAGAAAGAGCATTAACAGCCAGCTCTACATGTGGAGCGGGGCTACTTAATAGTTTAACTGTTTGTACAGTGCCAACTACTCGTCGAGGGACCAAACGCACATCAGAGACCCCTACATTAGTAATGGGAACATAAAGCAACCCCCTATCGGCCGTCACCAAGGATGGAGAAATGAGCAATCCATCAGGAAGGCAACCCCTATCAGGCTCGAGAGCTTCAAGCAAAAATTCAACCTGTTCTTGTGAGGGAATTTTGGGACAAGTAACAGGAACCCATGCTATGCTACCAGCTGGGACACAGAAGGGGACCTTACCCTGAACTCTGATCTTATGAGCCTCGGCTGAATTCACCACTGCCTCCATGGTCCGGCAGTGTCTGAGAGCTTGCCGCAGGGCTGGGGCCGCCGATTGCACTTGAGGGGCTTGGAACAGACAGGGACCATACTGTGCAAACAATGCATAATAATACTCATTAAGTACATTCATTCCCAAGACCCCGGGGGTAGTTCCCTTTTTCTCTCTCATTTGCAAATCCAGTGGGTCTTTAACAACCAAAATACCCATACCAGGCATTAGAGTTGTACGGTTTTTCGGTATTTCGGTTTGATACGGTGTTATAAAATGTTGACGGTTTCGTAAGCCAAAACCGAAAACCGTCACGTGACATGTGCGCCGCTGCCGCATCTGCCGTGTTTACGGAAGCAGCAGAAATCACTCCTGAATGAGGAGACACAGAGATAATAGTAGCAGCTGGACTGGAGGGAGACCTGGTCTCTAAAGAAATGCACGAGGCTTAGCTTGAAGCTAAACACGGTGGATCTACAAGCTCACAACACGTTGCACGGTCGATGAGCCACAAGCTTGTAGATCAGCTATTTTTGTATGCCTCGTCTCCTCCTAGGCTAAAGGAACGGCGCTAAAGCGCTAGCATGCTAACGATTTAGCCATGTTCATTCAAGAGGAAAAACAACAACAAACGTAGGCTAAAAGTAACAATTATGTAGCGTCAGTGAATCGATGCAGAGCGGCACGCGGCTGTATGCAAGCAAATTGTCTTCTATTAATCTAAAAATAGAAGTCTTCTACTCCATCAGTACAGTGGCGTCAATTCAGAAAAAGCTAAGGTATGGCAACATGACTGGTGTCTTGCATGCGCGCCCTCGCGCGTGTGCAAGACACCAGTCAGGTTGCCATACCTTAGCAACGGGCACGATTACAGTACATTTTATTATTTCCCCCTGTAGCCAAGGGTATGGCAGCTGCCATAGCTTGCCATACCCAATTGACACCTCTGACCCAGTACACACTGCAGCCAGGCAAATGCCTCAGCGTTTGTCATTCTGTGGGTCGAGACCCCAGAGAGGTCCCAAAATGATTTTGGGTAGTCCCCAAATGATTAACTTAATGTGCAACATTGTTTTCTCACTCAACTGTAAACAAAACAACAATAATATAATAAAATAATAGTTACCTATATTATCCCGCGGGGGAAATTCAAATATCGTAGCCCAACCCAGCTGCTTTTTTTTAAACATACAGTGTAGTGACAACCTAAGGACTTTTTAAACCTATGACAAATTAAATTGACTTGGGCTATTTACAATTTATTTTAGTATAGCCCAATAGTATTTACTGCATTTTTGTGGGTAACTTTTGTATCTGCTTTATAAATGAAGCACTTAGATTTTTTTTATCACGTTAAAATCTATAAGATTGTAAAACCGTGTAAAACCGTGTACCGGGGTTTTGGGGGGGGCCTAAACCGAGGTTAAGAAAAAATGGAAACCGCACAACCCTACCAGGCATACATGTACCCAAGATAATGACATCAAGCTCCACATATCCTAGGTAAGGGATTTCTAATCCATTAGCAGCTTTAAGACCCAACCATTCACAGTTTTTAAGAATACCATCTCTCAGTGATGCAAAATGTGCATTGAAATAACTCTCTGTAATAGTCGTTACCATAGACCCAGTATCAATTAACGACTGGACTGAAACCCCACCCATGGAAACCTCCATGTTATGACAAGTACCAATAAGGCGTTTAAGTTTACTCACGTCTGGTATGTTACTTGAACGAGAGCCCAGGAGCCCATCTCCCAGTGTGTGACTCTGCACACTGGGGGGCTCTAGTTTCCCCACTGTTCGGTTGGCCTCGGTGCAGGGCTCTGCACACTGGGGGGCTCTAGTTTCCCCACTGTTCGGTTGGCCTCGGTGCAGGGCTCTGCACACTGGGGGGCTCTAGTTTCCCCACTGTTCGGTTGGCCTAGGTGCAGGGCTCTGCACACTGGGGGGCTCTAGTTTCCCCACTGTTCGGTTGGCCTCGGTGCAGGGCTCTGCACACTGGGGGGCTCTAGTTTCCCGACTGTTCGGTTGGCCTAGGTGCAGGGACAGCAGCTGGACAATAACGAGCAATATGGCCCGGGGCATTACACCTTATACATATCGGCTGACCATCTGCAGTTCTTCTAAATCGAGGGGCCCGGCTAGTGGGTCTGTCAACATTAGACATGGGCCTTGATGACACCAATGCTTTTGTTATAGTGTCTAGCTGACTTTGTTGTGCAGCAATCAATGCTTTGAGCTCTGATAATTCAGAGTGTTCCCCCCTTGCTGTTTCACATAAAACCCCAACTTTGGCTTCACTAGACACTGCTATTTGTTTAAGCTTGGATTTAAATGAAGGACTGTCACCCTCGGTTACCCACCGCATGGCCTCTTTACGCACATCAAGTAATGACCAGTCTACATGTTGACGTACCAACCCTTTTAGTTCACGGCTCAATATGCGGTCCGGACCCCTTCACAAAATTGGTCTCGAAGCACCACCTTGGGGTTAGAAACAGCATTACCATTACTCTTGTTCACTTGGTCCATGAGAATCATTAAGGTATGTGAATACTCTAAAAGAGACTCCCCCTCAGCTTGTTTACGGTTAAAAAACTTTCTTTGCAAAGAGATGTGAGAATAAGATGAACCATACAATTCTCTCAAAACATTAAAAATCTCATCAGCATCGTCACGCACCACAGAGGATTGATATTTGATCTCAATATGTGCTTCACCATCTAACTGGTTAAACACAAAGAGGGCCTTTTCTTTTCCAGATAATCGTTTAGTTTGAGCATGGTTTTCAACTTCTTCTATCCACTCTTCTATGGGAAGGGAATCAGCACTGTCCAAGTTGCCATAAAACTTGTGGCACTTACGGTCCTGCTGAAGGTACACAACCCTTTCTGGCACCACAGGGTTTGATGCTGGCAGTTCTGATGAGGGCGACGCAGTGCCTGCCCGCACCTCCTGCAGATGCCTGACTTGGACCTCCAACTCCTCCACGCGCTCCTCCATTTCCCAAGCCTGTGGATAATCTTCAGCAGAAGAGTTTTGAAAGGCCCCCTATATCCTCCTGGCTGGGTGGTAGCCCACCGCTGCCCTCTACTGTCCCTTTTACAAACAAGAAACGAACTAAATCTGGCTACTTCCCAATTCTATTGCTCTCCAAACCAATCAAGCACCGTCCTGCCAGACAACGCCAAATGTAACAAAGTGTAATAGACAACACCACCCTTTAGTTGGCTGAGTTAAAGGGAACTCAATATAACCAGTAGGGGGAGAGCGGGGTAAACTGAGACACCGGGTAAACTGAGACACTCCATTTATCTTGGCAATGGAACACATTTGTGGTCATCTGACCATTATATTTTCAACCCCTTTGAATTTCCCACTTGCCATGAAGAGAGAGACCTGATAGTGCTGTAGAAAACATGCTTTTTTCACAAAAATGTGTTTTTTGCATGTAAAAGTAAATTTTCTTGCCGTCACATAATCAACTGTTGTGTCAAAGCAAATTGATGCAGGGACAACATTTTATATCATACATGTTGATGAACTACCAACTTAAAAATCCATGTGAAAGATGCTAGCTGAAGATTACCCTGAATTGATAAAAGATATCACTTTTCCCAAAATGTGGCTGTGGGGTAAAGTGAGACAATTGCTTCGGGGTAAAGTGAGACACTATCTCACATTATCCCAACATGATAGACAGGAAGATAGCTGTAAAAACCTGATTAAAGGGTGTACCAAACTTTTCTCAGTTGATTCTTATGTACTTTTTCCTGTAGAACCCATTTCTGATATCTATTTTTATGTGTCGTGCATAATTAATGAGTTAATTAGCATATTGGACTAAATTTGCTAATTATCTCATTAGTTATGCACAATACAACAATATGCTTTGCAGAAATGCATTCTACAGGAGAAATTACATCAGGATCAACTGAGGAAAGTTTGGTAAACCCTTCTATCAATGTTTTATAGGGTTGTTAGTTTTTACCTTCTGCCCATGTGTCACATTATTTGACACATGGGTGGAAATGACAGGACAAACCCTATTAAAAGACTTTCTGCTATGTACATTTTTGTGTTGTGCATATTTAACCTGGTTAACTGGGTTTTTGTGTTTTAATGGTAGTTTTAAAGTGAAAAAAGTGAGTGGATCACTTTACCCCGTTGATTCTCTGGTCTGTCTCAGTTTACCCCGGTCCTGGGGTAAACTGAGACACAAGACCACTTTTTTTAAAACAATCATATTTTCTCTGCCTTTTGTCTTGAATATGTTCTGATAACTTCCATTGTTAGGAAACATCCCAAATTACTGGTAAATGTGTACATTTTTACTGGTATATCTTTTAGTTTGCCTATAGGGGAGAAAATGTAAAAAGTGTCTCAGTTTACCCCGCTCTCCCCTAAACTCTTAAGTTTCCCCTCAGGGTGTCAAATGAATGACCAAGAAACAGTGTATAAAATAATAGTACAATAGTACTGATCTTTATTTAATACAAATGGTTTTTAAGAGAGCATTAGAAAAGGTAGCTGAGTAATCTTAAAATAGCACATATGAACAATATCTTGACTGTGGGAACCTGGGCGGTCCAGAGGACCCATAAGCTTTGGACAAAGTCAGTAGCCTACAGCAATTGAAACAGGCTCGATGTAATTCAGTAAGTTTGTCAACAATAAGTTTGTCAACAGTCACTCAGTTGGGAAGCAGCCAATAAACAAAATACAATAAACAATTAAATCACAAATAAAAAATCATAACACTAAACATAAGGGACAGTTAACAATGAGGGCAGCGGCAGACACAACGCCTTGGCAATCTGTAAGTTAAATATAACATGTCAGTTTCCATTCTATATTATAATGTTCCTTAAATGTATATGATTACTATGTTGCCATGCGTTGCGCCTACCTGCTACTATGGTCCATTTAACATACCACCAGCAGCTCCCAGCTCACAGCCATTGCCAAGCCCTACAGTACAGAAAACGTCCCATTATTTGGATGCTATTTACAAACACAATATAGAGTTATTTAAAATGCCCAACTATAAAATCTAAAGTTAAAAATGTTTGCATACCCGTTCTCCTTCCCCAGCCGTGCGTGTACGTGACGGTAGGTGCAGCAAACAATCACCGTACCGTACAGCTGATAGAACCCCCCTTTTTAAACTAATCAATTATATCAGGTGCAGCTGTGCACTGACGTTGGCCGTGAGCTGACGTTGGCCGTGAGCTGACGCTGGCTGGGAGGTCCCACAGGCTACATATATATATATATATATATATATATATATATATATATATATGTAACTGACGCTCAAAGCGTCGTCATGTGTTATGGTTGCCACGGCAACTTCATGTTAAAATTCACGGAGATTCTGTGCCTTTTTTTGAAAGTGAAAGTAAAAAGTTATAAAGTTTTGTGGTACATTTGGTTCACTTATAAGAAAAGAATCGTTTACATATATTTGCGTTTACAGTGTTTATTAATTAAATACATTTGTTGGAAGGTCACATGATCACTCTTTACCCCGGAAGTTTTCATGTAAAAGGCTGGGTAGTTTGCTGGCGCGAGCATTTGACTTCCTGTTTACGTCTCGACTCACGATCGAAAGAGACACACATGAGAGAGAGAAGCTATAAAGCAAAAAAGGTATAAATAACGCCCTTGTTTAATGTTCACTATCCTACAGCTGGTATTGTCAATGGACAGAGTATAAAGAGAGATATAATGTAACCATTCGTTGTTGTGCTTTACAGCTGAATAATAAGAGAGAGATCACAAAGATACCTAACTACAGCTGGTCAAAAAGGCGAACACGGTAAATAACCATTGTGTGTTATGTTGAGTCCTTGAATGAGAATTACACATGATGCTTAATGCATAACGTTTATTGCAGTTTGTGTGAATTTTGTTGTCAATTGGTGTATTACAAGCCTGCTGCTAATTCATACATTTACTCAAATACAGTAGGCTTTGTATGGTTTATTGATGGTTGAAGTATTAACTATGCTAAATTACCTGTACTTTGGGGTTCTTATGAAAGAATGTTATTGCAACAGAAACAGTGAATATGCGAATTGTTTTGTTTGTGCCAGACACTGAAATATTATTATCTTGTCATTATTTTTCTAGTTTTCACGGTGTTGTACGTTGGAGAAATAAATAAGAAAACATCAGTATGATGCGTGGACCTCGTTCATGACCAGAAGTAGTTACAGTGAAAACGTGGCCTAAACACCGCCTGCAGTGGTCTTCAGGCTCCAGAGTGAAGTCCTGCTACAACACCTACAGCAGTCTACAAACATCAGAGTGCAGTCCTGCTACACCGCCGCCTGCCGTGGTCTTCAGCTCCAGAGAGCAGTCCTGCTACAACATCTACAGACATCAGAGTGCAGTCCTGCTACACCGCCGCCTGCCGTGGTCTTCAGGGTGCAACTCTGCCTCAACTCCTGCAGTGGACTGCAGGTTTCAACGTGCACCTCTGCTTCTTCTGTGGATGGCTACAGTCCTCATTCACAGTAACTGACTACGGATACAAGGTGCAACTTTGCCTCAACTCCTGCAGTGTACTGCAGGTTTCAAAGTGCACCCCTACTTCATCTGCTTCATCTTGAGGTCAGACTATGCAATATTATTGCCTCCTCAGGTTGTTGATAAATGGTTCCACAACAAATTAAAAGGAAATATTTGAGAGTCACTGAAAGTAAAAGGTTAAAGGGTCAGTACACCTTGATGAAAGCATTATAGAATATTGTGTGTTATTTCATTTATTATGTAAATTGTCTAATCAGACCCTTAAAGAAGCTACATAACAAAGGTGTGTTTAAACAAACCAAAATGTCAGTTAATGGTGACACACCACAAACCCAAGTCGATGAGCAAAAACAGACAGAGGAATTAGACATTGGGTACAATACTGACCAAAATTCAGAGTCACATACAGTAGTTGAACAAAGGAAGTCTTCTCGAGAGAAGCGCTTAACACCAAAGATGCTTGAGTTAAAACAGCAACAATTAACTCAAGGTGAAAAGAAGTTCTACACGGTGTATGAGAAATGGAAAACTGTAGTAAGGGATATTCGTTCAAAATTAAAGCACCCGTGCTCTGAAACTGATTTGGGTGACATGATAGATGCTCTTGAGAAGCATGATTTAGAAGCTAAAGCAGAGTATGAAAAATTACGATGTCACTCTCAGTCATCACCCTCCCCGGAGGTTAGAAGAAGAATAGACGCATGTGTTGCTGTATCAGCAGATCTACTACAGCTATTGAGATTACGTCTAGTTGAGGTAGATGAAGAATTTGATCCTGAGGAAGAAATTCCTAGGCTACGTCTATTGCTTAACAAGGAATATGCTACTTCCATATTTGGATCCACAGTTTCCGGGGCTTCTAAGTCCTCTAAACACACAGCCTCCGATAACTCTAAATCCTCTGAACATACAGAGCGTTCCAAACCTTCCTCAGAGATATCAGCCAAGAGAGCTGAAATAGCTGCTCAGTTAGCTGCAAAGAAGGTTGAATGTGAAAGGGAAGCCTTTATAGATACACAGCGTCAACAACTGAGGCAACTGGAAAATCAAAGAGACATTGCGGTTATGGAAGCCAAGCTTAAAGTGTACACAGAGGAAGAGTTAAAAGTAGAGTCAAGGGAAAACAGTTGTGTTTCAAAGCCTGTACGCAGCAATATGTTAAAACCTTGTCCCATTGAACAGCGCACAGCTTGTCAGGAGGCTCCAATAAATGAAGCATCATTAGCACAGGCACTAAATGAATCAATTGCCCTTAGTCGACTTCCAGTTCCAGAACCTGACATATTCACGGGCGATCCATTAAAGTTTATACAGTGGAGCACAAGCTTTAAGGCTCTCATAGACAGACGTTGCTCAAATCCTGCAGACAAGCTGTTCTATTTGCAAAAGTACATTAGTGGAGAGGCAAAGTCTGTTCTAGAAGGTAGCTTTTTCAGGAAAGATGG
This sequence comes from Nannobrachium achirus, assembly GCF_963921795.1. Taxonomy (NCBI): domain Eukaryota; kingdom Metazoa; phylum Chordata; class Actinopteri; order Myctophiformes; family Myctophidae; genus Nannobrachium; species Nannobrachium achirus. The sequence continues at coordinate 57,024,013 of NC_137826.1, forward strand.
AGAAGCCTATCAGCAAGCATGGGATAAATTGAATGCCAGATATGGCCACTACTTTGTAGTACAGCGTGCCTTTAGAGAAAAACTTAACAAATGGCCTAAGATTGGTGCAAGGGAATGTGTTAAGTTAAGAGAGTTCAGTGATTTCCTACAAGCATGCAACAGTGCTATGCCCCATGTCAAGAGCCTGCAGGTACTAAATGACTGCGAAGAGAATCAGAAGTTGTTACTCAAACTCCCTGATTGGATAACATCCAGGTGGAATCGCTATGTTACTGAACAACTAGACCAAGCCAAAGATTATCCTAGTTTTGCAGAATTTGCTTCATTTGTCTCTAAGGAGGCACGTATAGCATGCAACCCAATCTCGTCATTGTATGTACTGAAACCCCCTGAAGAGAAACCATTAAGAGAGACAAAGCGTCCAAAAGCAAATGCCTTTGCCACTAATGTAGAGGCCACAGACACACGTGCCAAGGCCAATCCTCATGACAGTGATGAAACAAGGTCAGAGGATTATAACGGGTCCAAAAGAACGGGTTCAGCTTCAAATGACTCAAGCCCAAACAAATGCATGTTTTGTGAAGAAAATCACTCCATACATGAATGCCAATATTTAATTGCAAAGACTGTAGAGGAAAAAAGAAAGTTCATTTACGAAAATAAGCTGTGTTTTGCATGCCTGAAAAGAGGGCACAATTCCAAGTACTGTAGGAACAAAGCCATCTGCAGCATATGTAAAAAGAGTCATCCCACTTCACTACATGAGAACCGCCCCGGTCCCGCTGTGGACAAAACCCCTTCACAAGGGTTAGTTGAAGCTGAAGAAAATGTGTCCTCTCTATCATGCTGTATGGATGGGGGTAAAAGTGGGAGCACGTCAATGATTGTCCCAGTATGGATCTCTGTACCCAACACTTCTAGATCAGAGACCCTAGCTTACGCCTTGCTCGATACTCAGAGTAGTAAAACATTCATAGATCAGGAAGTTTGTGAAAGGTTACAAGCTGTGGGTGAGCCAGTAAAACTCAAGCTCTCCACCATGATGGGCAGAGACTCTATTGTAGAAAGTCAGAGAGTCAGTGGACTTCGAGTCAGAGGGTTTTCCTCAGGTTGTCCTATCGACTTACCCCCTGCCTACACCAGAGACTTCATTCCACTGGAACGTGCTCATATTCCTACCTGTGCAACAGCTAACAAGTGGGATCACCTTGCAGCAATAGCTCATGAACTTCCCCCACTTATGGAATGTGGGGTGGGACTTCTCATCGGCTATGACTGCTCTAGAGCATTGGCTCCACAACGAGTCATTACAGGTGGTGACTATGAACCTTATGCCATAAAGACTGAACTGGGTTGGAGTATTGTTGGAAGCGCCTCCCAGCGCATAAACACCGGAGATGTGACAGGCCTATGCAATCGTGTATCTGTCAAGGAACTGCCACATGTTACACCAGCTGCTGTCATTAGAGCACTCGAGTCTGATTTTGCTGACACCAGCCCAGGAGAAAAAAGCATATCTCAGGAAGATATCCAGTTCTTACAACTCTTGAACGAAGAAATTGAACAGAATGAGAGTGGTCATCTCGAGATGCCACTGCCCTTCAAAGCACGTCCACACCTCCCGGACAATAAAAGGCTTGCTTTAGTTCGACTAAAACACCTCAAAAAGAAATTGGAGAAAGATCCTAAATTTAAGAATGACTATGTTAAATTTATGGAAGGAGTCTTCAAGGATGGTGATGCGGAGAAGGCAGACAGTGAACCAGAACCGGGGAATGTGTGGTATATACCACATCAGGGGGTCTATCACCCCAGGAAACCAGATAAGATCAGGGTAGTCTTTGATTGTTCTGCTAAGTACGAAGGCACTGCCTTGAATGATCATTTATTAACAGGGCCTGATCTCACAAATGGGCTCACTGGGGTGCTTTGTCGATTCCGCAAGCACCCAATTGCCGTAATGTGCGATGTTGAGAAAATGTTCCACAGGTTCCATGTCAGAAAGGAAGACCGAGATTATTTACGGTTCTTGTGGTGGGAGAACGGAGACACAGACTCTGAGCCCAGCGTATATCGCATGAGAGTTCATCTCTTTGGAGCAGCGTCCTCTCCAGGATGCGCTAATTATGGTATGAAATATCTTGCCAGACAAAATGAGAAGGAATGCCCTTTAGCCGCAGATTTCATTAGAAATAACTTCTATGTGGATGACGGCATCATAAGCCTGGAATCTGTGGACTCTGCAATTAAGCTGGTCAAGGAAGCACAAACTGTATGTGCTGAAGGAAAATTACATCTCCACAAATTCATCTCAAATGACCGGAAAGTCTTGGAATCGATCAGGGACTCTGAACGAGCGAGCGGAGTAAAGGATGTGGATCTCACTTATGATGACCTACCAGTCCAGAGAGTACTCGGAGTGAGGTGGAATGTAGAGAGCGACACCTTCTCTTTCAAGGTCTCGCTCGACGGGAAACCAATTACACGACGTGGAATTCTATCAACTGTAGCTTCAGTGTACGATCCCTTGGGGTTCTTGGCTCCATTTCTCCTTTCAGGAAAACAAGTGCTCCAAGAAATGTGCCAAAAGGGCATCGGGTGGGACGACCCACTTCCAAGTCAGTTGATGCCAAGGTGGGAGAGTTGGGTAGAAGATTTAGAGAATCTTGAAAGTATTCAAATCCCAAGATGTTTCATACCTGAAAATTTTGGAAAGATTCTGAGCACTGAACTGCATCACTTTTCAGACGCTAGTAGCCAAGGCTATGGCCAGTGTTCATATATTCGACTTGTGGGTAAGGAAAGAGTGCACTGCTCCCTGATTATGGGCAAGGCGAGGGTTGCACCCACTAAAATAGTTACTATACCAAGGCTCGAGTTAACTGCTGCAGTGACCTCTGCTGCTGTTAGCAGTATGCTAAAGGAGGAGCTAAAACTCAAGATTGACAAAGAATATTTCTGGACAGATTCACAAGTAGTTTTAGGCTACATCAACAATGAGGCTCGAAGATTTCATGTCTTTGTAGCGAACCGTGTTCAGAGAATTCGGGAAAGCACAAACCCAGATCAGTGGTATTATGTTGACACAAAAGAGAACCCCGCTGATCATGCCTCAAGGGGCCTCAAAGTATCAGAGTTGATCAGCTCAAACTGGTTTTCAGGGCCTAAGTTCCTATGGGAAAGAGAATTAGTTTTCAAGCAAGGGACTCCAGAGTTGCTGGAAGGAGACCCTGAGGTCAAAGTGGCACAAGTGTTCAACACAGTGGCTAAAAGGCAAGAAAGTTTTCTAGAGAGACTGTCGCGATTCTCAAAATGGACCACAGTCGTGAATGTTGTTGCCCGCATTCATCGACTGGCTCAAAGGATTAAGAGCGCAGAACCTGTAAACGTGGAAGAAAAAAGGAGAGCTACGTTAACTCTCATTAAACTTGTGCAACAAGAGGCTTTCAATGAAGAGCTGCACTTACTAAACAAGAGATCTGGGAGGCTTCCCTGTAATAATCAACTCTACCAACTTGACCCATTCGTCCATGATGGCATACTTAGAGTAGGAGGACGATTGAGCAAAGCTTCCTCACCTTTCGATGTGAAACACCCAATAATTCTTCCAAGAGATGGCGATCTCACACGTCTCATACTCGGCCACTGCCATGAGAAAACTCAGCACCAAGGCAGAGGACAAACTCTGAACGAAATTAGAGCCAATGGTTACTGGATTATTGGTGGTAGCAGGGCAGTGGCCAATTACATAAGGCAGTGTGTCATTTGTAGGAAAGCTCGTAGGCCCACAGAAGAGCAACGTATGGCCGACCTTCCTATTGATCGTGTTGATCCATCACCACCTTTCACCTACTGTGGTATGGATTGCTTTGGACCTTACCGTACTAAACAGGGTCGCAAGGAACACAAACGGTATGGTCTCATTTTCACGTGCCTTAGCTCCAGGGCAATACACTTAGAGATGTTGGAAGATATGACAACCGATGCTTTCATTAATGCGTTACGCTGTTTCATAGCCATCCGAGGAGCAGTGAGACAAATAAGGTCAGATCAGGGATCCAATTTTGTTGGAGCCAGAAATGAACTGGAAAGAGCCCTGAAGGAACTGGACAAAGAGAGAATAGCAGCATTCCTGTTAGAAAAGCAGTGCGACTTCTGCATGAATGTACCAGACGCAAGTCATGTGGGAGGCGTCTGGGAGAGGCAAATAAGGACAGTGAGGAGCGTACTAAGCTCAGTCCTTACACTAAGCACTGGAAGACTGGATGATGCTTCTTTGAGGACACTCTTTTATGAAGCCATGTCAGTTGTAAATAGCCGCCCACTCACAGTGGATGGTGTCGGTGACCCCACCAATTTAGAGCCACTAACGCCTAACCATCTGCTCACGATGAAGTCATCAGTCCCATTACCCCCGCCAGGTAAATTTGTCAAAGAAGACTTGTATGCCAGGAAAAGGTGGAGGCGAGTTCAATACTTGGCTGAACAATTTTGGGGCCGATGGCGGAAAGAATACCTTGCCAGCATTACACTCAGACAAAAATGGCATGCTACAAAAAGAAATGTGCAAATCGGTGATGTTGTCATTGTCAAAGATGACGCTCCTCGCAATGAATGGAAAATTGCCAGGGTCCTTAATGTATCTAAGGATGTTGACGGACTCGTACGAAAAGCTACTCTACAGATAGGAGGGCAAAGGTCAGGGAAAGACAAGCCATCAATTCTTGAACGTCCCATTCAAAAACTAGTTGTTCTAGTTGAGAGCAACAAAAATGTGGTTTAAAGGGTATCAAGAAATTACCATTGATTTCATTCCCAAATGTCAATATGTTTATTTGGTCTCTAATCAAAGGGTAATTGGTGGGAGTGTAACTGACGCTCAAAGCGTCGTCATGTGTTATGGTTGCCACGGCAACTTCATGTTAAAATTCACGGAGATTCTGTGCCTTTTTTTGAAAGTGAAAGTAAAAAGTTATAAAGTTTTGTGGTACATTTGGTTCACTTATAAGAAAAGAATCGTTTACATATATTTGCGTTTACAGTGTTTATTAATTAAATACATTTGTTGGAAGGTCACATGATCACTCTTTACCCCGGAAGTTTTCATGTAAAAGGCTGGGTAGTTTGCTGGCGCGAGCATTTGACTTCCTGTTTACGTCTCGACTCACGATCGAAAGAGACACACATGAGAGAGAGAAGCTATAAAGCAAAAAAGGTATAAATAACGCCCTTGTTTAATGTTCACTATCCTACAGCTGGTATTGTCAATGGACAGAGTATAAAGAGAGATATAATGTAACCATTCGTTGTTGTGCTTTACAGCTGAATAATAAGAGAGAGATCACAAAGATACCTAACTACAGCTGGTCAAAAAGGCGAACACGGTAAATAACCATTGTGTGTTATGTTGAGTCCTTGAATGAGAATTACACATGATGCTTAATGCATAACGTTTATTGCAGTTTGTGTGAATTTTGTTGTCAATTGGTGTATTACAAGCCTGCTGCTAATTCATACATTTACTCAAATACAGTAGGCTTTGTATGGTTTATTGATGGTTGAAGTATTAACTATGCTAAATTACCTGTACTTTGGGGTTCTTATGAAAGAATGTTATTGCAACAGAAACAGTGAATATGCGAATTGTTTTGTTTGTGCCAGACACTGAAATATTATTATCTTGTCATTATTTTTCTAGTTTTCACGGTGTTGTACGTTGGAGAAATAAATAAGAAAACATCAGTATGATGCGTGGACCTCGTTCATGACCAGAAGTAGTTACAATATATATGATGTGTGTCTCTATACAAGTGTATGTCTAAGTGTCCCAACACATTATTGGCTATTTCAGTTTGCAATTTGTGTATATGCGAGCTTATAAGGCTACTTAACATGTTAATTCTATTCTTTCTACTGTAATCCATAAAAGAGCTATCAATTGGTGGTTGATACAAGTAGGCTACACCTAATTAGGTCTAGTTACTCTTACTAATGCCTTTAATTATCAATTTTACTTTTCTGATTATTTAGATGGGACATATGGTAGGCCACTATAGGCTATTAATGTAATGAATGAAAATACACTTTGTGTGTATCTACACCTGGGGTCTTCAACAGGGGGTCCGGGACCCCATAGGGGGAGGTACCAGATCTATGTGTGATAGGACCATTCTTTTAGAATAAACTAGCCCAGAGCCCCCTGCGGGGGCCAGGCACCTTTGTGTGTGTGCCTGTTAGTCCCCCTTGGTGTGTTGCTCTCTCTGGAACTGCCCCCTCCCCCTCACTCCATCTCTGCTTGCAGGCAGTGTGCTGCTTGTTCACGCCCATTTGTGATGTAATTCGCATCACAGGACAAAGCCGCCTACAGGCCACAATTTGGGAAAATATTTTAAACATTTGGGGATTATGAGAAGTAGAGACACATCTGAAGGTGATAAAGTTGATGTTGGGCAAGGTACATGCGTTATTGATTTTTGTATTATGTTTTTTAGACAATTGAACAACTGCTGAACGTGGAGTTACAGGTGGACAAACACACTATTTTTTTGGGGCGATTCTAATTAGGTTGTGGGATGAACAACCCCCCCATCCCTTTTCTGAGCAGAACTTTAGAAAAAAAGAAAAATAGCAGATCTACAAGCTTGTAGATCTGCTATTTTAGGTAAAGAGGGGACCAAGTACAGAGTAAAGGTCAAATTTACTAAGTCAATTATCAAGGACTTATTTAAGGAGAAGAGGAAATCTCCCCAAACCTCCCGCAGCTTAGCGGAGAGTGTGTTGTGGAAGAGGAGATCTCCCTGAACACGTGCGTGGGTCCAAAGTGCTGACACGAAGAGCCACCTGCTCTCCAGCGCCCACTAGAGTCTGAAAATGGTGCCTTTTGGGGCCTTTTTGAAGCGCCTGGCCGCACTGGACGGCCAGCAGCACTTGCAATGCCGCCTCTCCCGCATAGCGGAGAGTGTGGTGTGGAAAGCATGCGTGGGTCCAAAGTGCCGACACGAATAGTTGTCTCCTGTCCAGTGTCCAATTTGTGAAGGCTAGGCCTATGCACTCCATTGAACAGCATTTATCCATTTATAATTATTTTTTGTTATTATTTTTTTCTTTTACCCAGAAACATAATTAGCATTGTGCGTGTTCGTTTAAATGCTTAATCTATATTTTGAATGTGCATATCATGGGAAAATTAATCGTTTTTCAACATTTTTCAGTTGCCCCAGGGCTACTCTTATTTTGAAGAGATCATCAACCGGTAGTCTTATTGAGCTCCGTGAAGTCAGCTGCATTAGCGTTTCCGGCCTGGGAGCTGGCTGCATTAAGCGAAGCTCCAGCCTTCAAAATAAAAGTCCACTAAATAATGTTTATTTAAAAGACACAAATGTATTTTAGAAATACGTGTATGATGTATGTCTCTATACTAGTGTACTTCTAATTGTCCTAACACATTTTCCAGGTTCTTTCAGATTGAAATTCGTGGTATGCGAGCCATTAAAGGCCACTTAACAAGTTAATTCCATTCTTTCTATTGTAATCCATAGAAGAGCTTCAATTGGTTGTTGAGTAGGCTACATCTAATGAGGTCCAGTTACTTAATTATCAATTTTACTTTATCTGTTTATTTAGATTGGGCAGATGTAATGTATGGTAGGCTACTATGGGCTTAATGTAAGTAATGAAAATACACCGTGTGTGCATGTACACCAGGGGTCTTCAACAGGGGGTCCAGGACCCCTATCGGGTCCTCAGAATTACTACAGGGAAAGGCACCAAATCTATGTGTGATAGGACCATTCTTTTAGAATAAATGGACAACCCTCTCATCCCTTTTCTGAGGAGAACTTTAGCCAAAAATAGAAGATCTACAAGCTTGTAGATCTGCTATATTTGGCAATAGGTTTGGTGTTGAAGTGAAAAAGCCGGAGACCAAGTACAGAGTGAAAGGTAAAATGTACTAAGTAAAAGATGGAACAAGGATGTAAGGAGTTCAATGTAAAAAAAAGAAAACGCCCCCAAAAGCTCTAGTGGGCACTAGACAGGCGTTGGCACTTTGAACACACGCAAAAAAGTGACATTTTCAAACTCTAGTTGGCGCTGGAGAGCAGACGACTTTGCGTCGGCACTTTGGAGACACGCACGCGTTCGGGGAGACCTCCTCTATCACTCCACACTCTCCGCTAAGCAGCAGAGGTGTAAAATCAATTTCTGTTGGCTGTCCAGTGCAGCCACTCGCTCAAAATAGTGACATTTTCAGGCATTTTCAAACTCTAGTTGGCGCTGGAGAGCAGACGGCTCTTTGCGTCGGCACTTTGGAGACACGCACGCGTTCGGGGAGACCTCCTCTATCACTCCACACTCTCCGCTAAGCAGGAGAGGTGTAAAATCAATTTCTGTTGGCTTTCCAGTGCAGCCACTCGCTCAAAATAGTGACATTTTCAGGCATTTTCAAACTCTAGTTGGCGCTGGAGAGCAGACGGCTCTTTGCGTCGGCACTTTGGAGACACGCACGCGTTCGGGGAGACCTCCTCTATCACTCCACACTCTCCGCTAAGCAGGAGAGGTGTAAGATCAATTTCTGTTGGCTGTCCAGTGCAGCCACTCGCTCAAAATAGTGACATTTTCAGACATTTTCAAACTCTAGTTGGCGCTGGAGAGCAGACGGCTCTTTGCGTCGGCACTTTGGAGACACGCACACGTTCGGGGAGACCTCCTCTATCACTCCACACTCTCCGCTAAGCAGGAGAGGTGTAAGATCAATTTCTGTTGGCTGTCCAGTGCAGCCACTCGCTCAAAATGTGACATTTTCAGACATTTTCAAACTCTAGTTGGCGCTGGAGAGCAGACGGCTCTTTGCGTCGGCACTTTGGAGACACGCACGCGTTCGGGGAGACCTCCTCTATCACTCCACACTCTCCGCTAAGCAGGAGAGGTGTAAAATCAATTTCTGTTGGCTGTCCAGTGCAGCCACTCACTCAAAATAGTGACATTTTCAGGCATTTTCAAACTCTAGTTGGCGCTGGAGAGCAGACGGCTCTTTGCGTCGGCACTTTGGAGACACGCACGCGTTCGGGGAGACCTCCTCTATCACTCCACACTCTCCGCTAAGCAGGAGAGGTGTAAAATCAATTTCTGTTGGCTGTCCAGTGCAGCCACTCGCTCAAAATGTTGACATTTTCAGGCATTTTCAATGGGACTATAGGGATGTGGAGTACAAACCCTTGATTATTAACACGGGACACAGAAATAGTAATGACATCAGGTGCTTCAATCCAACATGTTTGTCTCATCATTTCTGCACCACATCTACATCTCTTTACACCTTCCATGATTGATTGTTCGAAAAGAGAAGTGAGGGATTCATCTTTCTGTGGCAGCGGTAATGAAAATGTAGTCCTTTCAGAAGTGCGTGTGCTTTCATCTTTTGAGCCACATTTTTTTACAGATGTCTGTATGTTCTGCATTAACAGTTACTTTGACAGAAATCCAACCAGGTTAATAGTTTTTGTATCAAATCTAGTGGATCATTGTGCCTTAACAAGGACAATGCTGAGATGCTCTTGACTAATTCTTCAGTGACACCATGGATTGTTGTAGCATCAAATGTGTGCCCTGGATCTTGTAAAAACTCCTGGATGAGAATTGCTAAATTGATGACATCTGAACCATAGAAGCAGCTGTCAAGTGTTTCAATTTATCTTGCACTACTTGCAGATGTAGGATGGATTGTAATGTAGCATTGAGCCAGCAGTTATTCTCATTATTTTCAAACCTGCATATTCTATTGCATATTTCATTGTTTGTGTCTCTGTTTTGTGCCTTTGATTTATCTGGCACACTTTCTGGGACATCATTTTGTGAGAACATCTTTGAACGTGAAAATGGCCGTACTTGAAAAGACTTTCTAAGTTGTTTCGGCACTTGTGCTGGTTTATCCCACCCCTCCTCAGGTGGTGGGGGAAGGACACGCTGTATCTGTGGTGGCCTGTGCCTTACTTTGTCACAGAAATCTATGGCTGACTGTTTGTATAATGTGCGAATCTTCTCTACACATTCATCAAGTTTCTGTTTCTCATTTCCTAAAAGCAAAACCTTTGTGTTTTTGAACATGGCCTCACTGATCGCTGTGCTTTTCTTACATTGGTTTATTTGAGCAGCATAGACTGCAGAGAATCTCTGCAAATCACCTGAGAGTAGATCTGACCATACTGGAATACTTGGGAGGAATGTGAACAGTTTGTTTAAAATAGTTTCTGCATGATAGTTATTTATACCTGTGTCATTGGTGTTTTTCATTGCTTGATTGGCTGCACTGGAAAGCCAACAGAAATTGATTTTACACCTCTCCTGCTTAACGGAGAGTGTGGTGTGATAGAGGAGGTCTCCCTGAACGCGTGCGTGTCTCCAAAGTGCCGACGCAAAGAGCCGTCTGCTCTCCAGCGCCAACTAGAGTTTTAAAATGTCTGAAAATGACACTATTTTGAGCGAGTGGCTGCACTGGACAGCCAACATAAATTGATTTTACACCTCTCCTGCTTAGCGGAGAGTGTGGAGTGATAGAGGAGGTCTCCCTGAAAGCGTGCGTGTCTCCAAAGTGCCGACGCAAAGAGCCGTCTGCTCTCCAGCGCCAACTAGAGTTTGAAAATGTCTGAAAATGACACTATTTTGAGCGAGTGGCTGCACTGGACAGCCAACAGAAATTGATTTTACACCTCTCCTGCTTAGCGGAGAGTGTGGAGTGATAGAGGAGGTCTCCCCGAACGCGTGCGTGTCTCCAAAGTGCCGACGCAAAGAGCCGTCTGCTCTCCAGCGCCAACTAGAGTTTGAAAATGTCTGAAAATGACACTATTTTGAGCGAGTGGCTGCACTGGACAGCCAACAGAAATTGATTTTACACCTCTCCTGCTTAGCGGAGAGTGTGGAATGATAGAGGAGGTCTCCCCGAACGCGTGCGTGTCTCCAAAGTGCCGACGCAAAGAGCCGTCTGCTCTCCAGCGCCAACTAGAGTTTGAAAATGCCTGAAAATGTCACTATTTTGAGCGAGAGGCTGCACTGGAAAGCCAACAGAAATTGATTTTACACCTCTCCTGCTTAGCAGAGAGTGTGGAGTGATAGAGGAGGTCTCCCCGAACGCGTGCGTGTCTCCAAAGTGCCGACGCAAAGAGCCGTCTGCTCTCCAGCGCCAACTAGAGTTTGAAAATGTCTGAAAATGACACTATTTTGAGCGAGTGGCTGCACTGGACAGCCAACAGAAATTGATTTTACACCTCTCCTGCTTAGCGGAGAGTGTGGAGTGATAGAGGAGGTCTCCCCGAACGCGTGCGTGTCTCCAAAGTGCCGACGCAAAGAGCCGTCTGCTCTCCAGCGCCAACTAGAGTTTGAAAATGTCTGAAAATGACACTATTTTGAGCGAGTGGCTGCACTGGACAGCCAACAGAAATTGATTTTACACCTCTCCTGCTTAGCGGAGAGTGTGGAGTGATAGAGGAGGTCTCCCCGAACGCGTGCGTGTCTCCAAAGTGCCGACGCAAAGAGCCGTCTGCTCTCCAGCGCCAACTAGAGTTTGAAAATGTCTGAAAATGACACTATTTTGAGCGAGTGGCTGCACTGGACAGCCAACAGAAATTGATTTTACACCTCTGCTGCTTAGCGGAGAGTGTGGAATGATAGAGGAGGTCTCCCCGAACGCGTGCGTGTCTCCAAAGTGCCGACGCAAAGAGCCGTCTGCTCTCCAGCGCCAACTAGAGTTTGAAAATGCCTGAAAATGTCACTATTTTGAGCGAGAGGCTGCACTGGAAAGCCAACAGAAATTGATTTTACACCTCTCCTGCTTAGCAGAGAGTGTGGAGTGATAGAGGAGGTCTCCCCGAACGCGTGCGTGTCTCCAAAGTGCCGACGCAAAGAGCCGTCTGCTCTCCAGCGCCAACTAGAGTTTGAAAATGACACTATTTTGAGCGAGTGGCTGCACTGGACAGCCAACAGAAATTGATTTTACACCTCTCCTGCTTAGCGGAGAGTGTGGAGTGATAGAGGAGGTCTCCCCGAACGCGTGCGTGTCTCCAAAGTGCCGACGCAAAGAGCCGTCTGCTCTCCAGCGCCAACTAGAGTTTGAAAATGTCTGAAAATGACACTATTTTGAGCGAGTGGCTGCACTGGACAGCCAACAGAAATTGATTTTACACCTCTCCTGCTTAGCGGAGAGTGTGGAATGATAGAGGAGGTCTCCCCGAACGCGTGCGTGTCTCCAAAGTGCCGACGCAAAGAGCCGTCTGCTCTCCAGCGCCAACTAGAGTTTGAAAATGCCTGAAAATGTCACTATTTTGAGCGAGAGGCTGCACTGGAAAGCCTGGAAAGCCAACAGAAATTGATTTTACACCTCTCCTGCTTAGCAGAGAGTGTGGAGTGATAGAGGAGGTCTCCCCGAACGCGTGCGTGTCTCCAAAGTGCCGACGCAAAGAGCCGTCTGCTCTCCAGCGCCAACTAGAGTTTGAAAATGTCTGAAAATGACACTATTTTGAGCGAGTGGCTGCACTGGACAGCCAACAGAAATTGATTTTACACCTCTCCTGCTTAGCGGAGAGTGTGGAGTGATAGAGGAGGTCTCCCCGAACGCGTGCGTGTCTCCAAAGTGCCGACGCAAAGAGCCGTCTGCTCTCCAGCGCCAACTAGAGTTTGAAAATGTCTGAAAATGACACTATTTTGAGCGAGTGGCTGCACTGGACAGCCAACAGAAATTGATTTTACACCTCTCCTGCTTAGCGGAGAGTGTGGAATGATAGAGGAGGTCTCCCCGAACGCGTGCGTGTCTCCAAAGTGCCGACGCAAAGAGCCGTCTGCTCTCCAGCGCCAACTAGAGTTTGAAAATGCCTGAAAATGTCACTATTTTGAGCGAGAGGCTGCACTGGAAAGCCAACAGAAATTGATTTTACACCTCTCCTGCTTAGCAGAGAGTGTGGAGTGATAGAGGAGGTCTCCCCGAACGCGTGCGTGTCTCCAAAGTGCCGACGCAAAGAGCCGTCTGCTCTCCAGCGCCAACTAGAGTTTGAAAATGTCTGAAAATGACACTATTTTGAGCGAGTGGCTGCACTGGACAGCCAACAGAAATTGATTTTACACCTCTCCTGCTTAGCGGAGAGTGTGGAGTGATAGAGGAGGTCTCCCCGAACGCGTGCGTGTCTCCAAAGTGCCGACGCAAAGAGCCGTCTGCTCTCCAGCGCCAACTAGAGTTTGAAAATGCCTGAAAATGTCACTATTTTGAGCGAGTGGCTGCACTGGAAAGCCAACAGAAATTGATTTTACACCTCTCCTGCTTAGCGGAGAGTGTGGAGTGATAGAGGAGGTCTCCCCGAACGCGTGTGTCTCCAAAGTGCCGACGCAAAGAGCCGCCTCCTGTCCAGTGCCCAATTTGTAAAGGCTATGCACTCCAGTGAACTGCATTTATCCATTTATAATGTTTTTCTAATGTTAATAAAACTTTTTTTTTACCCAGAAACACAATTAGCATTTAGTGTGTTCATTTTAATGCTTAATCTATATTTTGAATGTGCATATCATGGGACAATTACTCGTTTTTCAAAAATGTTCAATTGCCTCAGGGGTACTCTTATTCTGAAGAGATCGGCACCGGAAGTCTTATTGCAGCTAACGCTAATGCAGCTGACTTCACATAGGCGTCTTATTGCTGCTACGCTAATGCTGCTCACTTGACATAGGCCAGAGAGAGGACGACATGCAGAGAATGCCTGTTATTATAATACAAGTTTACAGTGAACAAACCTTCGTTAGAAGTTGTGTCTGAGGTTTTTGCAGGTCTTTTGCACCGCAGTCTGTGTAAAGAGCTACAGACTGGCACGTTGTGACAACGTGAGGAATTTTACACACGGAGTTCAAAGACGGGTTTGTTTTGTTAACTAATGCTAATGCTAAACTAGCTTCAAGAAAGAGGAGAACGGTCCGTATCCACTACAGAGCTGTTGAAGTGTGTTTTCTACCAGAATACATTAATGGAAGGTATGTTTTTGTTTTGTTTTCATAAGATTGTATAGCCTGAGTGTTGAGCTGACAGTAGGGTGAACATAATGTTCAGCCCCTCGGTTGGTGGCAACCATTGAAAACAACAGTAGGCCTATTATTGCATTTCTGCCTAAAATCAGGACAAGTTTGAGTGAATGTTGAAAACATGACATATTAATAGTGTTTTTTAGAGATATTTCCGGGGCAAACATCTTGAAAACGAGAATATCCCTGCTAAACGGCCTCTGGTCACCCTACCTAAACGAAAGTGGGCATTTAGTATTACTGTAAGGGACATACTTGAAAGAAAGACAATAAAATAATGTTGTTGTTTATTATTAATAAAACGTGGACGAGCAAAAGAAGGTCACAGTTTAGTATTTAAAAGGTCACATCATGTCTCTGTCCGGTCTTCTGTCTGGACGTGTACACTTTTATACGGTCTATGGGTTTGCCGCTCTGACATCGCAGTAATGTGAGGGGATCCACACTAACATAATCCCTTTTAAGCCCATATATGGAGATCCCTGATATCATCAATATTAATCCCATAGTTTAGCTAACAGGACTTCTTATGGGAATGCCCATATATGGAGGCCACATAACACACTAATAGAATCCATATAGGCCTATGCCAAGACAGCCCATATCTGTGGGGCTGGTTCAGACAGGGATCTCCATATATGGGCTTAAACTTTAGGGATTGTATGTATGAAGTCAGATGTCATAGACGTCATAGGACTTTCACAACAATTAACTGAGTAAGCATGTTTGAGCTCTTACAGCATATGGCCATATACCGTATATGGGTCTCCTCTCCATATATGGGCAACTGGTCCGATATACATCACTGGACAGATGGCCAAGACATGGCACTTGTCGCCGGCTGAGGCCAAGTTTTCCTATTTGCTCTAACTAGGACATCATGACATATCTGCATCTAGAGGAATATAATTGCGGCTTAGCTTAACTCTTATACCGCTACGGTCGTTCCCGTTCGCCCCAATTCTCTGACTGTGCTGCTCAAAGTCAATACGGCCGCTCGTTCTTTTACCTTGTTGATGTCCGTAAGCTGATGAGGGGTTGCGCCTCCGTGTACTGTAAACACATCGCCTGCAATGATGGTCTTAAAAATCCCTTATGCGTTAACATCAACGGAGACCAATTATCTTCCGTGTTGATTTCTCTGGCCCTGTGGCGAGTGACTGGTCTCAATGGATGGCCATGGAACGGCCAAATTCACATTAATTATTGCATGACGCCGCCCTCTGACCCCTGCCTGGTCCGCCAAAGTGCATGTTGCGCAATAAAAAAAAATTATAATAATACTAAATAAATAAATGTCTATCTACTATCACGTCTCAAAGGTAAGCCGCTTTTTGCTGGCAAAATTCCCAATAAATAAATAAAACATCTGGCAGTATAAGAGTTAACTCTTCCCATGCCACAGACGAGAATTGACGAGAATTACCGCTAAACCTGTCTGTGCCAATGACGAAGATTGACGAGAATAATAAAAAAATAAATAAAAAGAAAAATAACAAAATAACATGCAAAATCCTGGCACAGGGTCCTTGGGGCCATTTTGGCCTGGCATGGGAAGTGTTAAGGAAACCTATCCAACAACAGAAACACAAGGTTAATCTAAGTCGGGTAGGAACCGTAGGCACGGGTGCCAAGCACAGGGGAGGGTGATCACTGGCAAACTGGCAGAAGAGTGTTTTTTTAAACACTTTGTAAGCCGAATTAGAATGGGGGTTGGTAGATTAGCCGTAAAATTTATATTATTTTATTGTGATCTGATCATAATATTATGTTTATAAACACGAGCCTGCGGCCTCTCCTTCTAGGACAGCGCCGCTGATTTTCCTTCCCCCCCCCCCCCCCCCCCAGGTCAGTAGCTCACCGTGATTTTCTCGATCTCCGTTGGGATAAAGTGGTAGTTTTGGCCGAGCATCGATCTCCCTGTGCGTTTCGCGTGCGTGATCCGCGTGCATAACGATCCATGCATATAATCCAGGAGTGACGAAGAGTCGATGTGTTCAGTTTGGATAGCCTGCCAGCTAGCACTCCAGCTCTGCTAGTGCTAACGTTCAGACAACAAGCGGATGCGACTAGGAAGGCAAATGAAGGAGAAGACAAGAGCGTCACTTCTGTTTCATGCCAGAGCAGCCAAAAGCCACCGGTGGACGAGTGGTGACCAGGGAAGGTTAGACGATCGAAGGTTAGACGAGGTTAGACGATTATACGGTAAATACGGGAAAAGTACGTAAAAGTGCGGATGGCTGCCTCGGATCTCCTAGGAAGTACGTTATAGTACGTAATTAACATTAGGGGGCTCCCCGTGGCTGGCGAAGGGTTAACGTGGTCAATTAAACAAAGTCACCTAAATTACTGCAAATTACATCCTGGACATAATTCTACATTCAGTAAAATTCTTAACTCTGACTATTATATGTGTCATGTTCTATTTGCCCTCGTGCCATGGCCACTTGCTTATATTTTCATAGCCCTGATTGCTTGTTTCTCTCTCACAAACAAACAAAACATGGCAACGCTGAGCAAAGTTAGACGGTCGGAGTCAGAGATGTGTTTATCTTAGCACACAAACACTTGCAAGCAGGCTGGACACACATGCAACACACATGCTGCTCAGTAATGTGTGGATATGTGTCGCTGTTGGGAGGGAACAAAGGAAGAGCAGTGTTGACCACCAGCCCAGGACTCAGGAGTTTGTTCGGACTCTTTGAAAACACACACACGCTACTCTACCTAGCGCTACTCCTGTGCCTGTTTTGGGGGATTGAGAAAACTCATAGCTAAAGAATAGTTTCTCCATAGCAGTCACTTCATGTTCGCACAATGAGTAGGGATGCGGTATCGGTACTCGCGGTATCGGTACTCGCCCCGATACAACCCTATTTTGCTGTACTCGTACTCGCCAGATACTTCTCACGGCAGCGGCCGATACCGAGCAGGGGCGTCACAAGGGGGAGAAAAGTGGGACTGAGTTACTAGGGCTCAAGGTGAAAGCCAGGGCCTTAATTATTTTATACTTTTGCTATTGAAAAATAGCAGATATGCAAGCTCACAGTGCCGCACTGCAAACGAGGCACCAGTACTCCAACGATACAGCTGCGACCACTTAAAGGCATCAGCATCACGGCATGCCTAGTTGCGCTAAACTTACCTCTAAAGTTGAATCTCTCTCATATATCCTTCACCACCTCACGCAAATTGGAAAGTATAGGCTACTGTAGGTAAGTTAAACTTCCCACTAGAAAGCTGTGTGTGTGTATGTTTGTTTGTTCCTCTCTCTGTGTCGCTCTTGTCTCACAAGCTTGCTCTCTCGGTGAAGTGTGTGCCTGTCTGCAGGGACGTGCAGAGAAATTTTAGAGAGGCAGGGACTGATATTTCTAGAAGGGCCTTTTGGTGTACAATTCTCTTGAATGCAGCCTTCAGTTATGGTATGGAAAGGGCCCGGGGACATTTGCATTTTTTACCATATTAAAAAAATGCATTCATCAATGCATCACATTGATGTCAATGTGTGTACGTGCCTGCCTGCCAGTGTAGCACAGCTGAAAAAAGACAAATAGAGATTCTGTGGGCTAAATCAATGAATGCATGTCTGAGAATACCAGAAAACAATAATAATTTGACATTATGTTATAGTTGCGGATGAGGATGGATGCGGATATATAAATTGGATAATATAATTTTTTAGAGGGAAAAAAAGCGTCATTTAAATACATATTGTATTATTAATTGTACTCGTATCGGTACTCGGTCAGTCAGCAAAAAAAGTGGTACCGGGACATCCCTAACAATAAGGCATGTCGCTTTACGGGTTGCATCGCGCGATTTTGAATTTGTTGCAGCTGAACACTCATTGTGTCCGATGCACATCTTTTTTTGCATAATGTGAGCTTGTAGATTAGCAGTTTTCATCAAGCTCACGTCGCAGCAAACCTTCCCATTGCACAGCATCCATTCAGTGTGTGTGTGGGGAGGACGGGAGGGACTGGGGGAGAGAGCGAGAGAGTGAGAGAGAGAAACGGAACACTATAGCCCGTTCAAGTAGGCTATAGAAACATATCTTATATTATGTTACTCAAAATGGGCACCTGCCCAGTCGGGCAACCTGGTAGCAAACTTCACCTGCCAGACCATTTTATTTACCTGTCCCGGGCAGTCGGGTAAGCGTTGGTAACCCTGAAAAACCCAAAGTAGTTAGTAAATGTTTGAAAAATAATTACATTTTAGGAATCCAGTATTGACCGTCACATTATGTTTCTGCTCCTAGGCATGGAGGAACCAGAGCCTCCACACATTAAAAAGGAACAGGAGGAACCAGAGCCTCTACACATCAAAGAGGAACAGGAGGAACCAGAGCCTCCACACATTAAAGAGGAACAGGAGGAACCAGAGCCTCCACACGTTAAAGAGGAACAGGAGGAACCAGAGCCTCCACACGTTAAAGAGGAACAGGAGGAACTACTTCAAAGACCAGAGGAGCCAGTGAAAAGTAAAGAAGGTGATGAAGATGTCTCTTCTCACTGCTATGAAGTTGAAGTTGAGCTTGAATCTGACACTGAAGACACTGATGATCGGGAGGAGACCAGTGGAGGTTAGTCAGTGTTCACACAGGGACAGGGAAAATGGGGAGTTGGGCGACTCTTAAAAAAAGCCAGTGACTTTAGAGAAAAACAGAGACAAATTCAACTGGACATATTTAGTACTACCAAATAGCGTATTGTAGGAATCAGGCTTTTTGTTTAGAACGGGCCACTCCTGCAAAATTTTAAAGACAATCTTTGCCAGCAATCAGGATAGAATGTGGCAAATCAGACAGGTCCGTTTTGATGACATGACTAGAGATAATGTTTACTGTCAAATGATAAAAAATATGTAATCTTATTATTCACATTATTGCCCATAGTTAATAAACATTAATCGCTAATTAATCATTTTTTTTTTTTTTTTTTATCCACTAAATCTACTTTAAACTGCTTGTTTTATACAAATGCATGTTTATTATTATGGAACAATGAAAAATACTAGGGGTGTGTATCCATCCCTTACAAGGCGATACGATACGTATCCGATATATGGCCTCCGATTCGATTCAGAGACGATACATCTTACATACAGAACGATGCGATTCGATACGGTGCAATTTCGATTCGATTTTGATTTTGTGGAATTTTATGCGATTCGATTGGATTTGATACGATTCGATGCGATACGGTGTGATCTGATACATACGTTTAATGAAACATTAATTTTCCATTCAATTAAGAAGCTATAATCTATAAAGTAGCATTGCTGACCTTCAAATAATGGATATCTCATAAAAGACCAAGGAATAACAGAAAATTGTAAAGAAAGATGGATGACAAATCATTTTAGTATGTCATTGTTGTGTTCATTCTAAATAGACACAGACATGTAGATACAAAAAAAAAAAATTCAACTACAAAGCCTACTGACATGGTTCGAAAATCTGTCTCACACACCCGTTTCAAAGAGCTTCACTTTAGCAGTTACACTTGATCAAGTGGAGAAATATAAAACAAACACACAAAAGGCCTGGCCCTTCAGGCTTCAGTACAGTGCAATAATTGTACTTTACAAAAATGCTATAATAACACTGAAAAACTAAAATATTACATCCTCACCAATGCCACAGATCAGATCAATCCTCAGCAATGCCACAGATCAGATCACCAAATAAAACTAGTAAAAGAGCCTGCTTTTATTCAGTCAATAAGATCATTTCAAAAAGATCCACTTTACAACAGTAACAACAGCAGTATTTAAAGTAAGTGCAACATTTGAAGTCTGGCACACATCATGTCTTCTTGTTATCTCATGGCTCTACTGCAGTAGTTCTAAAAAAAAAAACAATGTCAAGGACCCCCTGTTTGACATGGATCAGGCTCTTGTCTTAAGTTTAAATGGAACCAAATGGACCCATTAGGGTCCATTTGGTTCCATTTGTACACTGCCCTGAGTTACACATACCAAAGGGTTCATTTGGTTCCATTTGTAAACTCCCCACACATACCCAAGGGTCCATTTGGTTCCTATCATTTCGCCGAGGACCCCCTAGAACTCCCTCAAGGACCCTTGGGGGTCCACGGACCCCACTTTGAAAACCAATACTCTATATTAGTAGCCCTTTGCGATAAAAACTGATGCTGTGATTATTACCTTTGCTGTCGAATTGCAGGGACTTCTGATGGTTCCACTGGGAAAAGTGTTATCCAATCCATTACTGTCGCATTCTTATAAAATCCAAACTTTGCGTTCCACTGGAATAATCCATAGTGTTATATGGAACTACCACGTGTCCACATTGTTTGTTTGTTTACAAGTCGCTGTGGGTCGCGCAATTTCTAGCGTCATACACGCACCAGTGTGCTGCGTCGAAGAAGCAGATCTATAAGTTTACAACCCATCCACATGCAACACGCTGTGGGCTTGTAGATCTGCGGGTTCTCGCAGGACAGTGACTGCAGTACGCAGAAACCCAGCTCTATCGGAGCCGGGACAGAGCAGCCGAGAGCAGCAGCCAGGCAGCCTTTTCTTTTTTTCTTTCCTTGCACTGCAGCACAGCCACTCACTGACTACACAGCAGCGCTCACTTTTGAAGTAATGATTTGTAAGAGTAAACGCTGAGCAAGTAAGTTCAGAATTTCACTGCAGGTTAATTATTTAATGCTAAAATCCAGATAATCCGATCGACCGATACGGCCGCGATTTGGACCGATCCGGGTAAACGCGCATCGATACGGCCGTATCGCTAGTGTTGAAACCGATAATCGATTCGTATCGATTTTTTCCGGCACCCTTAAAAAATACCGTCCAGAATCTTAAAGCTGTACTGTGGAAGCTGCTCAACTAGTGGTCAGTAGCGGTATTGCTTTTTTCGGCCGTTTTTCGCGGACCCCCGTTCCGGTGGTCCGCGGACCCCCGCGGCCGCCGCGACCGCCTCCGCCTCGCCGATACGAATCCATAGAGCCGTCTCCTGTCATTTTTAGACCAGGATTGGGGAAATACAGCCCCTGTCAAGAGTGGGTGTTCTAAAACTTTAGTGATTTAATAGTTAGGACATTTTTAAGATTTGTTTTATTAAAAAAGTTACATAGTATAACTTTAAGTAGCAAAAGGTGTGCATGGGAGAACATTTTAATAATTAAATCATTAACTCAAGCCACACAAATAACAGATGATCATGTTGATGTTCCAACATTGTATAGTAATGATTACTAATACATACAGCCCCCTTTCTCTCCCCATAAAAAGAAAGATACTATTTTGAAGTTCAGCAAGTTCAGCTCCAAAGCCCTTCCAGGTGGTTCTCAAAACAGAAAAAAGTAATCTACCTACGATGTGAATTTTTGTTTCCACCGGAGTAAGTCTAGTCTACAATATGACTTAAGCACACAGCTGATGCAGAGAACTCTACGCCCCCTCCTTGCTAAATGCAAGCCATACTGGATCGTTCCTTGACGAGACAGCTGGACAACTCAACAAGCTGCAAACGTTCAACCGCGGTCTCCAAATGGGGTAACATTATGGAGGACGAGGGTCTGTGTGAAATAATTTGCATTGCATTCAATGACTGGACGTAAAGGGGACTTGGAGGGAGGCAGTGTGTGAGGGAGTCATAGCGTGTTAATCGCGCGTAACAACAAAAATAGTTGAACAAAGAATGTTGCGTTAACTTTGACAGCCCTAGGCTAGTACTGTGATGGTTGGACAAAATCTGTTGGAGTAATAATGTGATTTTTTGCAAATCTGCCTCCTGGTGGCGTTATAGCAAGACGATATGAAAAACTCACCTTCTCTCACCTTCCATCTTTGTCTATTTGTCTGTTTTCTTTGTCTTTCTCTCTCAGGAGCGACGTCCCAGTCTTCCCAGACTCAGTATTTTCGCTGTCCCTGTCCTGGGTGTCTATTCTGCTTCACATCTTACGACTTCCTCCGTGGACACATCAAAAACCGGCACAGTCAACTCTTCAACCAAATGCGGAGGAATGGACAGTTTCCTCACACGGATGAACCAGGAGAAGTACAGACATATCATCTGACTTCCACTCAAAGTAAAACACATGTCTGTAAACATTGTGGCGAGAGTTTCAGTCAGTCGTCTCACCTAAAGACACACCAGCGTATCCATACTGGAGAAAAACCTTTCCACTGTAAATATTGTGACAAGAGTTTCAATCAATCAGGTTCCCTGAAAAGACACCTTCGTATCCACACTGGAGAAAAAACTTTCCAGTGTAAACATTGTGACAAGAGTTTCCGCTATTCAAATACACTGAAGACACACAAGTGTTTCCACACTGGAGAAGAACCTTTCCAGTGTAAAGTCTGTAACAAGAGTTTCAGTTGTTCATCTAAATTGAAGAGACACCAGCGTTTCCACACTGGCGAAAAAGCTTTCAGCTGTGAACATTGTGACAAGAGTTTCAGTCAGTCAGGTAACCTGAAGAAACACCAGCTTATCCACACTGGAGAAAAACCTTTCCACTGTAACTATTGTGACAAGAGTTTCAATCGATCAGGTACCCTGCAAATACACCTTCGTATCCACACTGGAGAAAAACCTCTCCAGTGTAAACATTGTGACAAGAGTTTCCGCTTTTCAAATCAACTGAAGATGCACCAGCGTTTCCACACAGGAGAAAAAACCTTTCCAGTGTAAACAATGTGACAAGAGTTACAGTCAGCCAGGTCAACTGAAGACACACGTGTTTCCACGCTGGACACAAAACCTTTCAACTGTAAACGGCGTGTTCTCAAAAGAGAAAACTCTTCAAAATGTTAACAGTGTGACGAGAGTTTCAGTCATTTAAGTGCTCTGAAAACAGTGCATTCACTCAAAGGGAGACATTTAACAGCTGTATGTTGGCAGGGATTTGGATAGACAAATAAACAAACATAGTATAGTGCTTTATACTGATCCTGTCAACAGAGGCTTCCATTAGGACTCGATTTTGGAGACCTTTTCCTGATCCTTTTTTTTCTTCTACTGTCTTTACAGTACAATGTTACAGAAATTAGTTTTAGGTGTTAATAGTAAATGTTTGTTATTTCATTTAGTATTTTTTTCCTTCTTTTTTTTACCTAGGTATCGGTGTTATTAACCTATATTGTAATAGAATGTATCATCACACCATTGAAATGAGTCGCTGAAAACCTCGCAAAATTACCCTAGAGCTATTTTCTTTTCTAGATTGTTCGTTTTTATATTATGATTTAATGTGATTTTACTCTTCCCAATGAATGCCTGCCCAATTAACCCAATTAACTAAAGGAAATAATTTGTGTATGTATTCATTAAGAATGAAGACAATAGTTGTTACACTTAATGGAATGTCTTTGATCCTTATTAAGTTATATTACATAATTGTTGTGATGTGATGGTAAATAAAAGCCTATTGAAGGCATTCATACTCACTCATTGATATCACACAAACACATGAACTACAATTTATTATTATGCTATAAATGTCATGGATTATTATTAGGAAGGTGAAAGATAAGCTATGTTGTTTAAAGGGGCCCCACCATGAATTTCACATTTTTAATCTTTTTCTTGTTTTTTGGTGCGATTGAGCGCAGTGCAGTGGTGAGCTCTGCCCAGTCTGACGTGCGCTGCATGCGCATCAAAGAAATCACACATCAGAGAGAAATTACATTAATTTGGTGTCGGACCTTGTCGTCCTGCTTTAGGAGGACCGGGCTGTGTACTTTTTGCCCTGTGCAAAGCTCTGGCATTTGGCCACATTGAAGGCGTGGCCTTGCCCCTAAATTGACAAATTCAGGGCTGAAAGGTATTTCAAATTCATGCTGGAATTTGCACAACTCTTATCCAAATCTCATATGTTGGTACATAGTCTTGCTTCCAGTTCAGGAGAATAATTTTTCTTTCTTTTTTTGCTACAACCATGCCCAGAGAAATGGCTTGAGATTCAAATGTATTCATACCATTTAAAACACGTGTTACTCCGAGAATACTTACCAGAGGACTTGGTTCCCAGTTCTTCTCGAAGGCTTTAGAACAGCATTAGAAAACACTTTTCCAGAAGTTAGTGAGTTTTTTACATGACCAGAAAGAATGTGCCAGCATGCCGTGTGCCATCTTACATCTATTGCAAATGGGAGATACATCAGGATATAATCATTGCAGTCTATCTTTAGAATAATATAGACAATGAATTGTTTTGAATTTGATCAAATTGTGTCTTGTAAAGAGAAGACTGTCGCACACCCAGTAGTTCCTCTCAAGCAGGTGCGTCGGTCACAAAGTAGTTGAATGAATGAATCTTCAATGAAGAAAATACACCCGCACACTGCCACTTGCAGGTTCCAAGTATAAATTTATTAAAAGCAACGTTTCGGTCGGTAGACCTTCCTCAAGCTGACACAATCAAATTGTGTCTGCAATTTATTGAGCACCCATTTGCAAGACCTTCTGTCCATGTCCCTTCCTGTATCACTTTTCCCAATTCTGTCTCCCAACTGCTTTTAAGGGCATGTGTGTCAATTTGAACATGCCTTTGTATGTTATGATAAAAATAAGAAATTGCCCCAGGATTATGGAGGTTAATTAATGTGTTAATATTTTCAAGTAGTTCATTACAACAAAGGTTTTTCCTAATGTGACAAAGTGGTATAGTTTAAATTAATTGCCAGACAACGCCACCTGGGGAATTGCGCCCCAGGAAATATTTATCTTAGAGAACCACTTCAACTATCCACCTTTGTACAATGGTAACTCCTCACACAAGTTTGTTTTACAGAAAATCAGGCAGAAACATGTTTTAACACAAAGTACAAATAGGCTTTTATTTAAGACCTTTAAATCATGGTCATGTCATTAGTATTTCAATTAACAATAAAATGCATCCAATGAAGATCAGTGTAATCCAGAGTCAACAATAAAATATACTGTGAATCTAATATGGGCCAGTACTGGGACAAGGGAGGAGGAACAGACTGACCAACCAAGGCAATGGCACCCCCAAATAACAGCAAACCAAACTTAAAACAGCAAACACATCAAAATGTGGGAATTACCACTACCATGGTGGCCATCGCCTGTTCCAGTTATAGAGCCCCAGCACCAGGCCTGTAGATAGAGAACAGAATTAGGACTCAGTAGATTATAGTACATGGACAGACCTATTTAAGTAGGCTACAAGATATAATGAATGCACAATAAGGTTAGCCCCACTAGGCTTAGAGACCAAAGTTCTTCATTAGCGTTGTACTGTATGACTGGGAGGACTCAAAGTTGTGGGTCTTTCTTATGGAGTGGTAACACCAAACGCAGCAAAGCACCAGCAGAACAGCAGCCTGTCACCTTAGCGCTGAAATGGCGAGGCACAAGTGGCCATATTAGTATTTGAGTGTAATTTATAGACCAACATTCACCAGAGACAGGAACAGAGAGATCTGTTATGAACATAACGTGTTTGCCTGAGTAGCACACACACACATGCATGTCCGCAGTGGCGGACAGCCGGACAGGAGTACGGTATGTGTGGCACATGGTTGCCACACGCCAGGGTAGGACTCCGAAGGAGTTCTAGTGAGCATCTACAAAAACAACGGCCAGGTTCAAGTTAGTTCTCAATGAATACAGGCGATCGCTTAAACAGCAAAACACAATAAACATACCTTAACTGAGGAAATCACAATTATAGCTGAAGCCCATCAGGCCAGCAGAAGCTGTAGGGCACCTTCCATGTGCCCCACCAGCGAAGGGAGACAACCAGCTAGCTCGCAGCTGCAAGGCATGCTGCTTAAATACCATTTTCAATCAGGCCCTTAACAAGTGGGAGGAGGATGGGCTGTGGGAAGTGACGCCCATACTGCTACACTAACATAATCTCTAATTTCCAAATACTTATGACAATTAGATACCGGGATATTGTAGGTTATATGAAGCTGTTCAAATGACATGAAATGCCCTTCAAAGTATAAGTCTATTATTTCTTTAATACCCTTATGATTCCAGCTGGTGAAGACAGGATCGTTTAGGCCAGGCACAAAGGAATGATTTTGACATTTTGGACTATCAATATATGTGTTTGGTGACTTTGCAAAAGACTGTGAAAATTGATGACTCATCACTAAAGCATCGTTTTGAGGGGCCATTTCTTGCCCAAGGAATGTTTTTCGTGCAAAACAAATGCTTGCAATGGATTCAGAATAATTAAAAACCCCTAGTTTGACCCCTCACATACCACTTAAAGCAGATTTTTTGGGAGTCATTTTTTCCTATATAGTGTAGTCGTGTATAGTAAGTGAAGGTAGGTATGTTGTTTTCAAAACTTTCCCCTGATGGGATTCCTTTGGACTTTTTTTCCCTCACTAAGGACATAATGAGGATACAAAATCAGTTGAGTTTGCTACTATTGCAATTTGTTTTAGGTTTAGCCTAATTTTGGCCTAAAATTACTGGACTATTTTCATATAGCTGGTTGCCTGTTCCTCTCCAGGATCTGGCAGCGCAGCCGCAGCGTGAAATCACGGGACCCGGAAGTGAAAACGCCATGCGGAGGTTTTCAGCTCCGTCAAGTGAGCAGCACTAACGTTTCCGGCCTGGGAATCACAGCAATAAGCCAGGTTCCAGCCTTCAAAATAAAAGTGCAGTACTGTGCGGTAAAAAGACAAGTATTAAAAAAAAAATAATAATAATAAGGGTAATAATCATATATATATATACTAGAAAAAAGCCCCCTGCGGGGGCCTGGCCCCTTTCCTATGTGAAAGTCCCCTGTACCCAGAGATGGATACAGTCCAGTGGGCAGCTAAGCAATACAAATGTAGGATAGCTCAACATTAAATATGCAGTTTTTTCCAAAATGCAAAAGAGTGTAAATGGCAATCCATCCATCCATCCACATCCATCCATCCATCCATCCATCCATCCATCCATCCACATCCATCCATCCATGCATCCATGTATCCATCCATCCATCCATCCACATCCATCCATCCATCCATCCATCCATCCATCCATCCACATCCATCCATCCATCCACATCCATCCACATCCATCCATCCATCCATCCATCCATCCATGCATCCATCCACATCCATCCATCCATCCATCCACATCCATCCACATCCATCCATCCATCCACATCCATCCATCCATCCACATCCATCCATCCATCCATCCATCCATCCACATCCATCCATGCATCCATCCATCCATCCATCCATCCATCCTTCCATCCATCCACATGCATCAATCCATCCATCCATCCACATCCATCCATCCATCCATCCATCCATCCATCCATCCACATCCATCCACATCCATCCACATCCATCCATCCACATCCATCCATCCATCCATCCATCCATCCATCCATCCATCCATGCATCCATCCACATCCATCCATCCATCCGTCCGTCCATCCATCCATCCATCCATCCACATCCATCCATCCATCCATCCATCCACATCCATCCATCCACATCCATCCATCCACATCCATCCATCCACATCCATCCACATCCATCCATCCTCTACTGTACCTTACCGTACCTTACTGTACTGTACTCTACTGTAATCTACTGTACTTTACCTTACTGTACTGTACTTTGCTGTACTCTACTGTACCTTGCTGTACCTTGCTGTACTCTACCTTGCTGTACTGTACTGTACATATTCTGTGTTCTATATCTATGAATTCTATGTGTTCTAGAACTATGAATTCTGTGTTCTAGATCTATGTTTTTGATTCTTGTTCTAGATCCCCCCCCCCCCCCTCTCTCTCTCTCTCTCTCTCTCTCTCTCTCTCTGTGTGTGTGTGTGTGTGTGTGTGTGTGTGTGTGTGTGTGTGTGTGTGTTACTGTACTGTACTTTGCTGTACTCTACTGTACCTTGCTGTACATTGCTGTACTCTACCTTGCTGTACTGTACTGTACATATTCTGTGTTCTATATCTATGAATTCTATGTGTTCTAGAACTATGAATTCTGTGTTCTAGATCTATGTTTTTGATTCTTGTTCTAGATCCCCCCCCCCCCCCCCCCCCTCTCTCTCTCTCTCTCTCTCTCTGTGTGTGTGTGTGTGTGTGTGTGTGTGTGTGCGTGCATCTGACCCCCCCCCCCCCCCCCTTCCCTCTTGTAACCTGAGACCTGGTGATGATAATGACACTTTGCTCCCAACTATGGATTGCGCAATATGCCGCCTACAGGCCAAAATGTGGGGAAAAATTGTAAACATTTTGGGATTATGAGAAGTAGAGACACATCTGAAGGTGATAAAGTTGATGTTGGGCAAGGTACATGCGTTATTGATTTTTGTATTATGTTTTTTAGACAATTGAACAACTGCTGAACGTGGAGTTACAGATGGAAACACACACACGCATTTTTTTTGGGCGATTCTGATTATGTAGTGGGATATATATATATATATATATATATATATATATATATATATATATATATATATAGGTATACGTCTAAGTGTCCCAACACATTATAGGCTATTTCAGATTGCAATTCGTGTATATGCGAGCTTGTAAGGCTACTTCACATGTTAATTTCATTCTTTCTACTGTAATCCATAGAAGAGCTATCAATTGGTTGTTGATACAAGTAGGCTACACCTAATTAGGTCTAGTTACTCTATACTAATGCCTTTAATTATCAATTTTACTTTTCTGATTATTAACTCACTTACTGCCAATTAAAAATGCCCTCGAGTGGCATTAGTGCCAGCCCTCTCCATAGACTTCCATGTAATTTGTAGTGCACAGATCATGCACACCCATGCACAGATCATGCACCATGTTTGTGCAGGCTGTTCACAGCTTTCAAACAAAAAAAAAAGATTGGAAATCCGTTCAGGCATTCTTGAGATAATAGCCATTATGTTTTCCTATAATGTAAACAAAGATGGCTGCCATGTTTGATAGATGGGGTTGCTATGGGGGTTAAACATGCAATTTCGCGATTTCTATCATGCCTACTACATTTTTTGGGGTCCAAAAAATCTTTTTGAAAAAAAAAATTTTTTTGAAAAATTTTTTTTTTTTTTTTTTTTTCTAAGTAAAAGTCGCCCAAAGTCGCTTGGCAGGGAAGCCCATAGTGAGAAAGTCGCCCTAAAAGTCGCCTGGCACTGTATGAGTTAAGATGGGACATATGGTAGGCCACTATAGGCTATTAATGTAATTAATGAACATACACTTTGTGTGTATCTACACCAGGGGTCTTCAACAGGGGGTCCGGGACCCCATAGGGGGAGGCACCAGATCTACGTGTGATAGGACCATTCTTTTAGAATAAATGAACAACCCCCCCCCCCCCTCATCCCTTTTCTGAGGAGAACTTTAGAAAAAAAAAATAGCAGATCTACAAGCTTGTAGATCTGCTATTTTAGGTAAAATAAGAGGGGAACAAGTACAGAGTGAAGGTCAAATTTACAAAGTAAATGATCAAGGAATTAAGGAGAAGAGGAAATCTCCCCAAACGTGTGCGTGGGTCCAAAGCGCCGACACAAAGCGCCACCTGCTCTCCAGCGCCCACTAGAGTCGGACAATGGCCTTTTGAAGCCGTTTTGTGCACCTGGCCGCACTGGACGGCCAGCAGCACTTGCAATGCCGCCTCTCCCGCTTAGCGGAGAGTGTGGTGTGGAATGCATGCGTGGGTCCAAAGTGCCGACACGAATACTTGTCTCCTGTCCAGTGTCCAATCTGAAAAGGCTATGCACTCCATTGAACAGCATATTCATTTATAAAAAAAATTGCCCAGAAACATAATAGTGTAGGCTATACGGTATGTGCGTTGGCTCTCGCCAAGGTGCCTGGCACTTTGGCTGACTGGTCAGCGTGCATACCTGGCAAATCGGGTCACGGGTTCGCCTCCCGGCCGTGACGCTACATTGGTGGCAGCGGTACAGAAGGGAAGTATTCATCCCCGGCGGCGGTGTAGACCTGTCCGGCTAGTAGTCGACAACTGTTCCCCACCTGACGTGCGTTTGAACCCCCCGGTTTCAAAGTCGATCTTAGATCCTGGCCGGCGCGCGTGGTCGCGCTTCCAGGTAGAGGGGACGACTGTAGACTATACGGTATGTGCGTTGGCTCTCGCCAACGTGCCTGACACTTTGGCTGACTGGTCAGCGTGCATACCTGGCAAATCGGGGTCCCGGATTCGCCTCCCGGCCGTGACGCTACAATAGCATTGTGTATGTTCGTTTAAATGCTTAATCTATATTTTGAATGTGCATATCATGGGAAAATTCATCGTTTTTCAACATTTTTCAATTGCCTCAGGGCTACTCTTATTTTGAAGAGATCGTCAACCGGCAGTCTTATTGCTGCTACGCTAATGCTGCTCACTTGACATAGGCCAGAGAGAGGACGTCTTTCATAGAAAGCCTGTTATTATAATACAAGTTTACAGGGAACAAACCTTCGTTAGAAGTTGTGTCTGATGTTTGTGCAGGTCTTTGCACCGCAGTCTGTGTAAAGAGCTACAGACTGAAACGTTGTGACAACGTTAGGAATTTTACACACGGAGTTCAAAGACGGATTTGTTTTGTTGGCTAATGCTAATGCTAAACTAGCTTCAAGAAAGAGGAGAACGGTCCTGATCCACTTCAGAGCTGTTAACGTGTGTTTTCTACCAGAGTACATTCATGGAAGGTATGTTTTTGTTTTGTTACATAAGATTGTATAACCTGAGTGTTGAGCTGACAGTAGGGTGAACATTATATATTCAGCCCCTCGGTTGGTGGCAACCACTGAAAACAACACTAGGCCCTTTATTGTATTTCTGCCTAAAATTTTAGTGAATGTTGAAAACATGGACGTATTAATAGTTTTTTAGCGCTTTTAGAGATATTTCCGGAGCACACATCTTGAAAACGAGACAATCCCTGCTAAACGGCGTCTGATCACCCTACCTAAACGAAAGTGGGCATTTAGTATTACTGTAGGGAACATACTTGAAAGAAAGACTATTATTAGTTAAACTTTGCGACAGAAGGTCACAGTTTAGTATTTAAAAGGTCACATCATGTCTGTCCGGACTTCTGTCTGGACGTGTACACTTTTATACGGTCTATGGGTTTGCCGCTCTGACATCACACTCTGACATCGCAGTGATGTGAGGGGATCCACACTAACATAATCCCTTTTATGCCCATATATGGAGATCCCTGATATTATCAATATTAATCCCATAGCTTAGCTAACAGGACTTCTTATGGGAATGCCCATATATGGAGGCCACATAACACACTAAGAGAATCCATATAGGCCTATGGCCTAGACAGCCCATATCTGTGTGGCTGGTTCAGACAGGGATCTCCATATATGGACTTAAACTTTAGGGATTGTATGTATGAAGTCAGATGTCATAGACGTCATAGGACTTTCACATAACCATTAACTGAGTAAGCATGTTTGAGCTCTCACAGCATAGGCCATATACCGTACATGGGTCTCCATATATGGGCAACTGGTCCGATAAACATCACTGGACAGATGGCCAAGACATGGCACTTGTCGCCCTGAGGCCAAGTTTTCCTATTTGCTCTTACTAGGACATCATGACATATCTGCATCTAGAGGAATATAATTGCTGCTTAGCTTAACTCTTATACCGCTACGGACGTTCCCGTTCGCCCCAATTCTCTGTGCTGCTCAAAGCCAATATGGCCGTACGCTGATGAGGGGTCGCGCCGCCGTGTACTGTAAACACATCGCCCGCAATGATGGTCTTAAAAATCCCTTATGCGTTAACATCAACGGAGACCAATTCTCTTCCGTGTTGATTTCTCTGGCCTTGTGGCTCTGTGGCGAGTGACTGGTCTCAATGGATGGCAACTCAGAACGGCCAAATTCACATTAATTCTTGCATGACACCGCCCTCTGCTGCCTGGTCCGCCAAAGTGCATGTTGCGCAATCAAAAATAAATAAATACTTAAATAAATGTCTATCTATCTTCTATAACTCGCAAAGGTAAGCCACTTTTTGCTGGCAATAAATAAAACATCTGGCAGTATAAGAGTTAAAGAGAGAAGATCAGAGAGCAGATTAGAGGAACATTCATGTTAAAAGGGGTGAAAATAGGTCTTTGTAATTAAGGGACAACCATTCAGCATTCAGCACAACTCCCAATCAAAGTGACTGTACTGTATTCACAGCTCGTCTTTTTCCGGGCAAAACACACAAGTGCATAACATCTGTTTAGTAGAGTGTGGCGGCTTGTGTAGGACAACGATGGCACAAATAAAAGCCTGAAACTGGTCTGGAAAGATGCAACCAGTGTTTTTTAATGCCTCCAAGTACAGATCTATCATTTCCTGGCTTATTTTGAGAAGCCAAACCAGATCCCAGATCAGCAGCCAGGGAAAATAGTGAATTCACACTCTTTCTGGTGATACTGAAATTATTGTACAATTGGGCATTTTTGGAATTATTGATTTGAAAAAGCATTAACCCTGAATTAGAGTTCGGAAAGCTGCATATCGGAAAGTCGGAGCTAGGGTTGCATACCCGGTTCCGAAATTGAAGAACTGGTTCCATCATAGTTGTATGACCGGTTACAATAATGGTTCCTGGATATTTCTCATGAGCGTTCATTTGGCTCAGCATTGCAAGCGACTGTGGTGATGTCTCGCCACCTACTTGTGAGTGAGGTGGAGGTGGAGGCTCTGCATGCACTGATCTAGGATCAGAATGCCAGCGTCCTTCGAGCGAGACAGATCGGAGCTAACTTTAGCGCGGCAGCATATCGAACAGACACAACTCCTCACAAGTGTGGAAAGAGAGGAAAATGAGCGTGCAAAGTGCATGAAATGCAGTGCAATCCTTTTGCGCAAAGGTGTTAGCACATCGACTTTAAAGAGGTGGTGCCATAGTTTTGTACTTTTTTCTGTTTTTCATGTGTCTAGGAGGTTGAAAGTACTTCATTAGACCCCCTGGTGTGGTTTTTATGAGCAACTATTTATTCTCTTGGTATTTGTTTGTTTTCTCTTGCAGGCTGCCACCTTGTGGTCAAAAGTGTCAGTTAAAAAACACAGATACTAAGTATAGATAGATAGATACCTTTATTATCCCAAGGGGGAAATTCAGTTGTCCAGTTGTAGCACAGCAGTATACAGTTATTTACAAAGTTACAGAGACGTAAGAAAAGATAGATAAGAGGGGAAAAAACAAACAAGAGCAGTACAGTACCAATAAAGAGAAGGTGCATCAATAGAGGGGGCGAATAATATATAAGTATATATACATAAAGTGTCTTACAAAAGAGACCATAGCAGTCAATGCTAGTTAGTGAAAACAAGTATCTCACTGTCATTGTTAAACAAAGCAAAATACTCAGAAACTACCAACAGTCCGGGAGCCAAATGGTGATTTTTGGCTGAACGTGGATTCGCCTGTAAAAGTTTTTTTCTCAACTGATTCTTGTAGCTTGGGGTCACCTCTTAAGGATTCAAGATGATGACCAATGATATCCATTGAGCATTTTTTATTATTAACCCCTTATTGCCTGAAACACAAGAAATCCACCCAAGAGGAAAATACCCAGAAAAATATATTTTTTTCTGGGTATTTAAGGAGGATCTGAGGGGTCTAACTAGGGGTTTGTTATGATGCTGAATCCATTGCAGGCATTTGTTTTGCACAAAAAACATTCCGTGGGCTAGAAATGGCCTCAGAAAACAATACATGTATGGGTGAGTATTCATATTAGTCGGAGGCCTTAGGGTTTTTTCTCTCGTGCTAATCAGTCTAAAAGTGCAAAATTTTGCACAGATGTAGCTCAGGGCATGCTCTAATGATTTAGCTAGGGCGCCCGAGTCGGCGACCTTCGGGGTCACCACAGCACCCACAAAACTCTGACTCATCACTTTTCATCACTAAAGTCGATGGGAGCTCAACTTGATTTGGCCGCTGTGGCGACCGCTGTGGCTGTGGCGACCCCGAATGTCACAGACCCCGAATGTTTCTCTCTCATAAACAAACAAAACATGGCAACGCTGAGCAAAGTTAGACGGTCGGAGTCGGAGATGTGTTTTTCTTAGCACACAAACACTTGCAAGCAGGCTGGACACACATGCAACACACATGCTGCTCAGTAATGTGTAGATATGTGTCACTGTTGGGAGGAAACAAAGGAAGAGCAGTGTTGACCACCAGCCCAGGACTTAGGAGTCCATTCAGTGTGTGTGGGGAGGACGGGAGGGACTGTGGGAGAGAGCGAGAGAGTGAGAGAGAGAAACACTATAGCCCCGTTCAAGTAGGCTATAGAAACATATCTTATATTATGTTACTCAAAATGGGCACCTGCCCGGTCGGGCAACCTGGTAGCAAACTTCACCTGCCCGACCATTTTATTTACCTGTCCCGGGCAGTCGGGCAGGCGTTAGCGTCAACCCCTGAAAAACCCAAAGTAGTTAGTAAATGTTTGAAAAATAATTACATTTTAGGAATCCAGTATTGACCGTCACGTTATGTTTCTGCTCCTAGGCATCCCCCACATGGTCGTGTGTAAAGAGGAGGATTCTCCTGAACAGGTGAGGAGCTCCAGTCTGCTCCAGGAGGAACCAGAGCCTCCACACATTAAAGAGGAACAGGAGGAACCAGAGCCTCCACACGTTAAAGAGGAACAGGAGGAACCAGAGCCTCCACACATTAAAGAGGAACAGGAGGAGCTACTTCAAAAACCAGAGGAGCCAGTGAAAAGTAAAGATGGTGATGAAGATGTCTCTTCTCACTGCTATGAAGTTGAAGTTGAGCTTGAATCTGACGCTGAAGACACTGAAGACACTGAAGGCACTGATGATCGGGAGGAGACCAGTGGAGGTTAGTCAGTGTTCACACAGGGACAGGGAAAATGGGGAGTTAGGAGACTCTTAAAAAAGCCAGTGAATTTAGAGAAAAACAGAGACAAATTCAACTGGACATATTTAGTACTAACAACTAGCTTATTGTAGGAATCAGGCTTTTTGTTTAGAATGGGCCACTCCTGCAAACTTGGGTTAGGGTCGCCAATCAGGATAGAATGTGCCAAATCAGACAGGTCCGTTTTGATGACACGACTAGAGAAAATGTTTACTGTCAAACGATTCAAAATATTTAATCTTATTAATCGCATTATTGCCCATAGTTAATCACTAATTAATCACATTTTCTTTTTTTATCCCTTCTAAATCTACTTTAAACTGATTGCTTTATACAAATGCATGTTTATTATTATGGAACAATGAACAATACCGTCCAGAATCTTAAAGGGACTATGTCACCTTAAGGGTTACTGTCACCTTAAAGGGCCTACACCATGCTTTTAAAACTATATTTTTTGTATAAATATATGCTCAAACCCTCAAAAAACACTCTGACCATTCTTTTTGTTTGTTCTAGCTCTACTATAATGAGGCTCTCCAGCTGCAATACCAAAACGGCCTCTGTTTGCTCAGGGGCGCATCTAGTGGGGTTTTTTCCAGAAAAAAAAGAAGTTTTTTGAAAAAAAAAATGTTTTTTGAAAACATTTTTTTTTTAAAGTTTTGAAAAAAAAATAATGAAAAAAACATTTTTTTTGAAAAAAAAAATTTTTTTTGACTCTGCATTGTATTTTTTGAATAAAAAAAATGTTTTGAAAAAAAAGAAATTGAAAAAAATTTGTTTTGATTTTTTTTTTTTTTTGACTCGGGGGGGGGGGGGGGGGGGGAAACGGGAATCCGTGTGACGTCACACGGATCAACTCTCAGAACAGCACTGTTCTGAGAACCTGTGGAAAGCTTTTCATCTCTGTCTTCCCAAAACCAGAGAAAGACACAATGTACAGAAATAGGACTTTGTGAGGATAGAAGGTGCCAGTGGGACCCCAAAAAAAGGTTTTAAAATAGAAAAAGTGAAAATTCATGGTGTAGGTCCTTTAAGAAATCATCTTAAAAACAAGTTAATATGTTTTTGATGTCATTGTGGGAATGCACAATAAGCCAATCAAATTAATTAATTGACACTTACTTACTGTATGTCTTTACAATGTGCATTTTCTTCCCATCGCCCGCAGGGTCGCTCTCACAGCCCTCGGAAACAACTTCTCTGCTCCTATGCTCTGCTCCCAAGGGCTGGGCTAGCACTAAAGCTAAAGCTACGCATTTAAATACAAATCTGTGCATATAAAAATTACATTTCCGGTGGTTACTGGTTGTTACTTCCCCATTGTTCATGTGAATATGCTTGTTTATGTTTTATTGTTGAAATGGAAAACAAAATGTTTTCACAGAGAGGGGATGTTGCCTCGTCACCAGGCAGCTGCACTCTAGCTCTGTCCTCGCTCTCGCCTCGCACGGCGGTACGCACGCAGGCACGCACGCACGCACACACACACACACACACACACACACACACACACACACACACACACACACACACACACAGCTGAGAGCTCTGTTTAACACACGGGTGACTAACCGGTCCTTTAGGCCGATTTTGAGATTTCAAAGTGCAATAACTCTCCCTGTGAAGGTCTCAGAAATTTCCCCTTCCATGACTTTTCCTAAATACTCAAGATATATGTTCTCGTTTTTTTTCCCCTTCTGAAACGTTTCCTAATTATGAAATAAAATACAATTATACCACTCTGACGGTAATTATCGGCAGAATAGACCGCTCTCCCCCATTCTCCCCCTCCTAAGAGAATTCACACGTTTAGCGCTCCCGTTGTGCGCCTTTGTTCAAGGTAATGGATCATTTGCATTTCACTGTCAGCTTAGCAAAGACATTAAAACCACTACCTGGAAATGTTTTATTTCATAAATAGTATCAATATAATATTAATTATGAGAATCGCTATGGTGTATATAATGTAGGCCTATTATTTATTATTTTAGCCGTGCATGAGCAATCATTTGCGGGGAGATGATGCTCTTGCTGACCGGGAGAAGTGCGACGCTGCTGCCACTGACTGCACAGCGTGTTTCTAAAAGCTAAGCATCATTTCAGCTAATAATTATAAAGAACAACTGGGTGATCTATAAGTTATCGGCCAAAATGAATATCTTGTATAGATATGCCTACACATGTGTCCTGCACGTTTAATTTCTAATGGATAATCATTTGCTTTTTATTGTTACATGCCTAAGCAAAAAACAATATGTGAACATTTTACAGAGTGAAGAGAATGTGAATTATCTCTCTCTCTCTCTTTCTCTCTATATAGGCCTATAGATCGCATCACGCTGCAACGCTTTGTGCCGCGTTGTGCAGAGTTGAACAGCGCGATGGATATAAATAAGTGTCAAAGACTCAAAGTGAACTTTTATATTACTCCAAAGGTGCAGAGATTGTTGACAAAATGTTACATAACGTCCATCATATTGAAGTGGTTTGTTTCTCAACTCAAGTGAAAACTAAGAGATGCACGCAGGCTGACGCAGCACAAACCAGGCGCCGTCAGCGCAACAATAGAGTTGCGCATAAAAGCCGTGAATAAAATACATTTCTACCTTTAAAGTTTTCGGGGTCCGAGAAGAGTAGGCCTATGAACTTGTGTCTAATCCCTGAGTAGTGAGTAGGCTACAGTAAAGCAGAGAAAGACATAAGACAACAACTCCAGGTATGAGGAGTCCTTGTACAGGAGTGGGACAGGACGGGATTTATTTATTTATTTATTTTTAAGATGTGTTGAGTTTTTGTTGAGTTCTGAACGCTTCGGAAAGGTTCTGTTTGGCTAAGTTATTGTATTTTTCGTTTCCTCTTATTTAGCTTATTATTTTCGTTGCTTTATAAGTTGTGTTTAGACCATTCTTTATTTGTTATTTCCCTTGTTTATGTAATTTCTTTGTTAACTTTGTGTTGGGCCACGGCTTCGCTCGCCACGGCTTCGCTCTAGTGAGCCTACTGATCAACGTTCTCTTTATAATTAACTAACTTATATCAATTTCTAGTAATAATAATAATAAAGTCGGGACATATATGAAAGCTTTGCCAAACAAATGTTTAATTATATAAGCTCACAAACTGTGTGGCTATGGTGAGCTTGTTGTCCCATCGTATTTTGAGAGGTCAATTGAAATGCTAATTCACATTTGGAAGACAATAGAACCCCCGCCGGCAGCAGGGGGAGGAGGTGTTGCGCAGCTCGGCCAAAAGGGAGAAAATCTAACGGTCTAAATGAACGGTAAATGCAGGCGGAGGGGTAGTTTTTTCAGTTCAGTCACCCAAGTGTTAATCGCGTTACTTAGAATGCGTTCTCCATAACGTTAATAGTTTCAATATAAGGAACGATGTTTGGGTAAGTAAGTGATTTGAAGAAGGATATAGCATATTGACAAAATGGATTTTATTAGCATTTCTCCAGACCGAGGCTGTCTGTCTGTCTCTTCTGTCTTCTCCTCCTCCCCGGGAGTGGAGGGGGCTGCGCTTCAGTTGAGTTTCAGACTGTTTTAAAAAAGACCACATGACGTACTGTATCCTACTGTATCATACTATTATATATTCGGGGCGTGACAGCGGACCTTTAAAGGAGTGGTGACACCGGCCGAAATTTAACATTATGGTACAGTAGGTCATGTGGTCTTTGTTGAAACGGTTTGGAAAGGGGGTGGAGCTCAAAGTATGCAGTACAATCAACAGCCTATTCTCTGACTCACTGGGGGCTCTGTGTTGCTGCCGACACGCCCATACAGCTACTGTAGCTGTATGGGCGTGTCGGCAGCATAATTTGATTGGATAATTTAACATGGGGGTACATGACATCATAAAAAAAAAATGCTAATTTGATAGCCATAATTAGCTGTTTTGGCCGTGTCACGCCCCCTTTAAGTAGCAAAAGGTGTGCATGGGAGAACATTTTAATAATTAAATCATGAACTCAAGCCAAACCAATAACAGATGACCATGTTGAAGTTTAAAAAAAAAAGAAAAAAATTGTTTTTTTTTTTTGTTTTTTTTTTAATCTTTTTTTTTGACTCTGAAAAAAAAAACGGGAATCCGTGTGACGTCACACGGATCAACTCTCAGAACAGCACTGTTCTGAGAACCTGTGGAAAGCTTTTCATCTCTGTCTTCCCAAAACCAGAGAAAGACACAATGTACAGAAATAGGACTTTGTGAGGATAGAAGGTGCCAGTGGGACCCCAAAAAAAGGTTTTAAAATAGAAAAAGTGAAAATTCATGGTGTAGGTCCTTTAAGAAATCATCTTAAAAACAAGTTAATATGTTTTTGATGTCATTGTGGGAATGCACAATAAGCCAATCAAATTAATTAATTGACACTTACTTACTGTATGTCTTTACAATGTGCATTTTCTTCCCATCGCCCGCAGGGTCGCTCTCACAGCCCTCGGAAACAACTTCTCTGCTCCTATGCTCTGCTCCCAAGGGCTGGGCTAGCACTAAAGCTAAAGCTACGCATTTAAATACAAATCTGTGCATATAAAAATTACATTTCCGGTGGTTACTGGTTGTTACTTCCCCATTGTTCATGTGAATATGCTTGTTTATGTTTTATTGTTGAAATGGAAAACAAAATGTTTTCACAGAGAGGGGATGTTGCCTCGTCACCAGGCAGCTGCACTCTAGCTCTGTCCTCGCTCTCGCCTCGCACGGCGGTACGCACGCAGGCACGCACGCACGCACACACACACACACACACACACACACACACACACACACACACACACACACACACACACAGCTGAGAGCTCTGTTTAACACACGGGTGACTAACCGGTCCTTTAGGCCGATTTTGAGATTTCAAAGTGCAATAACTCTCCCTGTGAAGGTCTCAGAAATTTCCCCTTCCATGACTTTTCCTAAATACTCAAGATATATGTTCTCGTTTTTTTTCCCCTTCTGAAACGTTTCCTAATTATGAAATAAAATACAATTATACCACTCTGACGGTAATTATCGGCAGAATAGACCGCTCTCCCCCATTCTCCCCCTCCTAAGAGAATTCACACGTTTAGCGCTCCCGTTGTGCGCCTTTGTTCAAGGTAATGGATCATTTGCATTTCACTGTCAGCTTAGCAAAGACATTAAAACCACTACCTGGAAATGTTTTATTTCATAAATAGTATCAATATAATATTAATTATGAGAATCGCTATGGTGTATATAATGTAGGCCTATTATTTATTATTTTAGCCGTGCATGAGCAATCATTTGCGGGGAGATGATGCTCTTGCTGACCGGGAGAAGTGCGACGCTGCTGCCACTGACTGCACAGCGTGTTTCTAAAAGCTAAGCATCATTTCAGCTAATAATTATAAAGAACAACTGGGTGATCTATAAGTTATCGGCCAAAATGAATATCTTGTATAGATATGCCTACACATGTGTCCTGCACGTTTAATTTCTAATGGATAATCATTTGCTTTTTATTGTTACATGCCTAAGCAAAAAACAATATGTGAACATTTTACAGAGTGAAGAGAATGTGAATTATCTCTCTCTCTCTCTTTCTCTCTATATAGGCCTATAGATCGCATCACGCTGCAACGCTTTGTGCCGCGTTGTGCAGAGTTGAACAGCGCGATGGATATAAATAAGTGTCAAAGACTCAAAGTGAACTTTTATATTACTCCAAAGGTGCAGAGATTGTTGACAAAATGTTACATAACGTCCATCATATTGAAGTGGTTTGTTTCTCAACTCAAGTGAAAACTAAGAGATGCACGCAGGCTGACGCAGCACAAACCAGGCGCCGTCAGCGCAACAATAGAGTTGCGCATAAAAGCCGTGAATAAAATACATTTCTACCTTTAAAGTTTTCGGGGTCCGAGAAGAGTAGGCCTATGAACTTGTGTCTAATCCCTGAGTAGTGAGTAGGCTACAGTAAAGCAGAGAAAGACATAAGACAACAACTCCAGGTATGAGGAGTCCTTGTACAGGAGTGGGACAGGACGGGATTTATTTATTTATTTATTTTTAAGATGTGTTGAGTTTTTGTTGAGTTCTGAACGCTTCGGAAAGGTTCTGTTTGGCTAAGTTATTGTATTTTTCGTTTCCTCTTATTTAGCTTATTATTTTCGTTGCTTTATAAGTTGTGTTTAGACCATTCTTTATTTGTTATTTCCCTTGTTTATGTAATTTCTTTGTTAACTTTGTGTTGGGCCACGGCTTCGCTCGCCACGGCTTCGCTCTAGTGAGCCTACTGATCAACGTTCTCTTTATAATTAACTAACTTATATCAATTTCTAGTAATAATAATAATAAAGTCGGGACATATATGAAAGCTTTGCCAAACAAATGTTTAATTATATAAGCTCACAAACTGTGTGGCTATGGTGAGCTTGTTGTCCCATCGTATTTTGAGAGGTCAATTGAAATGCTAATTCACATTTGGAAGACAATAGAACCCCCGCCGGCAGCAGGGGGAGGAGGTGTTGCGCAGCTCGGCCAAAAGGGAGAAAATCTAACGGTCTAAATGAACGGTAAATGCAGGCGGAGGGGTAGTTTTTTCAGTTCAGTCACCCAAGTGTTAATCGCGTTACTTAGAATGCGTTCTCCATAACGTTAATAGTTTCAATATAAGGAACGATGTTTGGGTAAGTAAGTGATTTGAAGAAGGATATAGCATATTGACAAAATGGATTTTATTAGCATTTCTCCAGACCGAGGCTGTCTGTCTGTCTCTTCTGTCTTCTCCTCCTCCCCGGGAGTGGAGGGGGCTGCGCTTCAGTTGAGTTTCAGACTGTTTTAAAAAAGACCACATGACGTACTGTATCCTACTGTATCATACTATTATATATTCGGGGCGTGACAGCGGACCTTTAAAGGAGTGGTGACACCGGCCGAAATTTAACATTATGGTACAGTAGGTCATGTGGTCTTTGTTGAAACGGTTTGGAAAGGGGGTGGAGCTCAAAGTATGCAGTACAATCAACAGCCTATTCTCTGACTCACTGGGGGCTCTGTGTTGCTGCCGACACGCCCATACAGCTACTGTAGCTGTATGGGCGTGTCGGCAGCATAATTTGATTGGATAATTTAACATGGGGGTACATGACATCATAAAAAAAAAATGCTAATTTGATAGCCATAATTAGCTGTTTTGGCCGTGTCACGCCCCCTTTAAGTAGCAAAAGGTGTGCATGGGAGAACATTTTAATAATTAAATCATGAACTCAAGCCAAACCAATAACAGATGACCATGTTGAAGTTTAAAAAAAAAAAAGAAAAAAATTGTTTTTTTTTTTTGTTTTTTTTTTAATCTTTTTTTTTGACTCTGAAAAAAAAAACGGGAATCCGTGTGACGTCACACGGATCAACTCTCAGAACAGCACTGTTCTGAGAACCTGTGGAAAGCTTTTCATCTCTGTCTTCCCAAAACCAGAGAAAGACACAATGTACAGAAATAGGACTTTGTGAGGATAGAAGGTGCCAGTGGGACCCCAAAAAAAGGTTTTAAAATAGAAAAAGTGAAAATTCATGGTGTAGGTCCTTTAAGAAATCATCTTAAAAACAAGTTAATATGTTTTTGATGTCATTGTGGGAATGCACAATAAGCCAATCAAATTAATTAATTGACACTTACTTACTGTATGTCTTTGCAATGTGCATTTTCTTCCCATCGCCCGCAGGGTCGCTCTCACAGCCCTCGGAAACAACTTCTCTGATCCTATGCTCTGCTCCCAAGGGCTGGGCTAGCACTAAAGCTAAAGCTACGCATTTAAATACAAATCTGTGCATATAAAAATTATATTTCCGGTGGTTACTGGTTGTTACTTCCCCATTGTTCATGTGAATATGCTTGTTTATGTTTTATTGTTGAAATGGAAAACAAAATGTTTTCACAGAGAGGGGATGTTGCCTCGTCACCAGGCAGCTGCACTCTAGCTCTGTCCTCACTCTCGCTCTCGCCTCGCACGGCGGTACGCACGCAGGCACGCACGCACGCACGCACGCACGCACGCACGCACGCACGCACACACACACACACACACACACACACACACACACACACACACACACAGCTGAGAGCTCTGTTTAATCGCGTTACTTAGAATGCGTTCTCCATAACGTTAATAGTTTCAATATAAGGAACGATGTTTGGGTAAGTAAGTGATTTGAAGAAGGATATAGCATATTGACAAAATGGATTTTATTAGCATTTCTCCAGACCGAGGCTGTCTGTCTGTCTCTTCTGTCTTCTCCTCCTCCCCGGGAGTGGAGGGGGCTGCGCTTCAGTTGAGTTTCAGACTTTTAAAAAAAAGACCACATGACCTACTGTATCCTACTGTATCATACTATTATAATTTCGGGGCGTGACAGCGGACCTTTAAAGGAGTGGTGACACCGGCCGAAATTTAACATTATGGTACAGTAGGTCATGTGGTCTTTGTTGAAACGGTTTGGAAAGGGGGTGGAGCTCAAAGTATGCAGTACAATCAACAGCCTAGTCTCTGACTCACTGGGGGCTCTGTGTTGCTGCCGACACGCCCATACAGCTACTGTAGCTGTATGGGCGTGTCGGCAGCATAATTTGATTGGATAATTTAACATGGGGGTACATGACATCATTAAAAAAAAATGCTAATTTGATAGCCATAATTAGCTGTTTTGGCCGTGTCACGCCCCCTTTAAGTAGCAAAAGGTGTGCATGGGAGAACATTTTAATAATTAAATCATGAACTCAAGCCAAACCAATAACAGATGACCATGTTGATGTTCCAACATTGCATAGTAATGATTACTAATACACACAGCCCCCTTTCTCTCCCAATAAAAAGAAAGATACTATTTTGAAGTCTACAATACGACTTAAGCACACAGCCGATGCATAGAACTCTACGCCCCCTCTTTGCTAAATGCAAGCCATGCTGGATCGTTCCTTGACGAGACAGCTGGACAACTCAACAAGCCACAAACGTTCAACCGCGGTCTCCAAATGGGGTAACATTATGGAGGACGAGGGTCTGTGTGAAATAATTTGCATTGCATTCAATGACTGGACGTAAAGGGGACTTGGAGGGAGGGAGTGAGTGAATCTTTTTTTTGCGAGAGAGCATTTTATTGTTCACAGAGGTTTTTCCATTTGCAGCATCAACATCAGCGCAGAGCTTCGTCTGACTACAGAGTCATAGCGTGTTAATCGCGCGTAACAACAAAAATAGTTGAACAAAGAACGTTGCGTTAACTTTGACAGCCCTAGGCTAGTACTGATGGTTGGACAAAATCTGTTGGAGTAATAATGTGATTTTTGAAAATCTGCCTCCTGGCGGCGCTATAGCAAGACTATATGAAAAACCCACCTTCTCTCACCTTCCATCTTAGTCTATATGTCTGTTTTCTTTGTCTTTCTCTCGCAGG
This sequence comes from Nannobrachium achirus, assembly GCF_963921795.1. NCBI lineage: Eukaryota > Metazoa > Chordata > Actinopteri > Myctophiformes > Myctophidae > Nannobrachium > Nannobrachium achirus. Next base: position 57,068,341 of record NC_137826.1, read on the forward strand.
AGCGACGTCCCAGTCTTCCCATACTCAGTACTTTCGCTGTCCCTGTCCTGGGTGTCTATTCTGCTTCACATCTTACGACTGGCTCCGTAAACACATCATAAACCGGCACAGTCAACTCTTCAACCAAATGCGGAGGAATGGACAGATTCCTCTCAGCAATTCACCCTCTCAGCAAATCACCAACTCTGTAACCAGCCAGAAGCAAGGAGACACGGGTGAACCAGGAGAAGTACAGACATATCATCTGACTTCCACTCAAAGTAAAACACATGTCTGTAAACATTGTGGCGAGAGTTTCAGTTGGTCAGATCTACTGGAGAGACACCAGCTTATTCACACTGGAGAAAAAGCCTTTCCACTGTAAATATTGTGACAAGAGTTTCAGTGAGTCAGATTAACTGAAGAGACGCCAGCGTGTCCACACTGGAATAAAACCTTTCCAGTGTAATCATTGCGACAAGAGTTTCAGCCGGTCAGATGAAATGAAGATACACCAACGTATCCACACTGGAGAAAAACCTTTCCACTGTGAACATTGTGAAAAGAGTTTCAGTCAGTTAGGTTCCCTTAAGAGGCACCAGTGTGTTCACACAGGAGAAACAACCTTTCCAGTGTAAACATTGTGACAAGAGTTACAGTCAGTCAGGTCAACTGAAGAGACACAAGTGTTTCCACACTGGACAAAAAACCTTTCCACTGTAAACAGTGTGTTCACAAAACAGAAAAAAACTCTTCACAATGTTAACAGTGTGACGAGAGTTTCAGTCATTTAAGTGCTCTGAAAAGAGAGCATTTAGGAGTTGGATAGAGAAACAAACAAACATGTTACAGAGATTTATACTGATCCTGTCAACAGAGGCCTTCCACTAGGACTCGATTTTGGAAACATTTTCCTGATCCTTTGTTTTCTTCTTATACAGTACAATGTTACAGACATTAGTTTTAGGTGTTAACTGTTCTGCCGCCGTTGACGGTGAGGACTGTCATTTAAAGGGTTAATACCATGGCGCCGTTGACGGTGAGGACTGTGAATCTTACTGTATATACAGTAAAGATATTATTACTTACTTAATGTCGCTCCGGTCCCGCTCGCATCGGTAATGTCGGCGATTTGTTTACAACGCACGTTGGGCGTGCACGCGAAGTGAAGCTCCTCAATGTTAAGTCAATGGAGAGGCCCATAAAGAAACTTCATTTAAACAAAATAGCCATTTTGAGACATTTTGCAGCAGATCTAAATGTAAACAAGGCACAAGGCAGGGCGCAGGCATCTTCATCTTCTTGTCCCACACTGTCATGTGACTAGATGACGTAATCGTTGCCGTCAAGTGATAATCCAAAAAAACAAAAACAACCCCCTTCCAGCCCTTCAAAATAATAGCGGAGGCCTATGGAGGAAACCACGTGGCACCGAGGCACCAAGCAACCTTCAGATTAAGAGGCACTAATTGTGTTAATAGTAAATGTTTATTTCATTTCGTTTTCTTTTTTTATTTATTTTATTTTTTTGTACCTAGGTATTGGTGTTATTAACTCATTGCATGCCAGGCCCGATAGTCCCGAGATTATTTCAATGTCTTTCCCCGCCAGGCCCGATAATCCCGAGAAAAAAATAAATAAAAAATTCAAAACATTTTTTTTTTTCAAAAAATGTTTTGGACCCCAAAAACTTTAGTAGGCATGATAGCAATCGCGAAATTGCATGTTTAACCCCCATAGCAAACCCATCTTTCAAACATGGCAGCCATCTTTGTTTACATTTTAGGAAAACATAATGGCTGCTATCTCATGAATGCCTGAACGGATTTCCATTCGGATTTTTTTTGTTTGAAAGCTGTGAGCAATGTGCAGACACGTGGTGCATTATCTAGGCATGGGTGTGCATGATCCGTGCACTATGAATTACATGGAAGTCTATGGAGACAGAGGCAGGGGAGAGTACGAAGGTATTGTTAAATGGCGGGGAATGTGTTAACTCGCTTTCAAACAAAAAAATCAGATTGGAAATCCGTTCAGGCATTCTTGAGAAAATTATGTTTTACATGTTATGTAAGCAAAGATGGCTGCCCTGTATGAAAGATGGGGTTGTATGGGGGTGGAACATGCAACATCGCAATTGAAATCATGTTTACTAGATTTAATGGGGTCCAAAAAGAATCTTTAAAAAAAAAATCGTCATACTTGTCATAAGCAGAGTGGACACATAAATATAACTTGTCAGACTAGTCATAAGCAGTCAGGCATTGACACTAAGGCTTGCTCACCTGCCCCCGGCAGGTAAATAAAACGTCAGGGCAGGTGAAGTTGGCTTCCAGGTTGCCCGACAGGGCAAGTGCTCATTTGAGAGGGGACACAAATGTCTATAAACACAACACGAGATATCTGTCTAAACACCTGAACGTGGCCACTGCGCTGTCTTCTGGTTTGTGGAATGTAAAATAAGAACACTATTTACCTATAATGTGCTGTTTTTTTATTATTACTGTTGCTACGTTTAAAAATATAAAATAACAAGTGTGAAACCATAGACATATGCAATCATAGCTAAAGTATGTAGGAATTAGGTATTTGGATTTGGAGGTATTGAAGTCTGACATTTTTTCTCGCACAGCCCCAGAAAGTAAAGAAATAAGTGTTAAATTGAGCAGTAATTAAAATCGTACCTATCATTTTATAATGGACAATTAATTTTCGGGCAAGTGGGCATGGCAATTAGAACATGACCTGTACATGCCCGATGGGCAAGTGCCTCTGAGACCTTAGTGTCAACCCTGAGTTAACCTATATTGTAGTAGAATGTATCATCACACCATTGAAATGAGTCGCTGAAAACCTCCCAAGATGGCTCCACCTGTCCATTGAACTCCATTGAAAGGTCCCTCAAGTTATAAATTACCCTTTAAAGTTCAAACCATATCAATTGTAGGTAGAGCTATTTGTTTCTTCTTCTAGAATGTTAGTTTTTTATATTATGTTTTAATGTGATTTTGCTGTGTTCTTGTACATTCTCAATGAATGCCAAATTAACTGTGAGGTGAATAACCTTATGTACAGTATATGAATTATAATGGCCGACGAGGAGGCACTCTGGCGGTACATACAAACTGGCATTTATTCACTCATTGATTGACATGTCATGACAGCTGTGTCAAGCTGTACCTTTGATGTGTGCTTTTGATGTGGGCACGCATGCACTCTTAACATAACACTATCAAATAGGCTTACGCCACATTGACCTAATTAAATTAAAAGGAAAACATACTTCGCATGTATTCATTAAGAATGAAGACAATAGTTGTTACACTTAATGGAATGTCTTTGATCCTTATTAAGTTATATTACATAATTATTGTGATGTGATGGCAAATAAAAGCCTATTGAAAGCATTCATAGTCACTCATTGATAGATTTATTATTATGCTATAAATGTCATGGATTATCAGGAATAAGCTATGTTGGGGGTCAGCAACCCGTGGCTCTAGAGCCACATGCGGCTCCCTGGAGCCATTTAAAAAAATGTATAAAAATGGAAAAATATGGGGGGAAAAATAGATATTTTTTGAGCGGTGCAAACCGCTCCTATACGTGGCTGTGTGTGTGTCTGTTGCCTTTTTCCTCAGCGTTTTGCCATAGTAAAATGTGTGTGCGTCGCATCATGTTTGTCTAGTGATGTCGTATGTCTGTAGCCTTTTTCCTCAACGTTTTGCCATAGCAAAACGTGTGTTTGTGTGTGTAGCATAGCCTGTACATCCTAGACTTAAATCCTAGTCTGAAGATGTTACGCAAGCACGACCACCGCTCACTTCACATTGGGTGTGATTTTTTTTTCTTTTTCAATACGGTTTCTGTAGTAGGACAGACATGACACAAACATTCTTAACGTTTTCCAATGCTGTAAAAATGTGTAGAAAAGATATTACATTTCAATATTCTCTCCTGAATTTGCTGCAGGGAAAATAAACATTTAATCATGAATGCTCATTATGTATTTTTAGCCTAGTCATTTTGATAGTAGGCTAATATAGCTAATATAGACACTTACAGCATGTGTTGCCTTCATTATAAGCGTTATATACTGTTTTTTTTTTTGTCCAATATGGTTCTTTCAACATTTTGGGTTTGCCGACATCTGAGCTATGTTGTTTAACATCACTAGATTTTGGATATGTGGAAGAATTTGTTTTGGAGGCAAGAGTCAGATTGCATCTTAGTTTTACCATCACCTGATTACAGTTACAGTTAGTAGCGAGCAGGAGATGCACACACATCCAACGGTGCTGGATCAAAAATGGAGAACTGAAAAGGAAAGTAGGTCCGCACACTGTCTTAAAGGAGTAGTTCACTGCCAGAAATCTTGTGAAATACAATGTTGTCAACCAATCATCGAGGATGATGATACACGAAAGAAGAAGACTGCCAAAATGACTTTTTTTTCCTATTGATTACTCATGCCATGGAGACTTGAGTTCAATAATATTTTGGTTTTTAGTCGCATTCAATAAATAAATGTACCCCCACTGATTCCGGAGGGGGTCCCGAATGCATTTTGGGTCCCCATCAGGAATCAATGGGGGTAAAAATTCACTATAATCAATGTTGTGGCTTATATAAAACAATACAAAATAAATGTTATTGAACTCAAGTCTCCATGGCATGAGTAATTAATAGAAGAAAACATTTTGGGGGTGAACTACTCCTTTAATGAAATAATAAGACCTGGAACACATTATAATAGCAATATTACACTCGAGGGTGTGGGTGTATCTGTATTATTGTACCTTCTGCGCTGCCTACGGGCACTCGCCCTTCGGGCTCGTGCCTGCGGCAACGCAGTCGGTTCAATAATTAGATACACCCACACCCTCGAGTGTAATATTGCTATTATACAAAATTGTCCTTAAAAAAAACTTGTCAACTTAATTTCAAGATATACGATATAGGAATTTGTACATTTTTAATGCCTCGTTTAGCCACTCTGTCCCTGAACTTCACGTGAAAACCGCTAGCCAAGCCGCCTAGCATAGACGGGTTTCTGGTCCACGTCACGTTTGATTCGGTACCAAAATTAGCCAATGAAACCAGGCTTAACCAGCGCTCCCCAAAACAACAGGTTTGGGGATTGGACGGACTGATTACATGATACAGTCACCTGTGCATTTAGTCTCAATGTTTGTAAACAAGAAACCCGTCTATCCACGATTTTCCTACGCCCCATAGTGCATTGCGCAGACGTTTGCACCGATCTTCCGCCGCCGATTTACAAGCTCACAACGGGTTGCATCTGCGACGCGACGTGAGCTTGTATGTCTGCTGTTAAACCCGGAAGTTTGGTCCTGATAGTCTCCAGTAAACCCCCGGGGAAAATTGTGGATAGGGTGAGGAGAGAGGCGCGCCTGCTCTCTTTCCGAGTCTTTCGTGACCAACGCAGCTGAAATCTTTGCTTGATGAGACGGTGTGCAGTATGCGAGTTTAGAAACTCTAGGCTTGCTAAGGGAAGGAGCGCTCGTTTTCAACAGCGTCGGCAGGTCGAGAGCCTGTTTTCCATTGAGAGCCCGACTACTTGTTATTACTTTAACCATTATTGTATACTTTAACTAATGAAATATAGCAGATATAGTCTACATTATCTCTGGGCGAGGGGTCCAGAATGAGTGCAGGACTGAATTTATCAAAACCTCTTTGGGAAGCACAACGTTATGGGGCACACAAGTGGCAGGTGGTGTGATTAATTTCAGGTCCGGCTTTATTTGGACTACTGCTGTTTAAACCAGTGGTAATTAAACATTTTCATGTTAAGGTAATTGTCTACGTAATTGTCTCGTTCTTCTGCTATACCACAAAAATGTGGAACGCCTTACCGAAGGTCTTAAAGGAGTGTGGATCACTAGCATCCTTTAAAATCGCCCTGAACAACCACTTACAAGCAGCAGCCGTTCGCAACTGGTAAAAAAAAACATAGCCCAGCCCTCCCCTCCCCCTGACCCCTCTTTGTATTTACCTAAGAGGGGTCATACCTACTCTATGTTTTTATTTTACTTTTTCTATAATTGTTTTTTTTTTTATGTTTTCCCTTTCATCCTGACTATATCTAATGCATAGTAGGCTACTGTGTTCTATCCGCCTGTCTTTCAATGCTATATGAGATACTTCAATGTGTTTTGATTGATTGATTGAAGAATTTATTAGAAGTTTGCAATAGAAAAAAGTACAGTTTCATGACAGTACAAATCACTGGTACAAGGTCAACTAAAAGGAGATCCTAGAAAGCCGAGGCTTATTTCCACAGGAACCACACTTTAAGTATCTCATATAACATTGAAAGACAGACGGATAGAACATAGTACTTTATCTAGGATAATATCAGTTTCAAAAGCATAACATCAAAATACAAAGGCAGAAAAAATAATAATAAAAAAGGGGGGGGGGGGGGGACATGGGGGCTTAGTCTATTTACAAGTCACGGGTAGCAGTTGTCTGAAGGTGACTTTTCATACCAATTTTGAAGGAGGCTAGGGATTTGCTCTCCTTTAGGGCTTGAGGAAGGGCGTTCCACATGTTGATGGTGTAGCAGGAGTTAGAGTTAGAGCCTTGTTTAGTGTTAAATCTACGTTGATGATGATTAGTGGAGCTGCCTCTGGTGTTGTGGTCGTGAACATCCTTGACCTTTAAGAAGTAGTTTGTCAGGTACATGGGAATCTTGGAGGTGTAGTGTATCTTTTACACCAGGCCCATTGCAAGATGCTGTACTCTGTCAGCTACTTTGAGCCATCCCACGCTTTCGTGGTGATGATCGGTAAGGTGGGTCAGAGGAGGGAGACCAAGCACAACCTTAATTAGTTTGTTTTGGGCTGTTTGAAGCTTTAACTTTAAGGCGGCTGGGGCGTCGCGATACCAGACAAGGACTCCGTAATCAATGAGGGGCCCAATAAGAGCTCCTCCTAGTGTCTTTCTATGTGTTAGAAAGCAGTCTCTTGCACTGATCTCCAAAATTCATTTGTCTAACAAACCGGTTAGCATAAAGAACAGACTGTCACTAGTTTGTGATGTACATCAGGTCAACACAAGATCAAGACAAAAAAATCATTATGTTTTACCACGAATAAAAACTGTTATGGGAAGTAGATCTTTTATTTTTAGGGCAGTTAAATTATGGAACCAGGTGCGATAACTATGATGACTTTTTTATTGATGATCAATCTAGTGTTTTTATTTACTATTATTATTATGTTTTTACTGTTTTTCGAATAAATTGGTTTTGGTATGCGGCCAGGTCTAGGCATGGCTCAGGGAGGAGGACGCCCCTGCCATGCAGAGTCCACTATGGGCATCCTAGGGGTGCAGTAGTGTGTGTGTGTGTGTGTTTGTGTGGGTTTGAAAGAGTGAGTGGAACTGTATTGATTCTTATGATGAAACTCATTTGTATTATAAATGTACTATGAATGCTGTAATGTAATGTATTCTTGTGTTTGCTGGACTCTTGGAAGAGTAGCCGATGGCTAAAAGAGATCCAAATAAAAATAAAAATCAAATCTTTCGGGATTTAGTATTGATCAGCGGGGCAACCCTTTGCAAGAAGCGAATTCGTTGGTTGACTTTATTGATTACCTTGGTGGTCATGTTTTCACTGGATAGGTTAGCCTCCAGGATGCAACCCAGGTAGCAGATGTAGTTTTTTCTTTCTATCACAGTGTCACCTACTTTAATTGTGAAGTTCTCAACTAGGCTAAGTTTCTGACTAGATCCAAAGAGGATACATTCAGTTTTATCTAGGTGAATTGAGAGTCTGTTGTCATTGAGCCAGGTGCAGATCTTGTTAAGTTCACAGTTAAGGGCCTTTTCAACCTGCAATAAGTCTCTGCCGGAGACTAGGAGAGCCGAGTCATCCGCGAACAGAAACAGATTGCAGTCACAAGCAGATGACATGTCGTTTACGTATACTAAGAACAACAGTGGTCCTAGTATACTCCCTTGAGGTACTCCACAGTTTACTGGGAGGGGGGGGGGGGGACAGGGTTCCGTTGACTTCCACCATCTGTTCCCTCCCCACCAAGTAAGAGTGCATCCATCTCACTGCTGTGTGTTGTGTTCTATCCGCCTGTCTTTCAATGTTATATGAGATACTTCAATGTTTTCCTTTGGAAATAAGCTTAGTCTTTTCATGGATCTCCTTTTAGTTGACCTTGTACCAGTCAACTGTACCGTCATGAAACTGTACCTTTTCCTATGCAAACTTCTAATAAAGTCTTCAATCAATCAATCAATCAAACTCTGGTCCAAACAACACAGCAGGGATTTATGGCTCTTTGAAGTGAGCCGGATCTCTGAGATCTCTGGACCTTGTACCAGTGATTTGTACTGTCATGAAACTGTACTTTTTTCTATTGCAAACTTCTAATAAATTCTTCAATCAATCAATCAATCCGTTCCTTTCAAAGAGCCGTTCAAAAGACTGGCTCATTTTACTTTGTAGATTTTGATTATGCTTGCAAATTACGTCAACCCTAATAGGCCTGATACATTTTGGCCATAAAATACATTTCTGCCATTGGAAAATAGCCGATCTACAAGCTCACAATGCGTCGCACAACGCAACTCATGTTGAGCTTGTAGGTCGGCTATTTTCACATTATTTTTCTACATTTTACTCATTGGAAAATCTGTGAAACAGGACATTCTTTCTGCATATTAGTACATTCTAATATTGGTAGGACTTTAAGTACATTTTGATACCAATACGTTTTTTACTTTTACTCAAGTACATTAACATTCCAAACTTCTACTTGATTTCAGCATTGATATTTTTACTTGAGTAAATAATTTGAGTACTTTTCCCATCACTAGACTACATGTTCATTGGAACTGCGAACCGGATCCCATCGTTCATTTCAAAGAGCCGTTCAAAAGACCCGATTCGTTCACGAACGTCCCATCTCCAACGTCGCCCAAACAAACACAGCAGAGAGAGAGAGAAAGTTAACGTTATCGAGAGAAAGTCTGTTATAATACAAGTTTACAGTGAGGTTGACTTTGCACCGCAGTCTGTGTAAAGAGCTACAGACTGGCACGTTGTGAAAACGGGAGGAATTTTACACACGGAGTTCAAAGACGTGTTTGTTTTGTTGGCTAATGCTAATGCTAAACTAGCTTCAAGAAAGAGGAGAACGGTCCGGATCCACTTCAGAGCTGTTAAAGTGTGTTTTCTACCAGCATACATTCATGGAAGGTATGTTTTTGTTTTGTTTACATAAGATTGTATAACTTGAGTGTTGAGCTGACAGTAGGGTGAACATAATTCAGCCCCTCGGTTGGTGGCAACCACTGAAAACAACAATAGGCCTATTATTGTATTTCTGCCAAAAATCGGGGCACGTTTTATTGGATATTGAAAACATGGACATATTAGTGTTTTAGTGTTTTTAGAGATATTTCCGGGGCACACATCTTGAAAACGATGAGACAATCCCATCTAAACGGCGTCTGAACAGGGGGATCCACACTAACATAATCCCTTTTATGCCCATATATGGAGATAGATCCCTGATGTCATCAATATTAAGCCCATATCTTATATAACAGGACTTCTTATGGGAATGCCCATATATGGAGGCTACATAACACACTAACATAATCCATATAGGCCTATGGCCAAGCCAGCCCATATCTGTGTGGCTGGTTCAGACCGGGATCTCCATATATGGGCATAAAGGGATTGTATGTATGATGATGTCATATGTCATAGGACTTTCACATGACAATTAACTGAGTAAGCATGTTTGGGCTCTCACAGCATATGTCCATATACCGTACTTGGATCTCCATATAAGGGTAACTGGTCCGATATACATCACTGGACAGATGGCCAAGACATAATAATAATAATAATGCATTTTATTTAAAGGCGCCTTTCAGGACACTCAAGGTCGCCGTACAGTTCAAAAAGACAGGCAAAGCATAAAAAGACAATCAGTTAAAAACAGGCAAAGTATACATCAACAACACAACACAATATATCAAAATCAATACAAGTTAAAACACTTAAATAAAACAAATAATACATCAATATGTAAAGTCAATAGTAATGGGGGAGTGAGTGTAGGTATACAGATACAAGGGTGTTGTAGGAATGTTAGAGTGAGTATGCCAATTTGAACAGGTGGGTTTTGAGTTGGGATTTGAAAGTGGTTATGGAGTCAGATTGACGGATGTGAGGGGGTAAGGAGTTCCAGAGTCAAGGTGCAGTACAGCTAAAAGCCCTGGCACCCGTGGTGCTGATGTGAGTACTGTCAGGGGGCCAGTCAAGAAGTCCAGCTGATGATGAACGCAGGGAACGGGACGGGACGTAGCCCTGGAGAAGGTCAGAGAGATAGGTGTCGCTTGGGGACGGGACGTAGCCCTGGAGAAGGTCAGAGAGATAGGTGTCGCTTGGGGACGGGACGTAGCCCTGGAGAAGGTCAGAGAGATAGGTGTCGCTTGTCGCCCTGAGGCCACGTTTTCCTATTATTTTTATTTTCTACGTTTTTTGCTGTCTGATTGTATTAAACAACTTCAAACTCACCAATATTGTGGCTCTATGGAACGCTTGGAATTTACGCTTTCTATCTGCAAAGTGTTTGTTTCATAAAAGTCCACCATATAATTGTTATGTTATGTTATATCTGTCAATAATCTTTTTTCTAAGTGTTGAACTTCGGAAGCGCTCGTCTTCTATAACGCCTTGTCCCGCTGCCTCCTGCATTAGGCTATGTGACATTTAGAACCAGCTGGTACACAGGACCGCTGAGTGACTTCCCACAAGCTCCAGCACCTGAACTGAATTTATTGATTTAAAGTAGCTCATAACATGTCTACGGTAGATTTTTATGAAACAAACACTTTGCAGATAGAAAGAGGATAGTCCAAGCTTTCCATACAGCCCCAATATTGGTGAGTTTGACGTTGTTTAATACAATCAGACTAGCCCTTACCCGTTCAAAGATATGAGCTCCGAAATGATGTGCAGTGTGTGGGTTATGGGATGTGCACTGTGCACACAGTATATGAGGGATGGAAAGTAACTTTAACTGGTGCTTGCATGATAATATGTAGGGGCATCAATGTAAGAAATACCCGTTTCGTTTAATGGCTACAGAGATACTGTGTACCGATCTGCATGATTTTTGGACAAAATCTGTAACAGGGCAAGACAAACGACCCCCCGCCCGCCCACCCGCCTGGGCACACACACACACACACACACACACACACACACACACACACACACACACACACACACACACACACACACACACACACACACACACACAGAGCTGGTTAAACATGTTGCCTCATGCTAGATGCAGAGTAGATATGCCTCAAGCTTAGTTTTCGCCACCTAGTGGCGGAAGAAATTACCTCTGGGAACTCAGATTGCCTCAAGCTAGATGCAGAATAGATATAGATACACCATAAAAATGCTAATATACAGCATATGATTTGTGAAAGTGACAAACGGGCTTCACAGTTATGTTAGGTGTGTTGATATGCTAATGGTGATGCGATTTCAGATCAATTGCTCCAGCCACTGAGGAGAAACGCTGTGACAGACACTCACTCACTCAGACAGACAGACAGACAGACAGACAGACAGACAGACAGACAGACAGACAGACAGACAGACAGACAGACAGACATTTGGAAAATTATATGTTTGATAGCAAACAACTGTTTTGATGCTTTGGCTGCCTTTGGGAGGTATTGCACCCTATATTCATCCGATTAAAACAAGACATCTAGTGTTGCAATTTGCAGCTAGACCCCATGGACAGTCATATGGATCAATATAAATATGAAATGGGCCTATAGATATTATTTAGTCTGGAGTTGTCCTTTATACCTAAACTCTCTGGGATTTCAATGGTTTCTTTCCAGACTCTGTGGAGTGCAGACAGCAGGTCCAGATCAAAACGAGTCACGTTTTGAGCTTGTAGGTCTGCTATTTTTTAATTGGAACACTGAATAATGTTTTCCTATCTTTTTGTTGGAATCCTGAAAGGTTAACATTTTTAGTAACTTAAAGTTGTACTATGTAACTTTTTTTATAAAACAAATCTTAAAATTCTCCTAACTATTAAATCACAAAAGTTTTAGAAGATCCGCGCCGTGAATTTCAGCCTGTAAAGCCTTCTCTGTATGTAAACTGAGATCCTTGCCATGGACCGGATCTCGCGCCAAAATTGCGTCATCACACTACCGGCCAATCACAGCGAGGGTTATACAACTGCCGGCCAATCACAGCGCATCTTGAAGTGGGGTCGCTATGGCAGCCATATTTGTTGTCGCCCGTTTGTACCATCCCTTCTCTAGGTAATTTCGCCTACCAGGCAGGGTGAAGGAGTCCGTATCTCTGGAATTACTGAACGCACAGGAACAAGGGACCCCTTAAAAGATAGATCTCAGCGAGGTGGAGGCAGACGCGGGGGTCTGAAGGTACGAAAAACGTCCGAAAGACGCGGACGCGACCGCGGTTTGCTATAGGGCTAATGACCACTAGTTGGGCATCTTACACAGTATGGCTTTAATGAACTTGAATACAAATACATTTAGTTATACTTAAGTTAATTTATGAACTTAAATACAATTACATTCGACATACAAAGGACAATAATTTTGTAATACTTGTCATTAAGCTACTAATACAGACTGAAGTAATTAAAGCGGGTCTTGTTTGCATGCTTGGAATTGGAACAGCTGACATCAATAACACTGGTACATCAGTATTCCAATATTAACAGTTCTGCTGCTGTTGACAGTCCTCACCGTCATTTAAAGGGTTAAAATCATGGTGCCGTTGACGGTGAGCACCGTCAATCTTACTGTATTTACAGGAAAAGTATTATTACTTACAGTACGTCGCTCCGGTCCCGCCCGCATCGTTAATGTCCGCGATTTGTTTACAACGCACGATGGGCGTGCACGCGAAGTGAAGTTCTGCCATAGTAAATCCATTGAGAGGCCCATAAAGAGACTTCATTTAATCAAAAAGAGACATTTTGATCCAGAGGGTGGCCTGCTTATAGTAGAAAATACACTCGGCTGGGTGCAGCCATGTTTCTTTTCTGGTCCCACACTGTCATGTGACTAGATGATGTAAGCATTGACGTTAAGTGATAATCCATCTGCGCAAAAACAACCCTGCCCGGACGTTCAAAATAATAGCGGCGGCCTACGGAGGAAACGGCGCGGCACCAAGGCACCAAGCATCCCTTCAAATTAAAAGGCAGTATTAGTGTTAACCTGTGGGCTGCATTACGTGAAGGTGGGGGCCGCATGTAGGGATGGAGCACGAAAACCATGTCCATTACAAACCCGGTTCTGAATTTATTGAGAACTGAGTATCAATAAGCTTTTGGCTTGTCGAGTCTGTTATCGGGTAAGCATCACAACGTCACGTCATTGGCCGCTATTAGGGCCGGGCCGGGAGGTGCGTGCCGTGGAACAATGGCGGAACGCGTGAAACACTAAAAAGTTTGGTTACCTTTTTGAAAAGACAAGGGGAGAGCTAAATGCAATGGGCTATATGCAGCACTAGGGATGTGCCGAAAGGAAAATTCTTGGCCGAAACCGAATACCCAATAATGGAAACACTCGGCCGAAAACCAAATACCGAATAGCCGAATATTATTAATATATATTATTATGCGCATAATGTTTTTTTATTGCCATTTTTGTATCATTGCTGTCATTACAGTACATTTGCTGTAAAGCTACCTTATTATGGCAAACGTGATTATGTCAAAACCATAATTATATAGGCCAATTTAGTCACAGACTCCCTTCTCAAAATATTGTGTGCCAGCCAGGGACCCACATAGTATTCCAGATTTCTATTTCTTATATTTATTTTACAATTTGGCTAATGTTTGAACTTAGAACTAGGATTTCTAAATACACTAGGCTACAGTACAGACACCCATTTAAATATATTTATATCACTGGGACCCCAATTTATATTAAATGTTAAAATACTAGAGTAGAAATGGAACAGGTCCATTTGGTTCCATTTATTCACTGAGTTACAGACCCATTAAGTTTCCAAAAGATTCCATTTTACTTTGTTTATTAGCAATATAAAACGTTTTTATATTCAGCAAAATGTCAGTAATTGCCTCTCATTATTGTCAAGGAAGAAAGTACTGTATGTCGCTGCCTTGCTTAAGTTTCATCAACCCACACACCCCCCCCCCCCCACACACACACACACACACAGCTGGTTAAACATGTTGCCCCATGCTAGATGCAGAATAGATATGCCTCATGCTAGATGCAGAATAGATAGTAGATACACCATAAAAATGCTAATATACAGCATATGATTTGTGAAAGTGACAAACGGGCTTCACAGTTATGTCAGGTGTGTTCATATGCTAATGGTGATGCGATTTCAGATCAATTGCTCCAGCCACTGAGGAGAAACGCTGTGACAGACACTCAGACAGACAGACAGACACTCACTCACTCAGACAGACAGACATTCGGAAAATTATAGTATAGATGGACTATGGAGGCGCGTCCGAGGGACAGCAGCCCTCCGTTCCCTTTGTTTACAAGTTTCAACAATCTAGATTCTAGCTAACGCTGTTGGCCACACCAACAGAACTACTGTGGCATGCTGATGCTGCTTTTTGAGAGATTATACTGGACCCCTGTTCTTCACACTATTCGGTGCTATACTATTAGGTTGATTGATTTATTAGAAGTTTGCAATAGAAAAAAGTACAGTTTCATGACAGTACAAATCACTGGTACAAGGTCAACTAAAAGGAGATCCTAGAAAGCAGAGGCTTATTTCCACAGGAACCACACTTTAAGTATCTCATATAACATTGAAAGACAGACGGATAGAACATAGTACTTTATCTGGGATAATATCAGTTTCAAAAGCATAACATCAAATACAAAGGCAGAAAAAGAGAAAAAGGGGGGGGGGGGAGCATGGGGGCTTAGTCTATTTACAAGTCGCGGGTAGCAGCTGTCTGAAGGTGACTTTTCATACCAATTTTGAAGGAGGCTAGGGATTTGCTCTCCTTTAGGGCTTGTGGAAGGGCGTTCCACATGTTGATGGTGTAGCAGGAGTTAGAGTTAGAGCCTTGTTTAGTGTTAAATCTACGTTGATGATGATTAGTGGAGCTGCCTCTGGTGTTGTGATCGTGAACATCCTTGACCTTTAAGAAGTAGTTTGTCAGGTACATGGGAATCTTGGAGGTGTAGTGTATCTTGTACACCAGGCCCATTGCAAGATGCTGTACTCTGTCAGCTACTTTGAGCCATCCCACGCTTTCGTGGTGATGATCGGTAAGGTGGGTCTGAGGAGGGAGACCAAGCACAACCCTAATTAGTTTGTTTTGGGCTGTTTGGAGCTTTAACTTTAAGGCAGCTGGGGCGTCGCGATACCAGACAAGGACTCCGTAATCAATGAGGGGCCCAATAAGAGCACCTCCTAGTGTCTTTCGGGATTTAATATTGATCAGCGGGGCAACCCTTTGCAAGAAGCGAATTCGTTGGTTGACTTTATTGATTACCTTGGTGGTCATTTTTTCACTGGATAGGTTAGCCTCCAGGATGCAACCCAGGTAGCAGATGTAGTTTTTTCTTTCTATCACAGTGTCACCTACTTTAATTGTGAAGTTCTCAACTAGGCTAAGTTTCTGACTAGATCCAAAGAGGATACATTCAGTTTTGCCTAGGTGAATTGAGAGTCTGTTGTCATTGAGCCAGGTGCAGATCTTGTTAAGTTCACAGTTAAGGGCCTTTTCAACCTGCGATATGTCTCTGCCTGAGACTAGGAGAGCCGAGTCGTCCGCGAACAGAAACAGATTGCAGTCACAAGCAGATGACATGTCGTTTACGTATATTAAGAACAACAGTGGTCCTAGTATACTCCCTTGAGGTACTCCACAGTTTACTGGGAGGGGGGAGGGGGGGGGGGGAACAGGGTTCCGTTGACTTCCACCATCTGTTCCCTCCCCACCAAGTAAGAGTGCATCCATCTCACTGCTGTGCTATCAAGACCAATAGCTTTGAGTCTTTCAATCAGAATAGAATGATCGACGGTGTCAAATGCCTTCTGGAGGTCCAGCATGACCATGCCGCAATATTTGCCATCGTGAATTTCACGTTTGATGTAATCATTCAAATAGATGAGGCATGTATCTGTGGAATGGGACTCTCTGAAGCCAGACTGGAACTCGTAGATCAGTTTATTCTCTTCAAGATATTTAGCCACCTGTTCATAGACAATTTTTTCCATTACCCTAGAGATGAAACTAAGGATTGAGATTGGCCTGTAGTTGCCAGGGTCAAGTTTACTGCCTTTTTTGTGCAGGGGGGTTACCTTAGCTAATTTGAAGTCCTGGGGGACATAACCCTGCTTGATAGATAGATTAATAATATGGGTAATGATTGGGGCAATGGTGGCAGCTGAGTCTATGAGAAATTTGGGGGCGATTTTATCATGGCCAGCGTTCTTGAATTGAGGTAGGGTGCGCAGTTTTTTAAACACTTCATCAGTTGTCACCGTGGCAAGTTTAAAGTTGTCTTTGCAAACCCCAAGGTTCCTGTAGAATTTCAAGATGTGCCTAACACCAAACAGCCCAGATGGAGCGGGCAGTTTATTGACCAGATTTTTGGCCATGGAGGTGAAGTAGATGTTGAGATTTTTGGCTACATCAAGACTGTCAGTGAGGAGGGTTATGGGAGTTTGGATGGATATGGCAGGCATTGACACTAAGGCTTGCCCACCTGCCCTCGGCAGGTAAATAGAACTTTAGGGCAGGTGGAGTTTGCTTTCAGGTTGCCCGACCGGGCAAGTGCTCATTGCAACCGCCTATAAACACAACACAAATAAGATATCTGTCTAAAAACCTGAACATGGCCAGAGCGCTCTGTCTTCTGGTCTGTGGAATGAATAAGAAGAGTGCTGTTTAGTGTTTACCTGTAATGTGCTGTTTTTACTGTTACTACACTTAAACATAAAGTGTGAAACCATAGACATGTTCAATCATAGCTATGTAGGTATTTGGCATTTGGATTTGGAGTTATTGAGGTATGTCATTTTTGCACAGCCCAGAAAGTAAAGAAAGTGTTAAATTGAGCGGTAATTAAAATCTTTACTATCATTTTATAATGGACGTTTTTTTCGGGCAAGTGGGAATGACCTTTGGGCAAGTAGAAATTGACCTGTACTTGCCCGGCGGGCAAGTGCCTCTGAGACCTTAGTGTCAACCCCTGATATGTTGCTGGCTATGGATCTGAGTTTAGCACCACAGCCTAGCTGGGTTTGAAATAGCTTTTAAATAGCTTCCATAGATCATTGGAAGGTTTTAAAAACAATACGTCCGAAAACCGAAAATGCATTTTTAGCCATTTTCGGCCGAATATTTTCGGTGCCGAATATTCGGCCTCATCCCTATGCAGCACGGTTGTTACATCATGCTCGGGAGGGAGCACTTCGACAATGCAGACGGAGGCACTTGTCCATAGTGCATCACATAAACCCAAGTGCAATCAATATGCATTTGCATGTCTGCGACGAATCTGTTGCTGAAGCTGTTGCAGCAGCGCGACAACCGTTCTCTCTTCCACCCAAAGTATGTTGTGCTTGAAAAGATGAATCATTCCATTGATAATAATCCGTTTGGGATACTCAAAATCCCTGCCATAGAGTTATAATATATCACTCCGTGCGAATGAATCCGTAGCGTTGCCAGCGTGACTTCTTCTCAGTCTACCGAAAATAACAGATCTACAAGCTCACAACGCGGTGCGAGCAGACGCGGTGTGAGCTTGTTGATTGGGTATTTTTTTTTTCGTGACACCGTCGTACTATGAGTTATAAATTACACTTTTAAAGAGACTGTACACATTTAGTTTCTTCAAATATTTTCCAAAAATAAAAAGGTTACTTGCCTTCTGTCTGTTAAAGTATTGTATTTAAAAAAGCTTCAGAATTGATAGTGTCTCATCATATCTTTCCACAAAATAACAGAAAATGCTCAATAGTGGGCTCGATAAAAGCGTTGGATACAAGCACCAAATTTGGTACTGATGTCCCTTGGGTCATCCTAAAATATCCTAGAAGGGGTGCAAAAAAGAAAAGAGAAAATCTTGAACAGGAAGTTATGGAAGAAATTCAAAATGGACACCTACAGTGCATGTTGGGTATTGCCTTTCGGTGGCCATTTTGAAATTAGACAAAAACTCTTCCTGTTTAAACCTTTTTGGGCACCCCTTGTAGGATGCTTTAAGATCACCCAAGGCAGAGGGACATTTGTACCACATGTCATTGCCTTTATGACATTCTTAAGGTGTCTTTTGCGGCATCTGTCAACATTGTAGGTGGCCATTTTCAATGAGTCAATAACTCACTTTCTGTTTCAGATTATTTTGGGAACCCCTTCTAGGATGTCTTAGGATGTGCCAATAAGAGATTCTATCCACGAGTTTCCAACATCCCATCGTGCATTGCGCAGAAGGTGTGCGACAGTTTCCGGCGTCGCAGCCGAGAGTGATCTACAAGCTCACAGCGGTTGCATCTGCGACACGACGTGAGCTTGTATGTCTGCTGTTAACCGTGTCCCACAGATAATTCTACAGTAAATTCTGGCAGAATCAGGTGGATAAGCTTTTTGAGTCAATCGCCAACACTGTAAGTGGCCATTACTTTCAATGTAGACCAGACATGGGCAGCTGGTGGCACGGGGGCCACATGCGGCCCCCACCTTCACTTAAAGCACTCCACAGGTTAACTAAATGTATAAAATCTAATCACATTGATGAATATGTATTTTACTAAAACCTTGCCAAAACAAAAACCCAAAGTAGTTAGTAAATGATTGAAAACATAATTACATTTTAAGAATCCAGTATTGACCATCATGTTATGTTTCTGCTCCTAGGCATCCCCCACATGGTTGTGTGTAAAGAGGAGGATTCTCCTGAACAGGAGAGGAGCTCCAGTCTGCTCCAGGAGGAACCAGAGCCTCCACACATTAAAGAGGAACAGGAGGAACCAGAGCCTCCACACATCAAAGAGGAACAGGAGGAACCAGAGCCTCCACACATTAAAGAGGAACAGGAGGAACCAAAGCCTCCACACATTAAAGAGGAACAGGAGGAACCAAAGCCTCCACACATTAAAGAGGAACAGGAGGAACCAGAGACTCCACACATTAAAGAGGAACAGGAGGAGCCAGTGAAAAGTAAAGGTGGTGATGAAGACATCTCTTCTCACTGCTATGAAGTTGAAGTTGAGCTTGAATCTGACGCTGAAGACACTGAAGACACTGATGATCGGGAGGAGACCAGTGGAGGTTAGTCAGTGTTCACACAGGGACAGGGAAAATGGGGAGTTGGGCCACTCTAATAAAAGCGACTGAATTTGGAGAAAAACAGAGACAAATTCAACTGGAAATATTTAGTACTACCAGCTAGCTTATTGTAGGAATCAGGCTTTTTGTTTGGAACGGGCCACTCCTGCAAACTTTGAAAGACAATCTTTGCCAATCAGGATATAATGTGACAAATCAGACAGGTCCGTTTTGATGACACGACTAGAGATAATGTTTACTCTCAAACGATTCAAAATATTTAATCTTATTAATCACATTATTGCCCTTAGTTAATAATCATTAATCGCTAAATGTTTTTTTATTTTTTTATCTAAATCTTTTTTTTTTAATCTAAATCTACTTAAAACTGCTTGCTTTATACAAATGCATGTTTATTATTATGGAACAATGAACAATACCGTCCAGAATCTTAAGTAACAAAAGGTGTGCATGGGAGAACATTTTAATAATTAAATCATGAACTCAAACCAAACAAATAACAGATGATCATGTTGATGTTCTAACATTGTATAGTAATGATTACTAATACATACAGCCCCCTTTCTCTCCCCATAAAAAGAAAGATACTATTTTGAAGTTCAGCAAGTTCAGGATAAAAAGTGTGGTTGTCGCGATGGTGGTCGAGCTCACGTGTCGCGATGCAACACATTGTGAGCTTGTAGATTGGCTATTTCCACTGTCAATGTCCTTTTTTAAGTATAAAGTTGTCAAATATGTCAGTAATTTCTTTGTGTATGTAGGTTATGTGTCATATCTTCAATGTGTGACGGAGGTGATCTGAACCTCCCCACCCAGCTTCGAACCCGGGTCTCCCACATGAAAGTCCAATATCTTAACCATTACTCCAAAGGGATATCCCTATGAAACGAGAGCAGATACTAGACTTTTGAGGCTTCAGGCTGGGGCTGCGACTCACCACACTGTGCGACCCACCACACATGTGCAACTTCAAAAACACAATTAAATGGTTAATCGCAATTATTTGAGTGACAATTACTCACCATGTAAATTGTCATAATCGTGACAGCCCCCCCCCCACACACACACACACACACACACACACTATCACCAGTAAGACGCCAGTAGGACAAGGTCACACTGAGACAACAGAGACTGATAGGCCTATGTCCATATATGGGCATTCCCAGATATGATGACATCAGGGACCTCCATATATGGGCATAACAGGGACGAGGACGGAAATTAATTTGCAAGTGTGACTCGCGCCGCGACAACCACTGGACATAAAGGGGACTTGGAGGGAAGGCAGTGTGTGAGTCTTTTTTTTTTGCGAGAGAGCATTTTATTGTTCACACACAGAGGTTTTTCCATTTGCAGCATCAACGGTCCCATCCTAATTTGCAGTACACTTTAACTGTTCTGCTGCTGTTGACGGCGCTCACCGTCATTGAAAGGGTTAATACCATGGCGCCGTTGACGGCGAGGACTGTGAATCTTACTGTATATACAGTAAAGGTATTATTACTTACTGTACGTCGCTCCGGTCCCGCCCGCATCGGTAATGTCCGCGATTTGTTTACAACGCACGTCGGGCGTGCACGCGAAGTGAACGCCCTCCATAGTAAATCCATTGAGAGGCCCATAAAGAAACTTCATTTTCTCCAAAAGAGTCATTCTTATACAAAGGATGGTCTCCACTCTTCCATACTATACACAAAAGATGGGCGCAGCCATGTTCTCTTCTGGACCCACACTGTCATGTGACTAGATGACGTAATCGTTGCCGTCAAGTGATAATCCAAAAAAACAAAAACAACCCCCTTCCAGCCCTTCAAAATAATAGCGGCGGCCTATGGAGGAAACGGCGTGGCACCGAGGCACCAAGCAACCTTCAGATTAAGAGGCACTATTAGTGTTAAGACAGAATAAGACATAATAAAGCCATAATAAGAAATAATGTGTTGGTAATTAGAACTAATATGTTTTATTAGACAGAAACAAAGACAGAATAGCAGAAAGAGCGAATACATTCTCTGGCACTAGCACCTGCCGACCGGCAGTTCGACCATCAGTCGTGCTGAGTCGCCCGACGATAGGACCGGCGGCCGCCGCACGGAACTGTAGGTAGGACCGGCATCGCTGGTAATGCCACCAACGCACGGACCGGCAGTTTACCGCGACAGGACCTGCTGGTCCGTGCGGCAGCCGCCGGTCTGCCGGGACTGCCGGTCGAACTGCCAGGCCTATCGACGGCGATGCAGTGCGACTGCCGTTCGAACTGCCGGTCGTGCGGCGGTACCTGCCGCGGTAGTTCCCGCGGCAGGTGCCAGTGCCAGAGAATGTATCCGCTCTTCCTAATATTCTGTCTTTGTTTCTGTCTAATAAAACATATTAGTTCTAATTTCCAACAAATTATGTTTTATTATGTCTTATTCTGTCTTAAAGTGTACTGTAAATTACGATGGGACCGCATCAAAATCAGCCTCCCCAGACTACGGAGTCATAGCGTGTTAATTGTGCGTAAAAACAAAAAATTGTTAATAACTTTGACAGCCCTAAAATAGTTAATAACTTTGACAGCGTAGGCTAGTACTGATATTTGAGATGGTTGGACACAATCTGTTGGAGTAATAATGTGATTTTTGCAAAAAAACTCACCTTCTCTCACCTTCCATCTTTGTCTCTCTGTCTGTTTTTGTCTTTCTCTCTCAGGAGCGACGTCCCAGTCTTCCCAGACTCAGTTATTTCGCTGTCCCTGTCCTGGGTGTCTATTCTGCTTCACATCTAATGACTTCCTCCATAAACACATCATGCACCACCACAGTAAACTCTTCCACCAAATGCGGAGGAATGGACAGATCACCTTAGCAGCATCTCAGCAAATCACCAACTCTGTAACCAGCCAGAAGCAAGGAGACACGGATGAACCAGGAGAAGTACAGACATATCATCTGACTTCCACTCAAAGTAAAACACATGTCTGTAAACATTGTGGCGAGGGTTTCAGTTGGTCAGATCAACTGAAGAGACACCAGCGTATTCACACTGGAGAAAAGCCTTTCCACTGTAAATATTGTGACAAGAGTTTCAGTGAGTCAGATGAATGGAAGAGACACCAGCATGGCCACACTGGAGTAAAACCTTTCCATTGTAATCATTGCGACAAGAGTTTCAGCCATTCATCTCAACTGAAGAAACACCAGCGTATCCACAATGGAGAAAAACCTTTCCAGTGTAAACTTTGTGACAAGAGTTTCAGTGAGTCAAATAAACTGAAGACACACCAGCTTATCCACACTGGAGAAAAACCTTTCAGCTGTGAACATTGTGACAAGGGTTTCAGCCTTTTATCAAACCTGAAGACACATCAGCGTACCCACACTGGAGAAAAACCTTTCCAGTGTGAACATTGTGGCAAGAGTTACAGTGGGTCAGGTGCCCTCAAGCAACACCAGCTTATCCACACTGGAGTAAAACCTTTCCAGTGTGAACATTGTGACAAGAGTTTCAGTCGGTTATATACTCTGAAGAAACACCAGAGTATTCACACTGGAGAAAAACCTTTCCATTGTATGCTTTGTGACAAGAGTTTCAGTGATTCAGTTGACCTGAAGAGACACCAGCTTATCCACACCGAAGTGAAACCTTTCCAATGTAAACTTTGTGACAAGAGTTTCAGTTGGTCAAATAAACTGAAGAGACACCAGCGTCGCCACACTGGAGAAAAACCTTTCCACTGTAAACTGTGTAACATGCGTTTCAGTGAGTCATGTACCCTGAAGACACATGAGCGTATCCACACTGGGGAAAAACCTTTCCAGTGTAAAAATTGTGACAAGAGTTACAGTCAGTCAGGTCAACTGAAGACACACAAGTGTTTCCACACTCGACACTAAACCTTTCCACTGTAAACACTGTGTTCACAAAACACTCATTTAAGTGCTCTGAAAAGAGTGCATTCACTCAAAGGGAGACATTTAACAGATGTATGTGGGCAGGGAGTTGGATAGACAAACAAACAATACTGATCCTGTCAACAAAGGCCTTCCATTAGGACTTGATTTTGTAGACATTTTCCTGATGCTTTGTTTTCTTCTTATACAGTACAATGTTACAGAAATGTGTTTAAATGTTTATTTCATTTAGTTTTTCTTTTTTTTGTCTATTGAACTCTCAAGTTATACATTACCCTTTAAAGTTCACACCATATCAATTGTAGGTAGAGCTATTTTCTTTTCTAGATTGTTAGTTTTTATATTATGATTTAATGTGATTCGTACAAGAGTACTCGTCGTACAAGAATACATTCCCAATGAATGCCTGCCCAATTAACCCAAATTAACTAAAGGAAATAATTTGCATATGTATTCATTATGAATCAAGACTATAGTTGTTACACTTAATGGAATGTCTTTGATCCTTAAGTTATATTACATAATTGCTGCGATATGATGGCAAAAAAGCCTATTGAAGGCATTCATACTCACTCATTGATAGCACACAAACACATGCACCACGATTTATTATTATGCTATAAATGTCATGGATTATTATCAGGAAGGTGAAAGATAAGCTATGTTGTTTAAAGGGGCCCCACCATGAATTCTTCATTTTTTTCTTGTGTTTTGGTGCGAGTGAGCGCAGTGCTGTGGTGAGCTCTGCCCAGTCTGACATGCGCTGCATGCGCATCAAAGAAATGACACATCAGAGAGAAATTAGTATTAATTTGGTGTCGGACCTTGTCGTTGTGCTTTAGGAGGACCGGGCTGTGTACTTTTTGCCCTGTGTAAGGCTCCAATGAACTAAGAATTACCCTAATTAAAGTGAAACTCGATTTGACGATTTTCTTATTTTTTTAACATTTTCCAAAGGAAAAAACCCGGATTTCGATGATAATTGATAGATTTATGATAGATTTATTTATTTTCGTGTTGTGCACCAAAAAGGTGCCCAGCCCACATGGACTTACAGGACACATACATAAATAATTTCATTGGTACCATACAGGTATACAAATATATATGGCATATAAATTCCAGGCTGAAAGGTATTTCAAATGCATGCAGGAATTTGCACATTCATCAACTCTCTTATCCAAATCTCATACGTTGGTACATAGTCTTGCTTCCAGTTCAGGAGAATAATTTTTATTTTCTTTATTTTTTTGTATTATTCTTTTTTTTTTTGCTATAACCATACCCAGAGAAATGGCTTGAGATTCAAATGTATTTATACCATTTAAAACACTTGTTACTCCCAGAAAAGCTACCAGAGGACTTGGTTCCCAGTTCTTCTCGAATCCTTTAGAAAAGCATTCGAAAACGATTTTCCAGAAGTTAGTGAGTTTTTTACATGACCAGAAAGAAGGTGCCAGCGTGCTGTGTGCCATCTTACATCTATTGCAAATGGGAGATACATCAGGATATAATCATTGCAGTCTATCTTTAGAATAATATAGACGATGAATTGTTTTGAATTTTATCAAATTGTGTCTACTATTTATTGAGCACCTATGCACACTTGCAAGACTTTCTGTCCATGTCCCTTCCTGTATCACTTCTCCCAGTTCTGTCTCCCAACTGCTTTTAAGGGCATGTGTGTCAATTTGAACATGTCTTTGTATGTTATGATAAAAATAAGAAATTGCCCCAGGATTATGGGGGTTAAATGTGTTAATATTTTCAAGTTTCATTACAACAAAGGTTTTTCCTAACAATCTCTAATTTGCAAATACTTATAACAATTAGATGCTGGGATATTGTAGGTTATACGAAGCTGTTCAAATTACATGAAATGCCCTTCAAAGTATAAGTCTCTTATTTCTTTAATACCCTTATGATTCCAGCTGGTGAAGACAGGATCGTTTAGGCCAGGCACAAAGGAATGATTTTGACGTATTGGACTATCAATATATGTGTTAGGTGACTTTGCATACAGCCTAATTTGTTTCCAGACTTTAAGTGTATTCTTGATCACAAAGTTATCAACGTAAACTGCTTCATCTACTTGATTAGGGCTGTTAAGAAGAGCATATCAATTTTATAAGAAGAATGAACTATTTCCCTAGATTTTTACATTTCCATTATGTTATATGACTGAATGTAATTTTGCTGTATTCTATTGCATGCCCAATGGACGGGCCATTATTCCAATTAATTAGTTAAATATCAGTTAACTGAGGGATACATAATTTGCGTGTACTTTTTCTGAATTATGACAGTAATTGTTAGACTTAATGGAACGACTAGGATTGTGATGTGATGGTGAATTAACACCTATTGAAAGCACTAGGACAAATGTTCACAAAACGTGTTTGTCTCGACTTATGTCAGACGTAACAGGTGGTTGCCTATTTATATTATGTATTGTGATGTCAGGTGAAGCTTGGCCATTTAGCCCTATTCACGGTCCGCCCACTCAGCAAATTTCTCAGCAACTTCCTGGTGCTGACGTCAGTTTAGAAGGGGAAACTATAACAGAAATAGCTGGACTTAAAGCCAACAAATCATTATTTCGAACGGTAAAGTAAATTATAATGTGTTGTGCCTTTTACTATCATGCTAGCCGTTTTTTATAGTTTACTATTCGGAAATTGCATTAAATTTGCGATTTCTGTGTTAACTCTATGGGCTTTTAGCAGGGTTTACCCTTCAAAACGTGACTTCATTACCAGGGGGATGCTGAGTGGGCGGGCTGTGAATAAGGATAATCCTCAGCCTTGCACCACTCCTCCATTGAACTCAATGGACTGTTGGGGTTTTGAAGTTAATCTAGAAAAAAAATAATAATAATAATAAAATAAAAATGAACCGGCGCTGACATTTGGCACATTAGAATATGACAATGCTCAACTCATTAAAATAATCAATAAATAAAATGCATTTTAAAGGCAATTTCCACCTTTTTGTTGGCAGCATGGCAGTGATCCCACGCAGTAGACAACCGTGATACAAAACAGATGAATCTCCAGTGGAATTTTTCCGTTTGAGGTTATATTCATATTAGTGTGGTTGCTCCGCAGTTCTTGTCTAGCTTTCTCATCCCTTCACCCAATCAGACATCACAACACCCTGATATTGTGATGTCACCCTTTCCGCCACCAAGTGTCTAATAAATAATACAACAACCTAAACAATAATATGCCAACCTCATAATGGCTCCTACTAAAATAATAAGTAGAGACACCAGACACATTCTGTCACTCAATGGGATTCACACTCATCCCCAAACATATGGGGAATTATATATTATAATATAATTATAACATATTCATCAAAGACAGACTTGTTAGATTTACCAAATAAGCCACCACGTCCACGTTTTTAAACAAGATGAAAAAAGAGAAAAGAAACAACGCTGGAAATTAGCCAACATGGCAACACCGACTATCATCTAATCTACTATGTATTCAGTGACGCGTGATTACGGATCCAACTGGGAAAGATGGATGGAAACGGCATAGAGCTCTCGTTTTCACAGTTATTGTCCACGACATTGCAAGCGGCGCGAAGGCCAGCGGACCTTGGTCCTGCGGCGCGAGTGGCCGCCGCGCGAGTTACGAAGCCGTGGTGAATGCAATCGTTATATTTATGCCCAGGCCTTACGGCCTGGGCAAGCGCACGATAAACGCCATGATAATTGGGTTTTGGTGCACCTCGCGCGGTCCAAGTGACTACAACGGAGCGCTCCCTACGTCCGGTCCAGCCAATCACAAGCTTCAAAAATGAGTCCGGGGCGTGGTTATCCATCTTTCCCAGTTGGACCCGTAATCACGCTTCAGTGACAGTTGCACCCCTCCTCCACCAGGGGGCGAAAAGCACCAAGGCATCAGGTCAACAGCATGCAGTGTTGCCATGTCTTCTTATTATAAGTGACTTTATTTTCTGTAAAGTTCCCTGTAAATATTGGTTAGTTGTTTGTGGGTTGCGATGTTTTGGGGCCTGTTAAGTGTAGTTGTTTATTTGGACTACTGTTGTTAAAACGTTTATTTTGAGAGTAGCATAATGTCTAAAAGCGTTTGGCTACTTTACAATAGCCAAACTATATCCACAACTTTCCAACGTCCCATCGTGCATTGCGCAGATTCAGAAGGCATGCGACATTTCCGGCGTTGCAGCCGAGTGTGATCACAGTGGTTGCATTTGCGACGCGACGTAAGCTTGTATGCCTGCTGTTAACCAGATGTGGCCCACAAATAAGTCTACAGTGAATTCTGGCGGAAACAGGGTGGATAGTCTTTTCATTTGGGCTTGTTTTCATATATCTGGTTGCCTGTTCCTCTCGCAGGATCTGCAGCTGCAGCGTGAAATCACGGGACCCGGAAGTGAAAACCTCGTGCGGAGGTTTTCAGCTCTGTCAAGTGAGC
The DNA here is from genome assembly GCF_963921795.1 of Nannobrachium achirus. Taxonomy (NCBI): domain Eukaryota; kingdom Metazoa; phylum Chordata; class Actinopteri; order Myctophiformes; family Myctophidae; genus Nannobrachium; species Nannobrachium achirus. The sequence continues at coordinate 57,096,052 of NC_137826.1, forward strand.
AGCACTAACGTTTCAGGCCTGGGAGAACAGCCAGGCTCCGGACTTCAAAATAAAGGTGCAGTAAATAATGTAAATAGTGTGCGGTAAAAATACACACATTTAAAATAATAATAATAATAATAAAAATACATGTATGATGTATGTCTCTATACAAGTGTACGTCTAAGTGTCCCAATACATTATAAAGGTTCTTTCAGATTGAACTGTGTGGTAAGCGAGCTATTAAAGGCTACTTAACATGTTAATTCCATTCTTTCTACTGTAATCCATAGAAGAGCTATCAATTGGTTGTTGATACAAGTAGGCTACACCTAATTAGGTCTATTTACTCTTACTAATGCCTTTAATTATCAATTTTACTTCATCTGTTTATTTAGATGGGACATAAGGTAGGCTATAGGCTATAGGCTATTAATGTACAATGTGTGTATCTACACCAGGGGTCTTCAACAGGTGGTCCGGGGAATACAGGTCCACTCGCCAAATTTCCAACTCGCCAAATCAACTTGCTAGGATGAGCAGGGTTGTCAACATTGGACTGTCAGTCCAGGAGAATCCAAGAGATGTATTTTTTAGGGGGTGCACGGAACTCCCCAACAGGGGTCTGGTGGTCCTTCCCCCAAAACTTCTTAACAGATATATTTTCCTGTGTTCTGTTGAATTTTGTGCATGTTTGATACTTTTATCAGGCTTGCTTTACTAGCATGGGTACAATTTCAGCCTTAAAATGCCAAATGTAGGTGTACAGATTTGATGACTGAAGTAAAGTAAGACATCCTTAATAATGACTTCTCATCTGGGGGTCCTCCCCCAGAAAATATTTAACATAGTAGATGTAATTGCCAATCATCCTGGAAAATCCAGGAGCATTGACAAGCCTGCCCAATGAGTGTGGACAATTTGGCGAGTTGGATTTTTGGCGAGAAGACCGGTTACCGGTCCTGGACCCCATAGGGGGAGGCACCAGATCTATGTGTGATAGGACCATTCTTTTAGAATATATGAACAACCTTCTCGTCCCTTTTCTGAGGAGAACTTTAGAAAAAAATAGCACTGGACGGCCAGCAGCACTTGCAATGCCGCCTCTCCCACTTAGCGGAGAGTGTGGTGTGGAAGAGGAGATCTCTCCGAACGCATGTGTGGGTCCAAAGTGCCGACACGAAGAGATGTCTCCTGTCCAGTGTCCAATTTGTAAAGGCTATGCACTCCATTGAACAGCACCCATTTAAGATTATGTTTTATGTTATTGAACCCTTTTTCTTTTTGCCCAGAAACATAATTAGCACGTATGTTCGTTTAAATGCTTAATCTATATTTTGAATGTGCATATCATGGGAAAATTAATCGTTTTTCAAAATGTTTCAAATGCCTCAGGGCTACTCTTATTTTGAAGAGGACGTCAACCGGTAGTCTTATTGCTGCTACGCTTAATGCTGCTCACTTGACAAAGGCCAGAGAGAACGTCTTTCAGAGAAAGCCTGTTATTATAATACAAGTTTACAGTGAACAAACCTTCGTTAGAAGTTGTGTCTGAGGTTTTTCCAGGTCTTTGCACCACAGTCTGTGTAAAGAGCTACAGAGTCTGTACAGACCGGTTGTGAAAACGGGAGGAATTTACACACGGAGTTCAACGACGGGTTTGTTTTGCTGGCTAATGCTAATGCTAAACTAGCTTCAAGAAAGAGGAGAACGGTCCTGATCCACTTCAGAGCTGTTAAAGTGTGTTTTCTACCAGAATACATTAATGGAAGGTATGTTATTGTTTTGTTTTATATACGATAATATAAGATTGTATAGCCTGAGTGTTGAGCTGACAGTATGGTGAACACCTCGGTTGGTGGCAACCACTGAAAACAACAGTAGGCCTATTATTGCACCTGCCTAAAATCAGGACAAGTTTTAGTGAATGTTGAAAACATGACATATTAATAGTGTTTTTTAGAGCTATTTCCGGAGCACACATTTTGAAAACGAGACAATCCCTGCTAAACGGCGTCTGATCACCCTACCTAAAAGAAAGTGGGCATTTAGTATTACTGTAGTGAACATACTTGAAAGAAAGAAAATAAAACAATGTTGTTTATTATTAGTAAAACTTTGCGACATAAGGTCACAGTTTAGTATTTAAAACGTCACATCATGTCTCTGTGCCAGTGGAGGCTGGTCATTTATTTTCTAGGGGGATCGCTAGCCACGCTATAAAAAAAAGAAAGAAAAAAAAAACTAAACTCAAGCAAACATGCACCAAGTATAAGGTCTCACTGTAAACCCCCAATTAATTCTATTATTACTGCAATCTGATAAATACATGATGATGACATTCAACAGAATGCTTTTCTTTTGTAAATAAAATACAAAATACACACAAAATTATTTACTTTTGTACACAAAGTTGGGTCTGCTTGATTAAGGCAGAAACAATTATAATATATATTTTGATCAGTACATCATGGTCATGGTTATTTAACAATGCATTGAAATATATCAGTAAGGCGGCATTCACACAGGCACGTTTTATTGTGATTAAAACAATTCCTGTAACGTATTGTCGGAAAATATACAACGGTTGGGCATGTGTGAAGACGCATTCGTATTCTTTTTCGAATCAAAGAAACAAATGCAAATAAAAAAAAAAACAACAATTGTAGTTTCTATTCGCTACAGCAAACGCTTCACTGTTGGTGTGAATCCATCTGTCTCAAATACAAGCAATGAAACATTGTGGAAGGCTATATAGAGCCATGTGTAGTTATATATAAAAGGTTAAATCCCCCTCCAGACCGTCCGCTCTCATTAGATTTCTGGCAACCCCCTTCCCTCATTGATTTTCTGATCACCACTCCGCGCATAGTGTATTATTTGTGAGGAGTTGCTCACAGTCAGATAAAAGGAAAGTGCCACTGGAGTCACTATATCCTATACAGGCTATAGGGCCAGGCCTAATATAATATAGGCCGATTTGTGGGTCTCTCACCCTTGCTCTCTCTATGCCAAATCATGTCCAAATGAAGACGATTTACGTGCGGAGCGCAGAGAGAGAGGGATCCAGGGAAGGCAAGACGAGAAAGAGAGAGAGAGAGAGAGAGAGATATTCACATCTTGTAGTTTCTGTCTGGTTTATTGCAAGATTTTGCGAGTCCCACTGGCCGTTGCTGGCCCGCTTACGACCATCGACTAAGGCTGTAATCTAGCCCTGTTTTAGGGATTCGAACTTCGGGGGGATTTTCCGAACGGACCATCGAACCTTAGATGGTTCGTTCAATTGAATAAAAACCGAACGTTTGAACCTTCGAACCATCGAACGTACTGTACGTTTAACCAGCTAAAACAGTGTAGGAAATGTTTTAAATGCGCTGTTTTATCCATTGAAAACGTGTGGATGCGTGGCCACATTAACACCTAGGCTAACACTTGGAAAATCCAACCCAATGAACCGGAGAAAATGTTGCACAGTTTGTTGACGAACAGGCTCAATGTATAGCGGAGTTTGGTGACTGCGTCGGAGCGCGTCGCGTTCGGGCTGAACAACCCAGAAATCGCATTATAGATCCTTTAGGGGGTTGCAATGAAATCCATCTTTGCTCATGCTTAGGAGAAAGGCTGTTTAATCTTTGGGTGCGTGGATGGGTGTTCGCTGTTCAGAGCACACACACGTCTGTCTCTGCCCAGCTCAGCTGCTCTCACTCTACTGTCATCAAGTGTGTGTCAGCGAGGCTGGTTTGCGGCCCCAAACAGGAGTGGAATTGGAGCGGAGGACGGTCCTTGATCACTCTAAGCTGTTCTGGTGCATTTTATAACTACTATAACGGTCACCATTAACTGTTAGTGTTTACCGGTAGGCCTAACTTATTTCGTATTTGGCTATCTCTACTACTGTGATAATCTGAATAGGCCTATCACATTCTGATAATTATTTTTCGTGTAAAAAAAGAAAAAAAAAAAACTGAACCCATTAATTTCGAACTTCGATTGCCAACGTAATGAACAAACGTTCGAATCCCCGAAGGTTCGCTTGCAGTCCTACCATCGACCGCAGATAAATAGGCTAAAGCACCCCACAGGTTAACTAAATGTATAAAATCACATTGATGAATATGTATTTTACTAAAACCTTGCCAAAACAAAAACCCAAAGTAGTTAGTAAATGTTTGAAATATAATTACATTTTAGGAATCCAGTATTGACCGTCACATTATGTTTCTGCTCCTAGGCATCCCACACATGGTCGTGTGTAAAGAGGAGGATCCTCCTGAACAGGAGAGGAGCTCCAGTCTGCTCCAGGAGGAACCAGAGCCTCCACACATCAAAGAGGAACAGGAGGAACCAGAGCCTCCACACATTAAAGAGGAACAGGAGGAGCTACTTCAAAGACCAGAGGAGTCAGTGAAAAGTAAAGATGGTGATGAAGACGTCTCTTCTCACTGCTATGAAGTTGAAGTTGAGCTTGAATCTGACGCTGAAGACACTGAAGACACTGATGATCGGGAGGAGACCAGTGGAGGTTAGTCAGTGTTCACACAGGGACAGGGAAAATGGGGAGTTGGGCCACTCTAAAAAAAAAAAAGCGACTGAATTTAGAGAAAAACAGAGACAAATTCAACTGGACATATTTAGTACTACCAACTAGCTTATTGTAGGAATCAGGCTTTTTGTTTAGAATGGGCCACTCCTGCAAACTTTGAAAGACAATCTTTGCCAATCAGGATAGAATGTGACAAATCAGACATGTCCGTTTTGATGACATGACTAGAGATAATGTTTACTGTCAAACGATTAAACATATTTAATCTTATTAATCACATTATTGCCCATAGTTAATAATCATTAATCGCGAATTAATCAAAACAAAATTAAGTAGCAAAAGGTGTGCATGGGAGAACATTTTAATAATTAAATCATGAACTCAAGCCAAACCAATAGCAGATCATCATGTTGATGTTCTAAAATTGCATAGTAATGATTACTAATACACACAGTCCCCTTTCTCTCCCCATAAAAAGAAAGATACTATTTTGAAGTTCAGCTCCAAAGCCCTGCCAGGTGTTTCTCACAACCGAAAAGTCATCTACTGTCGATGTGAATTTTAGTTTCCACCGGAGTAAGTCTAGTCTACAATACGACTTAAGCACACAGCTGATGCAGAGAACTCTACGCTCCCTCCTTGCTAAATGCTAGCCATGCTGGAGCGTTTCTTGACAAGACAGCTGGACAACTCAACAAGCCGCAAACGTCCAACCGCGGTCTCCAAAGCACATTTTCCACAGGCCCAACACCACACCACTCCACACCACACCGCCCACTTTTTTCAGGTTTTCCACTACAAGGAACTGTAAAGTGGTACTTAACGGGGTACTAAAAGGTATCCAGTCTAGAGTAGGTCTGAGCTAGGCCAAACAGGGCCAAACACTTCATAATGACTGATCACTTACTGACTTTTCATTTAGACCACCAGGATATAGTTGTAATACATGATAATAGATTCTACTGTGTTAACAACCACTATTATAATCTATTATAGTGTATTATAATGATCATAGTAATACATTAATACTTTATAGTGTATTCAAATCACAGTTATAATCCATTATAGTGTATTATAATTTAGGATAGTTGTAATACAAATTTTATTGTATTATAATCACAGTTAAAAGGGTCAATTTGTTTCTTACCGATAGGGTTACTTTTGTGTAGTGGAAAATGTAGATATTTTTATGTGGTGCGGTTTGGTGTGGTGTAGGGTGGTGTGGTGCTAAAACTGCAGTCGAAAAGGGGCTCAAATGGGCTAACATTATGGAGGACGAGGGACGGTGTGAAATAATTTGCATTGCATTCAATGACTGGACGTAAAGGGGACTTTAGCCGGTTTTCCATGCCACTTTTTAGCCCGACACTACACGACACGGCACGACACCGCACCGCACCGCATTTTATATGTAGGTTTTCCACTACAGTGCCCCCCTCCTCTCCTCCTCCCCTCTCCCCCTCCTCCCCTCCGCTCCCGAAAGAAATCGACGCCCCTTTCAACATACAGATACCACTCGGTATCTTTTCACTTTTCAGTCTGTAAACACAACGGCGATGCTAACTTGCGCTAATTATTTTTAGAGATGTGGTGGACAATGTTTTAGATGCCACACACTCACACTCACAGGTCTTCATCGAGTCTTTACAACTATAGCGACGACTAACGTTGGGGTGAACATAGTCAAATAATAACTTTATTGGCCAAACTACACAAAGAAGAGTAGAGGCTAGTTGAGCTAGCATACATGCTACGCTACAGTACAGTACATGTAGGCTACTGTAGATTCTTTTCCCCATTCAACACGGAGATGTGGTGGACAATGTTTTAGATGCCACACACTCACACAGGTCTTCATCAAGTCTTTACAACTATAGCAACGACTAACGTCGGGATGTTCATGGTCAAATAATAACTTTATTGGCCAAACTACGCAAAGAAGTAAGCTAATGTAGAGGCTATGCGAGCGCAGCAACAGTACAGTACAGTACAGTACATGTCATGTAGGCTACTGTAGATTTGTTCCCCCATTCAACACATGCAGTTACAAATACAAACAGGAGACATCACACTGAGATCTATATAAAATAACGGATTGCCGACGCATTTGCCGTTGATAATTGCGACTCGCGACGATATAGCCTATGTCCACTGTTTGTGTTGGTTAATGTTCTTGGTGCTTCGTGGTATCTCAACTGCAGGGCTGGGGAACACAATTCTGCCTAATCGTCCACTTTATAAACAGATATATAAAACAAACAGGCTTTGCTTTTATATTTGATTTGCAGCCGTGACTGCATACTAAAATCTGTCTCAAGTTGTTGTGTTGAAAGACACAGCTCAGCCGTGAGAGTGAGACTCTGTCTCTGACCAATCAGTATCAGCAGCGTGTATACGTCACTGATTTGGCCTCACTTAGCCCAGGCCGGGTCCACTCGAGAGTGGAGCCGAAAAAGTACCCCGTTAAGTACCACTTTCACACCACTCTACCCAGTTCCTTGTAGTGGAAAACCTGACACAAGTGGGCGGTGTGGTGTGGAGTGGTGTGGAGTTGGGCCTGTGGAAAACCGGCTTTTGAGGGAGGAAGTGTGTGAGTGAGTCTTTTTTGTTTTTTTGCGAGAGAGAATTTTATTGTTTTTGATTGATTGAAGGCTTTATTAGATGTTTGCATAGGAAAAGGTACAGTTTCATGACGATACAGTTCACTGGTACAAAGTCTACTAAAAGGAGATCCTAGAAAAGACTAAGCTTATTTCCACAGGAAACCATTAAAGTATCCCATATAACACTGAATGACAGACGAATAGAACACAGTACTATGCAGTAGATATGTAAATAAAATAAAATTAATTAAATATAAAAAGAAGGGGCAGGGGAGGGTAGGGCTGGGCTAGGTTTGTTTTTTACCAGTTGCGAACGGCTGCTTCCTGTAAGTGTTTTTCAGGGCGATTTTAGAGTCGTTCCCCTGACTACGGAGTCATAGCGTGTTAATCACGCGTAATAACAAAAATAGTTGAACAAAGAATTTTGACAGCCCTAGAATAGTACTGATGTATTTGTGATGGTTGGACAAAATCTGTTGGAGTAATAATGTGATTTTTGCAAATCTGCCTCCTGGCGGCACTATAACAAGACAATATGAACAACTCACCTTCTCTCGCCTTCCATCTTTGTCTATCTGTATGTTTTCTTTGTCTTTGTCTTTCTCTCTCAGGAGCGACGTCCCAGTCTTCCCGGACTCAGAACTTTCGCTGTCCCTGTCCTGGGTGTCTATTCTGCTTCACATCTTACGACTTCCTCCGTAAACACATCATGCACAGTGAAGGGCACAGTAAACTCTACCACCAAATGCTGAGGAATGGACAGATCACCTCAGCAGCCTCTCAGCAAATCAACAACTCTGTAACCAGCCAGAAGCAAGGAGACACGGATGAACCAGGAGAAGTACAGACATATGATCTGACTTCCACTCAAAGTAAAACGCATGTCTGTAAACATTGTGGCGAGAGTTTCAGTTGGTCAGATCAACTGAAGAGACACCAGCGTATTCACACTGGACCTTTCAACTGTAAATATTGTGACAAGAGTTTCATTGAGTCAGATGAACTGAAGAGACACCATGATGTCCAACATGGTGAAAAACCTTTCAGCTGTGAACATTGTGACAAGAGTTTCAGTCAGTCAGGTAACCTGAAGAAACACCAGCTTATCCACACTGGAGAAAAACCTTTCAGCTGTGAACATTGTGACAAGAGTTTCAAATGGTCATCTCACCTGAAGTCACACCAGCGTATCCACACTGGAGAAAAACCTTTCCAGTGTAAACTTTGTGACAGGAGTTTCAGTGAGTCAGGTGACTTCAAGAGACACCAGCGTATCCACACTGGAGAAAAACCTTTCCATTGTATGCATTGTGACAAGAGTTTCAGTCAGTCATCTTCCCTGAAGTCACACCAGCGTATCCACACTGGAGAAAAACCTTTCCATTGTACGCATTGTGACAAGAGTTTCAGTGTTTCAGGTGCCCTGAAGACACACCAACTTATCCACACTGGAGAAAAACCTTTCAGCTGTGAATATTGTGACAAGAGTTTCAGCAGTTCATCTCTCCTGAAGAGACACCAGCTTATCCACACTGGATAAAAACCTTTCCAGTGTAAACTGTGTAACAAAGGTTTCAATCATGTAGGTAGTCTAAAGAACCATGAGCTTATCCATACTGGAGAAAAACCTTTCCAGTGTGAATATTGTGACAAGAGTTTCAATCAATCAGGTACCCTGAAAAGACACCTTCATATCCACACTGGAGAAAAACCTTTCCAGTGTAAACATTGTGACAAGAGTTTCCGCTATTCAAATCAACTGAAGATGCACCAGCGTTTCCACACAGGAGAAAAAAACCTTTCCAGTGTAAACAATGTGACAGGAGTTACAGTCAGTCAGGTCAACTGAAGACACACTTTCCACGCTGGACACTAGGAGTGACCCTGAATAGTCGAATAGTCGACTAATCGATCGAAACGGCACCTAGTCGAATGGCAATATCTTAGTCGAATGGAAAAAAAAAGGAAAAAAATTGGGGGGGGGGGGGGGGGGCTGTTGGGGTGCTTAATGTCCGATGATTTAACATAATACTTTGGTTTCTTGCAATAAAACACGCATAGCCTACCGGCTGCTTTCAATCAATCAATGAGGCACAGCCGTAGCCTACTGTCTGTGTGTGTGCATTGCGTAGAAGCCACAGAACCTGCCAGCTGTTCTGTGTTAACACTCAATCAGGCTCCGTCACTTTGAACAAGTAGAGGACAAAACTAAAGAAAGATGCATGATCTGGCTATGACCTACCACTCCACACCGAGCAAAATCATCACTTGATAAAAGTAAGTTGGCTCAAGTCCCTTATGTAATGTCCATACTCCCAAAAGCGATCACGTTTTGAGCTTGCAGATCGGCAATAAACCTATGCCATCAACACACAATAGCACTAGAGTTGTGTTTTAAGCTCTCCTTTTCTCTTTCTCCCCGACGAGTTACGGGGTCTGTTTTGTAAAATCCAATCGCTGTCTCTCTGTCAGGCTCAGCGCAGGCTGTGCAGCGTCGGATAGATGCATGTATGTTACACAGATATTGGTGTCCTATAGAAATGTGTGACCGACGACCGCATCGCCTATACTACAGTACTAGTTGCATGGCTGTTGTTACACACAGACATCAGAGTCTGGGGCTTGTGAATAAACTTTACACCTGCTATAGGCCTACTTATTTTGGTATTTTGTTATTTAATTCGCCTTATATTATTTAGTTACTTCATTTATTTTAGAGATATTATTTCGTTGTTGTTATTGCTGTATTTATTACTATTCTCAAAGGCCATGATAATAAACCTTGGCTTAAATAATGAATGAGTTATCTATAAAAAAAAAAAGTCAAGAAGACATGTATGGAGTGTTTTTTGTATCAAAATGTCAAAAGCAAACAAATAAAAATCTAGAGAGAAAAAATAAAAACAGAGCAAAAAACTTGTATCCAAGCAAAATAAAAAGTACAGAGAGATTAAAAAAATTAAAACGGAGCAAAAGAAATTTAACCACAAGCAAAAAAAATAAAAATCCAGGCAAAGAAATTCAAACAGCAATCAAAAAATATATAATTGCAAGCAAAATAATAATACTAATAAAGAAAAAAGAAATCGAGAACAAAACTTTTAAACTCAATATTTGCAAGCAAAATAATAATAATAATAATAAAAGAAACGGGCCATAGTCGACTAATATTCGACTATCAACACAATGACTAAAATCATAGTCGACTATACAAATCCTTAGTCGGGGACAGCCCTACTGGACACAAAACCTTTCCACTGTAAACAGTGTGTTCTCAAAACAGAAAACTCTTCAAAATGTTAACAGTGTGACGAGAGTTTCAGTCATTTAAGTGCTCTGAAAACAGTGCATTCACTCAAAGGGAGACATTTAACAGCTGTATGTTGGCAGGGATTTGGATAGACAAATAAACAAACATATTATAGTGCTTTATACTGATCCTGTCAACAGAGGCCTTCCATCAGGACTCGATTTTGGAGACATTTTCCTGATCCTTTGTTTTCTTCTACTGTCTTTAACAGTACAATGTTACAGAAATTAGTTTTAGGTGTTAATAGTAAATGTTTATTTCATTTAGTTTTTTTTTGTCTTCATTTTTTTACCTAGGTATCCGTGTTATTAACACATTGCCTGCCCCACGTTTTTTATTAAACTCTTCCAAAACATGTCAGGGTTTTGGAGCATTTTGACTCATTTGTAATGAATATTTTGAAAATGTGTTTCTATGTCTATGAACAAATGGAGTATACCGATGGAAAGATTAAAATCTATACTTTATAAAAAAAAATAAACAAGAGTTTAAATTATGTTCCATGATTTTCTATGAATTTATAAGCGACTACTGCGCCAGCCCCAAATGGCCTAATTTGTCTAGAAAGGCTAGAAAACGCCTTTTTATGAAACTAGCAGAATAAAAGTCTCTTATAAGTTATTGGGTTGATTTTGTTGTTTCAAGCCAATAGTCTCAACACACGCACACACTCACACACATCACACATGCATGCGCGCGCGCACACGCAAACGTCACGAAGCACAAGGACAGGATGGTGCTTGTTTGCTTGCGTGCACACACACACACACACACACACACACCCCACATGCGCGCGCACATCCACATGCACAAGCACGTACGAGCCCCTGATCCCTGATGTGTTCAGTGGCGTCAGTTCAGAACAAGCCAAGGTATGGCAACATGACTGATGTCACCAGGCATGTTGCCATACCTTAGCAACAGGCACGATGAAAAGTAAATTTTTATTAGTTCCCCCTGTAGCCAAGGTATGGCAGCTGCATACCCCTGCCATACCCAATTGACGCCCCTGCCTGTGTTATGTCACGTGATTTCTTAGCTAACGGAAACTCTGCAGATCTGAGCAGATCGATGATGCAGAGAAAAGTTTGCTGGACCATCGTGTTGGATCATTTTGTTTACTGTTGTTTAGCCACGTGGATAATAGTTTTACGAGCCAGCAGACTGTTTGTTTATCAATGGAATATCTTTACGAGCCAGGACTCAGTGCACTGGGGGGGGGGGGGGGAGGAGGTGACAGTGTCAGGTAGGACCCTGTTTTTTTCCGTTTTTTTCATTGTGTTGTGTGTGCAGGGGTGTCGTGTCGCACCAAAATCTGGGCCCTGGCCACAAGGATTCACTGCGGGACCCCCATGATTGTTCTTCATAGGGGGGATTTCAAAAATAGCAGATGTACAAGCTCGCAGAGTGCCGCGCTGTGAGCTTGTAGATCTGCTATTTTTCAATAGCTAAAGTATAAAATAATTATGTCCCCTCCACCTTGGGCCCTAGTGTAGGGTTTCCACTCGCACCCCCCCCTTGTGACACCCCTGTGTGTGTGCGCGTCTGGTTGAGTTTTCTACACATTCACTCCTCCTCTCCCACTATAGAGTGTCTTCACCTAAATACACTCAAATCTAAACGAATTCTACTGTCATCTCTAGGCTATCAATCAACTATCTAAACTCTAACTCTAACTATAAATATCCTATATTCAAATCTCAACCGAGCCTCCCAACCGATCTTTTTTTTTTTTTTTTTCTCCTCAGCTGGCTAGCTGGCTAGCCTGGCTTGTCGCGTCTGAAACAGCTGCAGACTTTTCTCCCTTTCTCTCTGTTGTATTTGGATTGCCTGATAACATGTATTTCAATGCAGTTTTTTTACCTTTTTTCTTCATTCACGTGAATGACCTGGTTCCCTTTGATGTTGCCCTACTGTATTAAGTCACAGGCAGCACCGGAGCACCATCAATTGTAAAACAATGAAAAGACTATAGAACGTAGCTGTACGTGTAAGGCGGTAAATAGCTGGGCAAAATAGAACGTTTATAAACGGGCTGGGCGGCAGATGTGTTAACATATATTGTAATAGAATGTATCATCACACCATTGAAATGAGTCGCTGAAAACCTTGCAAAATTACCCTTTAAAGTTCAAACCATATCAAATATAGGTAGAGCTATTTTCTTTTCTAGATTGTTTTTATATTATGATTTAATGTGATTTTACTCTTCGTACAAGAATACATTCCCAATGAATGCCTGCCCAATTAACCCAATTAACTAAAGGAAATAATTTGCATATATATTCATTATGAATGAAGACAATAGTTGTTACACTTAATGGAATGTCTTTGATCCTTATTAAGTTATATTACATCATTATTGTGATATGATAGCAAATAAAAGCCTATTGAAAGCATTCAAACTCACTCGTTGATAGCACACAAACACATGCACTACAATGTATTATTATATTATTATTATGAGGAAGGTGAAAGATAAGCTATGTTGTTTAATGGGGCCCCACCATGAATTTCTCATTTTTCTTCTTTTTTTTTCTTTTTCTTTTTGGTCCGAGTGAGCGCAGTGCTGTGGTGAGCTCTGCCCAGTCTGACGTGCGCTGCATGCGCATCAATGAAATCACACATCAGAGAGAAATTACATTAATTTGGTGTTGGACCTTGTCGTCCTGCTTTAGGAGGACCGGGCTGTGTACTTTTTTTCCCTGTGCAAGGCTCTGGCATTTGGCCACATTGAAGGTGTGGCCTTGCCCCTAAATTGACAAATTCCGGGCTGAAAGGTATTTCAAATTCATGCTGGAATTTGCACATTCATCAACTCTCTTATCCAAATCTCATACGTTGGTACATAGTCTTGCTTCCAGTTTAGGAGAATAATTTTTCTTAGATTTCTTTTTGTTTTGTTGCTACAACCATGCCCAGTGAAATGGCTTGAGATTCAAATGTATTTATACCATTTAAAACACTTGTTACTCCCAGAAAAGCTACCAGAGGACTTGGTTCCCAGTTCTTCTCGAAGGCTTTAGAAAAGCATTGGAAAAACACTTTTCCAGAAGTTAGTGAGTTTTTTACATGACCAGAAAGAATGTGCCAGCGTGCCGTGTGCCATCTTACAGCCATTGCAAATGGGAGATACATCAGGATATATCCTATGCAGTCTATCTTTAGAATAATATAGACGATGAATTGTATTGAATTTTATCAAATTATGTCTGCTATTTATTGAGCACCTATGCACACTTGCAAGACTTTCTGTCCATGTCCCTTCCTGTATCACTTCTCCCAGTTCTGTCTCTCAACTGCTTTTAAGGGCATGTGTGTCAATTTGAACATGTCTGTGTATGTTATGATAAAAATAAGAAATTGCCCCAGGATTATGTGGGTTGAATGTATTAATATTTTCAAGTAGTTCATTACAACAAAGGTTCTTAAAGTTTTTAATGGTTTTCCTAACATAATCTCTAATTTGCAAATACTTATAACAATTAGATACTGGGATATTGTAGGTTATACGAAGCTGTTCAAATGACATGAAATGCCCTTCAAAGTATAAGTCTCTTATTTCTTTAATACCCTTATGATTCCAGGTGGTGAAGAGAGGATCGTTTAGGCCAGGCACAAAGGAATGATTTTAACATATTGGATTATCAATATGTGTTTGGTGACTTTGCATACAGCCTAATTTGTTTCCAGACTTTTAAGTGTATTCTTGATCACAAAGTTATCACCGTAAACTGCTTCATCTACTTTATTAGGGCTGTTAAGAAGAGCTTATCAATTGTATAAGAACATAGAACTATTTCCCTAGATTTTTAAATGTATTTATAATTTATTTATAATTTATAATATTTAAATGACAAAGAGATAATTTGCAAACATGGACAGTCTGACAGCAGAATTGAGGGTAGGCGAAATGGCTCAGACAGGTAGGTGAAAAGACTCTCCCCCAAGGCGAAAATGCCAGGCAAAAGGACCAAATGCGTGTAGGTAGAATATGTTATAGGCGAATATGCCTGACACCCATGGCAGTGATCCTATGCAGTAGACAACAGTGATACAAACCAGATGAATGTCCAGTGGAATTATTCCGTTTGAGGTTATATTCATATTAGTGTGTTTTTTTCTATTGCAAACTTCTAATAAATTCTTCAATCAATCAATCAAAAGCAGCCAAGGGTGATCACAGTGGTTGCATTTGTGACGTGACGTGAGCTTGTATGTCTGCTGTTAACCGGATGTGGCCCACAAATAATTATACAGTGAATTCTGGCGGAAACAGGTGGATAGTCTTTTCATTTTGGCTTGTTTTCATATATCTGGTTGCCTGTTCCTCTTGCGGGATCTGGCAATGCAGTCTGAAATCACGGGACCCGGAAGTGAAAACGCCGAGGTTTTCAGCTCTGTCAAGTGAGCAGCACTAACGTTTCCGGCCTGGGAGTAGCAGCAATAAGCCAGGTTCCAGCCTTCAAAATAAAAGTGCAGTAAATGTGCGGTAAAAAGACACATGTATTAAAATAAATAAATAAAAAAACATGTATGATGTATGTTCTATACAAGTGTACGTCTAAGTGTCCCAACACATTATAAAGGTTCTTTCAGTTTGAAATTCGTGGTAGGCCTATGCGAGGCCTACTTAACATGTTAATTCCATTCTTTCTACTGTCCATAAGAGCTATCAGGTCTAGTTACTCTTACTAATGCCTTTAATTATCAATTTTACTTTATCTGATTATTTAGATGGGACATATGGTAGTGGTAGGCTCTATTTTTTTTTTTTACACAAACATAATTAGCATTGTGTATGTTCGTTTAAATGCTTGATCTATATTTTGAATGTGCATATCATGGGAAGATTAATCGTTTTTCAATTGCCTCAGGGTCACTCTTATTTTGAAGAGATCATCATCGTCAACCGGTAGTCTTATTGCTGCTACGCTAATGCTGCTCACTTGACATAGGCCAGAGAGAGGACGTCTTTCAGAGAAAGCCTGTTATTATAATACAAGTTTACAGTGAACAAATCTTCGTTAGAAGTTGTGTCTGAGGTTTTTGCAGGTCTTTGCACCGCAGTCTGTGTGAAGAGCTACAGAGTCTGTACAGACTGGTTGTGAAAACGGGAGGAATTTACACACGGAGTTCAAAGACAGGTTTGTTTTGTTGGCTAATGCTAATGCTAAACTAGCTTCAAGAAAGAGGAGAACGGTCCTGATCCACTTCAGAGCTGTTAAAGTGTGTTTTCTACCAAACTACATTCATGGAAGAAGGTATGTTTTTGTTTTGTTTTATATACGATAAGATAAGATTGTATAACCTGAGTTTCTAGCTGACAGTAGGGTGAACATACATTCAGCCCCTCGGTTGGTGGCAACCACTGAAAACAACAGTAGGCCTATTATTGTATTCCTGCCAAAAATCGGGACAAGTTTTAGTGAATGTTGAAAACATGGACGTATTGATCCCTGCTAAACGGCGTCTGATCACCCTACCTAAAATAAAGTGGGCATTCAGTATTACTGTAGCGAACATACTTGAAAGAAAGAAAACAAAACAATGTTGTTGTTTTTTATTATTAGTACGGCTATGCCGCTCCGAGATGTGGTTCCTAGTCACTCCATGCCCAATGAGGCGTTGCCGGGGGTAGTTCGCCAGGTTTTCAACCGCTCTTACCGTCACCAAGCGGTGTATCCAACAAGCAATGGTCCTGTATCCGTCTCTTGCATCTCTACTTCTTTAGCGGAAAGGGTAATCGAAGCGCTGTGTTGAAACAATACTGTAACGTTTAGCAGACTGAGTGAGGCAGCTCGCTCCAACCGGGACGCGAACCCCAGCCCCCCACTCAGCAGACGAGGAAGCAACCCGCAACGCCAAGAAGGCTAGCCCGCTTGGCGGAGCGAGTTACGGCCTGATCTCTTGCAGGGTCGTTACAATACTTTAAACACGCTCACTTTGTCAGCCCGGTCTGTGCTTTTTTGTCAGCCTGTGGCCATTTCTCGCTCTGACCGCTTGGTGGCTGCAACACAGATTAATGGCGAGTCACGTGACTGCTTCTGTAACATTTCACTGGGATAACATGGATCTGGCCGACAAAATGAGCGTGTTTAAAGTATTGTTTCAACACAATGCTTGGATTACCCTTTCCGTTAAATAAGTAGAGATGCAAGAGACGGGTACAGGACCATTGCTACCCCCGGCAACGCCTCATTTGGGCATGGAGTGACTAGGAACCACATCTCGGAGCGGCATAGCCGTGGAGTGAGTGGTTCCGAAAGGAGCTATCTGGACGTGTACACATTTTTTAACGCTCTATGGGTTTGCAGCTCTGACATCGCAGTGATGTGAGAGGATCCACACTAACATAATCCCTTTTATGCCCATATATGGAGATCCCTGATGTCATCAATATTAAGCCCATATCTTATCTAACATGACTTCTTATGGGAATGCCCATATATGGAGGCCACATAACAGAATCCATATATGGCCAAGACAGCCCATATCTGTGTGGCTGGTCAGTGATCTCTCTCTATATTATATGGGCATAAAGGGATTGTATGTATGATGTCAGACGTCATAGGACTCTCACATAATTAACTGAGTAACTAAGCATGTTTGGGCTCTCACAGCATATGTCCATATACCATACATGGATCTCCATATATGGGGAACTGGTCCGATATCACTGGCCAGATGGCCAAGACATGGCGCTTGTCGCCCTGAGGCCACGTTTTCCTATTTGCTTGGACATGACATATCTGCATCTAGAAGAGGAATATAATTGCTGCTTAGCTTAAAGAGGGAAGATCAATGGACTGTCGACGCAAGAGTCCAGCAGCCAATGAACTCACGCATCAGAGACTCATTATGCAGAAACCGGCACAAACCCACAGATAACAAGAAAACTACTGCAAGTTAAAAGTTTGTGTTTTTTGTGTGTAATTGAGGTCAGGAAACATAAAAAATAAAACATAAAAAAATTGATGTCATGTCCACTTTAAATACAAATACATTTAGTTATACTTATTTTAATTTATGAACTTAAATACAAATACATTCGACATACAAAGGACAATCACCATATAGGGAGTTCGGGAGGTCAGATGTAGATGTATTGAGCAGCTCCATTTACGGAGATCTAGGTATATCCAGGGTTTGATGAGGTCAGTGTCTTCTGAAAAGCATTAACCCTGAATTAGAGTTTGGAAAGCTGCATGTTGGAAAGTCAGAGCTAGGGTTGGGAACCGGAACCGGTTCTTTCGCATACCCGGTTCCATCATAGTTGTATGACCGGTTCCGATAATGGTTTCTGGATATTTCTCATGAGCGTGCATTTGGCTCAGCATTGGAAACGACTGTGCTGACATCTCGCCACCTACTTGTGTGAGGGTCCGCATCAGTGTGCCGACGGGCCGGTATTCCGACACCAAAACTAACCCTAACTCTAACCCTAAACATAACCTCAGTAACCGTGACGAGTAACTAACCTGCCGACACCCGCTGTTCGGGTGTCGGCACCCCCATGTGTGAGTGAGGTGCATACGCTCACTCAGAGCAGGCTCTGCATGCACTGATCTTGAACAGGAAGTGAGTTATGGAAGAAATTCAAAATGGCCACCTACAGTGCATGTTGGGTATTGACTTTAGGTGGCCATTTTGAAATTAGACAAAAACTCTTCCTGTTTAAACCTTTTTGGGAACCCCTTGTAGGATGCGTTAAGATCTCCCAAGGCAGAGGGACATTTGTACCACATGTCATGCCTTTATGACATTCTTAAGGTGTCTTTTGCGGCATCTGTCAACACTGTAGGCGGCCATTTTCAATTAGTCAATAACTCACTTCCTGTTTCAGATTATTTTGGATACCCCTTCTAGGAGGTCTTAGGATGTGCCAATAAGAGATTCTATCCAAGAGTTTCCAAAGTCCCATCGTGCATTGCACAAGAAGGTGTACGACAGTTTCCGGCGTCGCAGCCGAGAGTGATCTACAAGCTCACAGCGGTTGCATCTGCGACACAACGTGAGCTTGTATGTCTGCTGTTAACCGTGTCCCACAGAATTCTACTGTAAATTCTGGCGGAATCAGGTGGATACGCTTTTTGAGTCAATCGCCAACACTATAGGTGGCCATGACTTTCAATGTAGACCATACATGGGCAGCTGGTGGCACGGGGGCCACATGCGGCCCCCATTTCACTTAAAGCACTCCACAGGTTAACTAAATGTATACAACATTGATGAATATGTATTTTACTAAAACCTTGCCAAAACAAAAACCCAAAGTAGTTAGTAAATGTTTGAAGAAATAATTTTAGGAATCCAGTATTGACCATCACGTTATGTTTCTGCTCCTAGGCATCCCACACATGGTTGTTTGTAAAGAGGAGGATCCTCCTGAACAGGTGAGGAGCTCCAGTCTGCTCCAGGAGGAACCAGAGCCTCCACACATTAAAGAGGAACAGGAGGAACCAGAGCCTCCACACATTAAAGAGGAACAGGAGGAACCAGAGCCTCCACACATTAAAGAGGAACAGGAGGAACCAGAGCCTCCACACATTAAAGAGGAACATGAGGAGCTACTTCAAAGACCAGAGGAGCCAGTGAAAAGTAAAAAAAAAGATGGTGATGAAGACATCTCTTCTCACTGCTATGGAGTTGAAGTTGAGCTTGAATCTGACGCTGAAGACACTGAAGACACTGATGATCGGGAGGAGACCAGTGGAGGTTAGTCAGTGTTCACACAGGGACAGGGAAAATGGGGAGTTGGGCCACTCTAAAAAAAAAGCGACTGAATTTAGAGAAAAACAGAGACAAATTCAACTGGAAATACAGCATTTAGTACTACCAAATAGCTTATTGTAGGAATCAGGCTTTTTGTTTAGAATGGGCCACTCCTGCAAACTTTGAAAGACAATCTTTGCCAATCAGGATAGAATGTGACAAATCAGACAGGGCCGTTTTGATGACATGACTAGAGATAATGTTTACTGTCAAACGATTAAACATATTTAATCTTATTAATCACATTATTGCCCATAGTTAATAAACATTAATCGCTAATTAATCACACTTTTATCCCTTCTGAATCTACTTTAAACTGCTTGCTTCATACAAATGCATGCTTATTATTATGGAGCAATGAAAAATACCGTCCAGAATCTTAAGTAACATAGACCAACACGGAGCTAGAAAGGAACGCCCATAGACGTCACATCCGCTTTTAGCGTGGGGGAAAACATTGCACTTTTCTCCATGTAGTTAATACAGCGTACACAGTACACTATAGTTTTAATCACGTTCAGAGCGATTTTTTTTGACGATAAAACACTCGACAGCCAGATTTGTATAAAAAATAAATATATTTATTACAAAACAAACCTAAACTACTCCATGCATAATATAATATGACAGAAAATATTGAAGACAAGACAATATGCAAAATAAGGTACAGTATGTACAATGTTAATTTCAAGTGGATATAAATGAAAACTAAACCCTAAAGTTGAGTAAAATGATGTGTATGCCATGAGTAATTCTACGTCATTTCTAAGTTCATATGTCACGGTTCCGATGTCAGAACGAGTCGTTCTTTACGAGTGTCCGAGCTGCCCAACTGTCCGCGTGTTTCTCCAGCCATGGCTGGGGTTACAGCGTTTGGGATCCTATCAGAGTCTCCTTCTCGATCCGAAGAACTCCTGGTATCCACTGTGAGACACACGCAGCTTTCAGAGTCTGTATTGAAGTTTAGATTAGAAGAGAGCAGGAGAACAAAGGAGGGAAGAGAGAGAGCACAAAAACTCTTGTCTTAGTTGCAGTCTGCTCAGAAGCAAGTAGCAGAGGCAAGTATGGTTGCAATTTAACTTAAAGGACAACTTTGTTTTTTTGCAACAAGGGTTCATATTTTAGATTGTAATTATAGAAAAGAAAAAGTGAGAGTTAAAATGTTTTCATTTGCTTCGTTCTATTGTTTTATCGTGTTTACCGTGCTAAAATATGGGGCATGCATACGCATGGGGGCATGCGTACAAGTGGCTAAAAATGTCTTTTTAGACACAATAAGCCAGCAGTTTCTTTATTGCTATTTACAGTAACACTTCTAGCCCCCATAAGTCACATCCAACCATGAAAGGTTGCGTTGTATCTTGGGAGGAGGGAGAGAGGAGCACTCGTCAACAAATAAAGTTTCAAGAACTGGTCTTGGGTGCACGGCTCAGGGAACAAATGTACTTTAAGGAAATGCCAGCACTCACTTTTATCTGAGATACACGCTGAAGAAGGCCCTGTTGGGCCGAAACGTCCGACCTGTGCTGCAGCTGCTGGGGCAAGAATTAAATAAAAAAGGAAAAAGATTAAAAGTGAGTGCTGGCATTTCCTTAAAGTGCGTTGTATCTTGGGAATGGGCTTATTCTGTGTAGAATTACATATTTAGCCACTTGTACGCATGCCCCCAAACACTGAAATAATAATCTCTAAAACAATAGAAAGAAGTAAATTAAATCAATTTAACACTCATCTTTTATATGCTTTCATTACAATCTAAAATATGAACCCTTGTTGTAAAAAACTAAAGTTGTCTTTTAACTTGGTTTGGAGTTCAAGCAGGTCCTCTCCTCTGAGCGCACCACAGATTGGCATGTGGTCGCTGCAGTCTAGAGCGGTATGCCCCAGGCTTATATAGGGGCCGGATGAGGTGACGTCGACGATGTGGTGACGCAGGTTCCACTAGTAGATGGGGAGAAGATGTCCTTATTCGTTCAGAATGCACACACTCGGAGGGGTGTCCGGTGTGTTGCAGGCCATCTTCGGTGTGGTTTTGAAGAGAAGTTGCACCATGTGATGACTCCAGTTTCTGGTGTCCGCTGTCCGAGGGCATGTGATCTGTGGTCACTCGCAGTGTCAGCGGTTATTTGAACTGGACAGGCGACACAAAGTCTCAACCACTTAATTCCTTGAAAAAGCAAAGTTATTCATGTCATAATAATGCAGAGTTGAAATAATCCAATGAAATCCAATCCACAAAGGGGGTGCCACCAATAAGTTCTGAGAGGTGACGATCCATTCCAGGGATAGTTAGACTGATAGTTTGTGTCTGTGAATCTCACATTAATCCTGTGGGGAGTGATGCTTTAATCCAAGGTAATGGATGGAAGTTTATGAGTGTAGACTCAAATTTGCAAGTTCCATTTGAAATCCCAGGTTTATGAAACTTGATTTAATTAGGAAGATTCACCCTGTGTTTAATAAAGCAATAAGCCACAAGAGGCGAGTGGTTACCGGGGGAGTATACACCGGCTGAGAGGCGTTGGGAAACACGAGGCGTCAGCCGAGTGTTTCCGACCCTCTCAGCCGGTGTACTACCCCGGTAACCACAAGCTTCGCGTGGCTTATTGCTTTTCTAAAACGGTCACAATATTGCAACATGAATATCATAGCATTGCATTATTTAAAGAAAAAAGTACACTTCTCCGCCACCAGGAAGAGACATTCCCTTGCGTTTACCAGCAGGAACGGGACTTACGGAAGCCAGTGTGTGTTTACAAAGTCACGTCATTCTTTTTGCCAAAAAAATAGGGAAACAACACTTGTGTTAGATCAGTCTCATGTTAAGAAGTTAAGAACCATATTCGATCCATACACATGTTTATTTTCATCCAGATTTAGCTGCTATGTATCACATCAAAAACGCTAGCATAGCAACCTAAGCTAAACAGCCGAGTGGTGCCTGGAGAATAGAGGGCGCTTGTTGCCTTTACAAGCCCCGCCCGGAGCCATTCAGTCACTGTCCTATGCATGCGGGCGGTGCTTAGAAGCACCCGCACGGCAGAATTTGAAAGGAACGCTCGCTTCTCTAGTTCAGCCTCACGGCACAGTGGAAAGAAAAAACGCACCTGGCTTTGATATAAACTAATTCAAGGTATGGGTTACAGTCTCAGGTATACCATGGCACCCAGCCAATCAGAATCAAGGAATGGAACTAGCCGTTTTAGAATACACAGTAAGCAGGACTTGGCCTGGCCTGAGACACCCGAGCTCTGCTTAGGGTCATAATGCAGTGTGTGTGAAGCCGTACCTGCATGGCTAACTTTGGAACAGGGCCACTGCAGGGGAAAACTGATGTCACTGTTTGCTGAGAAGGCAGCGTGGTGAAACCCCAGAGCATACTTAACTCATACAGTGCCAAACGACTTTCAGAGCAACTTTCTCACTATGGACTTCCCTGCCAAGCGACTTTGGGCGACTTTTACTTAGAAAAACTAAAAAAAAATAAAAATGTTTTTGAATTTTTCTTTTTTTTTTTTTTGAAAAAAATTTTTTGGACCCCATTAAATCTAGTAAACATGATTTAAATCGCGATTTTGCATGTTCCACCCCCCATACAACCCCATCTTTCAAACATGGCAGCCATGTTTGTTTACATCTGAAGAAAACATAATGGCTATTTTTTCAAGAATTCCTGAACGGATTTCCAATCTGATTTTTTTGTTTGAAAGCTGTGAACAGCCTGCACAAACAAGGTGCATGATCTGTGCATGGGCGTGCATGATCTGTGCACTATAAATTACATGGAAGTCTATGGAGATTTTCTGGCAATAATGCCACTCGAGGGCATATGTAATTGGCAGTAACTGAGTTTTAATTGTGCATTGTTTGGATCAATACTGACTACACTACGCCCCCTCCTTGCTAAATGCAAGCCATGCTGGATCGTTCCTTGACGAGACAGCTGGACAACTCAACAAGCTGCAAACGTTCAACCGCGGTCTCCAAATGGGGTAACATTATGGAGGACGAGGGTCTGTGTGAAAAAGGGGGACTTGGAGGGAGGGAGTGAGTGAGTCTTTTTTTTGTGAGAGCATTTTATTGTTCACAGAGATTTGTCCATTTGCAGCATCAACATCAGCGCAGAGTCATAGCGTGTTAATTGCGCGTAAAAACACAAAGAATTTTGCGTTAACTTTGACAGCCCTTGGCTATAATTGATATATTTGCGATGGTTTGACAAAATCTGTTGGAGTAATAACGTGATTTTTGCAAATCTACCTCCTGGCGGCGCTATAGCAAGACGATTTGAAAAACTCACCTTCTCTCACCTTCCATCTTAGTCTATCTGTCTGTTTTCTTTGTCTTTCTCTCAGGAGCGACGTCCCAGTCTTCCCAGACTCAGTACTTTCGCTGTCCCTGTCCTGGGTGTCTATTCTGCTTCACATCTTACGACTTCCTCCGTAAACACATCATGTACCAGCACAGTAAACTCTTCCACCAAATGCAGAGGGATGGACAGATCACCTCAGCAGCCTCTCAGCAAATCACCAACTCTGTTACCAGCCAGAAGCAAGGAGACACGGATGAACCAGGAGAAGTACAGACATATCATCTGACTTCCACTCAAAGTAAAAGGCATGTCTGTAAACATTGTGGCGAGAGTTTCAGTTGGTCAGATCAACTGATGAGACACCAGCATATCAATGCCTGCCCAATTAACCCAATTAACTAGTTGTTACACTTAATGGAATGTCTTTGATCCTTATTAAGTTATATTACATAAGATGGCAAATAAAAGCCTATTGAAAGCCTTCATACTCACTCATTGATAGCACACAAATTCATGAACTACAATTTATTATTATGCTATAAATGTCATGGATTATTATCAGGAAGGTGAAAGATAAGCTTTAATGGGGCCCCACCATGAATTTCACATTTTCTTTTTTTTTCTTGTTTTTTGGTGCGAGTGAGCGCAGTGCTGTGGTGAGCTCTGCCCAGTCTGACGTGCGCTGCATGCGCATCAAATTAATTTGGTGTCGGACCTTATTGTCCTGCTTTAGGAGGACCGGGCTGTGTATGTATGAAATATATTTGAAGGCGTGGCTTTGCCCCTAAATTAACACATTCCGGGCTGAAAGGTATTTCAAATTCATGCTGGAATTTGCAAACTCATCAACTCTCTTATCCAAATCTCATACTTGGTACATAGTCTTGCTTCCAGTTCAGGAAAATCATTTTTCTTTGATTTTTTTTTTCTTTCTTTTTTTGCTATAACCATACCCAGAGAAATGGCTTGAGATTCAAATGTATTTATACCATTTAAAACACTTGTTACTCCCAGAAAAGCTACCAGAGTTGGTTCCCAGTTCTTCTCGAATCCTTTAGAAAAGCATTCGAAAACACTTTTCCAGAAGTTAGTGAGTTTTTACATGACCAGAAAGAATGTGCCAGCGTGCCACCTTACATCTATTGCAAAGGGGAGATACATCAGGATATATCATGTGCAGTCTATCTTTAGAATAATAGACAATGAATGTTATCAAATTTTGTCTACTATTTATTGATCACCTATGCACACTTGCAAGACTTTCTGTCCATGTCCCGTCCTGTATCATTTCTCCCAGTTCTGTCTCCCAACTGCTTTTTAAGGGCATGTGTGTCAATTTGAACATGTCTTTGTATGTCATGATAAAACTAAGAAATTGCCCCAGGAGTATGGGGGTTAAATGTATTAATATTTTCAAGTAGTTCATTACAACAAAGGTTCTCAAAGTTTTTAATGTTTTTTTCCTAACAATCTCTAATTTGCAAATACTTATAACAATTAGATACTGGGATATTGTAGGTTATACGAAGCTGTTCAAATGACATGAAATGCCCTTCAAAGTATAAGTCTCTTTATTTCTTTAATACCCTTATGATTCCAGCTGGTGAAGACAGGATCGTTTAGGCCAGGCACAAAGGAATGATTTTTACATATTGGACTATCAATATATGTGTTTGGTGACTTTGCATACAGCCTAATTTGTTTCCAGACTTTAAGTGTATTCTTGATCACAAAGTTATCACCGTAAACTGCGTTGTCTACTTTATTAGGGCTGTTAAGAGCATATCAATTGTATAAGAAGCTAGAACTATTTCCCTAGATTTTTACATTTCTATTATGTTGAGCCTGAATGTAATTTTGCTGTATTCTATTACATGTCCAATGAATGTGCCATTATTCTAATTACTTCATTAAATATCAGTTAACTGAGGGATAAATCATTTGCGTGTACTTATGAATTAACCCTATGAATTATGACAGTAATTGTTAGCATTAATGGAATGGCTAGGATTGTGATGTGATTAAAAAAAAAATTGTCACATTAGATTTAGAATATGACAACGCTCAACTCAATACTAATAAAATAATCAATAAATAAAATACATTTGTAATGGCAATTTCCACCTTTTGTTGTGCATTAAGTCACAGGTAACTTGGCAGTGATCCTATGCAGTAGACAACAGTGATACAAACCAGATGAATGTCCAGTGGAATTATTCCAGTTGAGGTTATATTCATTAGTGTGGTTGCCCCGTAGTTCTTGTCTAGCTTGCTCATCATCTGATTTAACCCTTCACCCAATCAGACATCATGAAACCCTGATATTGTGATGTCACCCTTTTCCCCCCTCTCTGATTGGCTCCCCATTAGAGTCAACGGCAACCACACTTGCATCTTTCTAGTTGTAGTTGTAATGAACATATCATTGATATGACATTCCCAGTGTGGGTTCTGTAGTGATTCTTTCCTATATGGACTGTCTCTGTGTGATTGTCTGGCTGTGGTCTGATGCTAAGAACGCTGTGCTGTGCTGTTCTGATGCTGTTCTTACTTCACCTGTGACCCTTAAATAACCACCCAGTGCTGTCAAATCTAGAGCTTACTGGGATCTCCTTTAAGTTGACCTTGTGCCAGTGATTTGTACTGTCATGAAACTGTACCTTTGTCCTATGCAAACTTCTAATAAATTATGCAATAAATAAAATCAGTACAAAAATGAATAAAAGAAGGCCTGCCACCAAGTGTCCAATAAATAAATAATTTATTGAAAGTTTATTTTGAGAGTAGTATAATATCTAAAAGCGTGACACGTTGTGAACTTGTTGATGTGCTATAGAGCATCACAGCGGAAGTGGTTTCCTGGTGCCACTTAATATTCCACACTCATGTTCGCCATAGACTTTTACAAAAATATTTATAACAATTATGTTAAGCCTCGAACCAAGCCATCCTGGATTAGCCTGGCGTTGCTCATACTAATTCCTCACTGCGTGTCGGATATTAGTCTGGCCCTCGGGAGCAGAATTTTCATTTCCAAGGGGTGGTTTAAAAAAATGTTAAGTTGACTTGCTCTTAATTGCCATACTGAACTTCAGAGGGCTTGTGAGCTGCTGTAATTGATTGAGCCATACAAGTGTCAATAGCTCGTTAGTCACTGAAAGCATCAAAGACTACAATCTGTTTGATGTCTGTAATAAGAGTGGAGACTCGCCTGATTGGCTGAATGGTTTTGAACCAGGCCACCACCCACCACGTGCCCCAAGCCTACAGCCCTGATTGGCTCGCCCTTTCTGAGGGCTGGTGGAAAAAGCTTATTTAATGTGAAGGGCCAGACTACACAACACCACCACTACCAACAGGGGGTGGTGTTGTGCAGTCTGGTTTATTAACCAGGCTAATCCTGGATGGCAGTGAATCATGACCATACAACCGTTTTTTCTATGAAAAGAACATTTTGAAAATCGCTAAACAAAGGGTACTTATTAAATGTAGTATATCAAATAATGTAATATTACAATATGTTTTCACATAGGATCAAAAGTTGTATGGTCATGATTCATTGCCATCATGGATGGCTTGACATAGGCTTAACATAAGGCTTAACATAATTGTTATAAATATTGTTGTAAAAGTCTATGGCGAAAATGAATGAGGAATATTAAGTGGCACCAGGAAACCACTTCCGCTGCGATGCTCTATTTTACAATAGCCAAACTATAGCCTATGGGCCTTGTCTTTTCATTTGGGCTTGTTTTCATAGATCTGGTTGCCTGTTCCTCTCGCAGGATCTGGCAACGAGGCCTGAAATCACGTGACCTGGGCCGGAAGTGAAAATGCCGTGCGGAGGTTTTCTCTACGGCGTGAATCAAAACAAAGAGGCATCAAAACTGCGCCCGGATTAAGACCATAACTAGAGGTAATATATAAAGATTAAGACCAGACTAGAGACATATAAAGGTTAAGACCATACTAGAGGTAATATATAAAGGTTAAGACCATAGAGGTAATATATAAAGGTTAATACCATACTAGAGTTAATATATAAAGATTAAAGCCATACTAGTAATATATAAAGATTAAAGGAGTAGTTCACCCCCAAAATGACTTTTTTTCTATTGATTACTCAGGCCATGGAGAGTAGAGTTCAATAATATTTTCTGGTTTTTGTCACATTCCTAAGACAAAAATGTGATAACAATACATTTACCCCCATTGATTCCGGTTGGTGACCCGTTTCGAAACGGGTCACCATCCGGAATCAATGGGGGTAAATTTACTCGAATCAAAATGTTGTCTTAGGAATGTGACAAAAACCAAAAAATATTATTGAACTCTACTCTCCATGGCCTGAGTAATCAATAGAAAAAAAGTCATTTTGGGGGTGAACTACTCCTTTAAGGCCATACTAGAGGTAATGTATAAAGATTAAGGCCATACTAGAGGTAATATATAAAGGTTAAGACCATACTAGAGGTAATATAAAGGTTAAGGCAGGTTCCTCTCTCTCTCTCGCTCTCTCTCTCTCTTAACGGTTGTTGTTTGTGTAGAACAACAGACATCAAACAGACAGAGCGCTTGTTTAGGGTGACCATATTTTCAGCCACTCAAACCGGGACGCGAAGCGAAATACTGTTGCCTAAACCTGGGACCCAACGGCCGGGCTACACCAAGCCGTTTTGCGTTTG
Source organism: Nannobrachium achirus (assembly GCF_963921795.1). Classification (NCBI taxonomy): domain Eukaryota; kingdom Metazoa; phylum Chordata; class Actinopteri; order Myctophiformes; family Myctophidae; genus Nannobrachium; species Nannobrachium achirus. Next base: position 57,124,259 of record NC_137826.1, read on the forward strand.
TGTGAACAGAGCTACAATATCATAATATCATGTGATATATATACACACACACACACACACACACACACACACACACACACACACACACACACAGAGAGAGAGAGTGGGAGGGGGTTCAGCATTGTGTGAATAGAGCTATGTACATTGTATCCTAGCTCCTTTCGGAACCCCTCACTCCACTGCTACGCAGCTCCGAGATGGGGTTCCTACTGGTAGCATGCCGGAATCCTGCGGCTGGATCGCCGATCCGCCGTTAGCGAACACTTCTTACCTTTGGTGAACACTCTATCCAAAAAGTGACGGGTCTCTGTTAATCCATAATCGTTTTACTTCTTTAAGGTGGAAGAAACTCGAAGCAAGGGGGTGAAATAAAGTTTTTATATCGCTCAGAAGGTCAGCCGGCTCTGTGTTTTCCCGTGTTTTCCCCGTTGTAGTCTCGCGTGGCTGTGAGCATTTGACCAAATCGCGGAGGCAACAGTCTGGCCACGCGAGACTACAACGGGGAAAACACAGAGCCGGCTGACCTTCTGAGCGATATAAAATTTTTATTTCACCCCCTTGCTTCGAGTTTCTTCCACCTTAAAGAAGTAAAACGATTATAGATTAACAGAGACCCGTCACTTTTTGGATAGAGTGTTCACCAAAGGTAAGAAGTGTTCGCTAACGGCGGATCGGCGATCCAGCCGCAGGATTCTGGCATGCTACCAGTAGGAACCCCATCTCGGAGCTGCGTAGCAGTGGAGTGAGGGGTTCCGAAAGGAGCTAATTGTATCCGTATATATATATGTTTTGTATGGAAACCTGTAGATCAAGTCCGTCCGTCACATGTCGAGCTGAGGCGTGACGCCTCATTAAAAGTTAATAAAGCGTCACTCACATGTCAGAGTGACATGAGACATGATCTGATATTTTATGTCATCAACACACGGCACATCCTTGTCACTTTCATGCCCATATATGGACATCTCTGACGTCATCAAGATTAAGCCCATATCTGGGAAGGCCCATATATGGACATATTGTGTCTGTCCCATGTGGTCTATGAGCAGCAATATTTTGCACTCACTTTGGAACAAATAGCAGCATTTCTTTTTTTTTCTCAGAACAATTTAAATAAATAAAAAAGCTGTATTTAAAATGTTTTTAAAGATAAAAGATAACTGCTCTGTTTATATGAGCAGTAGGTCTAGAGGTCACTCAGTAGTTATGGGTCCAATAGGGTGGTTGTATTTCATTCTCTATTCTTCTTTTATCACAACACTTCACACATGTTACTGCTGTGTTTGCACATTGTTGTATTTCTCCCAGTAGTTATGGGAGTTTTTTTGTTGTTGGTCATGTTTTCAAACTCTCTTTGGGTGTGGTCTGTGTAATCCAGTGGTGTGTTCTACCGTGTAAAGCAAACTATATATCGACACGGTGGGGTCTATGGATTCCTGGCACGTGTACGTCCTTAAGTCCATATATGAACATTTACATATATATGGAGTTACAAATGTGCAGTTGGGTATGTGTATGTCCTTTATCTCCATACATGGAGTTCCAGATGCGTCATTGGGTCGGCCTTGCAGGGAAAAAAAGTGTCTAAAATGTGCCTGAATAATGATATTTTATATTGTACAATATGTAAGTACTTTCATGGTGGAAAATGTAGCTTAGAACCTTGCCAGAGTACTGAGCAGTATTTGTACCAAGCGTGGAACCGGTAGGATAACGGTTTGCTGGAACACTTGCCTCGAAGGCCAGTGGTTGCCAGCCAAAGACTACATCTACATGCCATTGGTGGTCTTTGGGAGTTAGTGATGTTTTCTGTATATGTAAGGTTGCTGAATGATAAACACAAGATCTTTCTACTGGTTATTCCACAGACCACCACAGGGAGAGGTCTACGGTATCGGAAGAAATCTCCTCCAGAAGATATTCAGCGTTGTCAGAGGAACAGCCAGAGATGGATGAGGGACATGGAATGTCTGATGCAAGGATGCAACCTGTAGTAAAGTTGGACAGGATAGGTATGTACTGTTTTATTAACAACCTGTAGTAAAGTTGTACAGGATAGGTATGTACTGTTTTATTACAAGAATTGTTCCTATTAGTCTGACTTGCTGACACATGCTTTAGTTGAAAGTTACATTACGGTGAGTTGATACTTCCATGATGTGTGCTTTATTGAATTCACAACAACCTGTCCTGTAGACTATGTGCTCCCATGAAAAAAAAAAAAAAAGCGCCACCATGAGGCCGATTCTTGCAAAACACATTTTTGGACACTGCTCCTACAATCTTTGCCCTAAAATCACGCAAATTGCTACACAGTATGTCTACACTCATCTCATCAACATGGATCTGTCCCATATAGCGCCACCTTCAGGCCGATTTTTCAAAACACATTTTTGCACACTGCTCCTACAGATTTTGCCCTAAAATCACGCAAATCGCTACACAGCATGTCTACACTCATGTCATCAACATGGACCTGTCCCATATAGCGCTACCTTCAGGCCGATTTTTTTAAACACATTTTTGGACACTGCTCCTACAGATTTTGCCCTAAAAACACACACATCGCACAGTATCTCTACAGTCATGTAATCAAAACGCATCTGTCCCATCTAGCGCCACCATCAGGACGATTTTGGTAAAACAAACTTTTGGCCTATCTCCCGATTAGGGAGTCTTACTGGTATAATGTCCATGTATTTGTTAAAGAATCACAGTGCACAGTGTTTAATTATTTATATCCATAATAGATTTGTACCTTAAAAAACTGCTCTATTGACACGTTTCACATAGATTTAATGTCTTTACTAAATAGTTACTGTATCGATTTTTAATCATTGAATCGAATCGTATTGTATCGCCATGAATGAACCATGTATCGTGCTGCATATCATATCGTTGTTCAAATGAATCTTTATACTCATAGTATTTCTTCTTCAAATATTTCCAGATTTCAGATACTGTCTGCACTCTAATGATCTGTACAAAACTGAAACATGACCATGTCTTGAAGCACATTCTATTAGATGTGAAACAAAATTTGTCCTTTGTTTACTAGTAGTTTGGATGGAAAAAAATATATATACATTTTAAACTATGACACGTTAACTTTCACCAGACATGTCAAGCTTGCGTGGAGGTGGTTCTGGTTCATTATGTCAGGCACTTAGCAGTGTGAGCTGTGATTGGTCTAATTTGGATGTGACATACATTAGATACAGACACATCCAGTTGTAAATGGCTTGGCCTACTAACAGCCTAACTTACTTCCAAAACGGAGTTAACATGTTGATTGATTGATTGATTGATTGATGAACTGATCAATAAATCAATTGTAATACTTTATCATTATACTTTTAAACAGCATGGAGGTACTTTACTGTACCTCTATGTTGTTTGTTATATTTAGGCTAAAACCTTAACACACACATACGTGTTAATGATCCAAATTAAATGTGTTCTATCACCATAATTCATTTTTCGGGTAACCAAACTAAATATGTATCGATTCTGGTTGCCAGACCCACCTGTTCTTATTTAGTAACTGTTTGGTCAGTCCATTTTTGGTACCCAGTGTTCACTATTGTTATTTTGTTCTGTTCCTAGACATCCTGCACGTGGTTGTGTGTGAAGAGGAGGATCCTCCTGAACAGGAGAGGAGCTCCAGTCTGCTCCAGGAGGAACCAGAGTCTCCACACATTAAAGAGGAACCGGAGGAACCAGAGCCTCCACACATTAAAGAGGAACTGGAGGAACCAGAGCCTCCACACATTAAAGAGGAACAGGAGGAACCAGAGCCTCCACACATTAAAGAGGAACAGGAGGAACCAGAGCCTCCACACATTAAAGAGGAACAGGAGGAACCAGAGCCTCCACACATTAAAGAGGAACTGGAGGAACCAGAGCCTCCACACATTAAAGAGGAACAGGAGGAACCAGAGCCTCCACACATTAAAGAGGAACAGGAGGAACCAGAACCTCCACACATTAAAGAGGAACTGGAGGAACCAGAGCCTCCACACATTAAAGAGGAACAGGATGAGATGCTTCAAAGACCAAAGGAGCCTGGTGGATCAATGTTGACATTATTAGCAGTGATAAGTGAAGTTGGAGGTGTCCACACGGGAGAAAAACCTTTCCAGTGTAAAGTCTGTAACAAGAGATTCAGCTTTCCATCTAACCTGAAGAGCCACCAGCGTATCCACACTGGAGAAAAACCTTTCCACTGTAAACTCTGTGACAAGAGTTTCAGTCATTCAGGTACCCTGAAAAGACACCATCTTATTCACACTGGAGAAAAACCTTTCCGGTGTGAACATTGTGACAAGAATTTCCGAGATTCTTCTCAACTGATGACGCACAAGTGTTTCCAGACAGGAGAAAAGCCTCTCCATTGTGAACATTTCGACAAGAGTTCCAGTCAGTCGACTCGTAGAGAAAAACGTTTCCACTGTAAACACTGTGACGAGAGTTTCAGCTTTTCATATCATCTGAAGATACACCAGCGTTACCACCCAGGAGAAAAAACCTTCCAGTGTAAACTATGTAACAAAAGTTTCAAATACCCAGGTAACCTGAAGAAACATAAGTGTACCCACAATGCAGAAAAACCTTTCAGCTGTGGACATTGTGACAAGAGTTTCAGTCAGTCAAATCACCTAAGGAAACACCAGCGTATCCACACAAGGGAAAGATCTTCACCATGTTAATCCTTGTGACAAGAGTTTCAGTCATTTAAGTGCTCTGAAAAGAGTGCATTCACACCAAGGGATAAATAATTCAACAGCTGTATGTTGGCAGGAGGTTGGATAGACGAACGAACAAACAAACATAGTATAGTGCTTTATACTGATCCTGTCAACAGAGGTCTTCCTTTAGGAATTGACTTAGGAGACATTTTCCTGATCCTTTGTTTTTCTTCTTATACAATGCAACGTTACAGAAATTAGTTTTAGATGTTAACACATATGGTGCCAACCCCGAGTTTCCCGAGTTTGTATTGGTACCAACGCTTTTTTTTTATTATCATGTTTTTATTGTACTGGAGCTTCCGAGCATAAGATTTTCACATGTTGTACCCAGTGCATCTAAGTGACCAATAAAGTGAATCTGAATCTGAATCTGTGCCAACCCCGAGTTTCCCGAGTTTGGGCCGTTTTTGAAGAAAATCATTTTTTTTTCTTTCTTTTTTGACCTCTAGAAATGTGTTGGGCATGATCGCGATCGCGAAATTGCATGTTTAACCCCCATACCAACCCATTCTTTCAAACATGGCAGCCATGTTTGTTTACATCTGAAGAAAACATAATGGCTGATAAATCATGAATGCCTGAACGGATTTCCAAGCAGATTTTTTTGTTTGAAAGCTGTGAACAGTGGGCACACACGTGGTGCATCATCTAGGCATGGGCGTGCACGATCCGTGCACTATAAATTACATGGAAGTCTATGGAGACCATGGCATCAAGGGACATTGAAGAGAAAAAAATCATGGCACCTTAATAGTAATTTTGTTTTTTGTTTTTCCCCAAAATATCTGTGTGTTATTAACCTATATTGTTGTATCATCCCACCATTGAAATGAACCTACCAAGATGGCTACACCTTCACTGAAAGGTTTCTCAAGCCATAAATGACCCTTTAAAGTTCACACTATCAAATGTAGGTAGAGCTATTTTCTTTTCTAGATTGTTAGTTTTTATATTATGATTTAATGTGATTTGTACAAGAGTACTCTTTGTACAAGAATACTTTCCCTATGAATGCCTGCCCAATTAACCCAAATTAACTAAAGGAAATAATTTGCGTATATGAATGAAGACAATAGTAGTTAAGCATTAAGTACACTTAATGCAATGTCTTTGATCCTTATTAATAAGTTATATTACATAAGTGGTGTGATGTGATGGCAAATAAAAGCCTATTGAAAGCATGCATACTCACTCATTGATATCACACAAACACATGCATCACAATTTATTATTATAAGGAAGGTTAACCATAACCTATGTTGTTTAAAGGGGCCCCACCATGAATTTCACATTTTTCTTTTCTTTTTTTTTTTCCTTCTTTTTTTTTTGGTCTTTCCAGTGTCTCTTCCAAAATTGTCTTGGATTGGATTGACTCTGTATCGTTCCAATTTTAGCCCAAAGACAGCGCCCCGTTGCCAACAAAGGGCATTTTAGTATTGCATCTGAAATGGCATGGAATTAGAGACAGACAGAACATGAAATTTAAATATCCGAGTGTTTTTTTAAGGCTAAAACCTGTATAAAACCGTATTATGGACCAATATTTATAAATATATATATATATTTTGAAAAGCAGAATTTGTTTTGGAGGCAGGAGTCAGACTACATTTTAGTATTACCATCACCAGATTACAGTTACAGTTACCGTTGTTTCCTGTTGAGATTGACACATTTCCTGGGGCAAGCTGCCCAGATCACACATGTCACACGTGTCCTCTTATGTTTTCACTCTCAAAAAGCGCCTGCATTATAGTGCATTTGAAACTACATTGCAGTGCACATCATGGGGTGATCACTGCTTGCCTCCTGTGAATTGTTTTATTTTACTCATGTTTATTTTCTGTTTATTTCGTTGCTGAGTGAGGTCCGCAGACAAAGTGACGTGAGTGAGATGAAAAAAAAAACTGGGTGAAATGTGCCAATCTCAACAGGAAACATTGGTAGTAGCGAGCAGGAGATGCACACACATCCAACGGTGCAGGATCAAAAATGGAGAACTGAAAAGGAAAGTAGGTCTGCACACCGTCTTAATGCTCCTCAAATAATAACACCTGGAACACTTTTATGCATTATTACTTAAACCATTATTGTATACTTTAACTAATGAAATATAGCAGATATACATTATCTCTGGGCGAGGGGTCCAGAATGAGTGCAGGACTGAATTTATCAAAACCTCTTTGGGAAGCACAACGTATGGGGCACACAAGTGGCAGGTGGTGTCATTACTCCACGCCAATCAATTGTGTGACAGTTTACAGTTTAGACATTTGAGTCATTCCACGAAACCGGTACGATTTGACTTGAGGTCCCTCTAATCCTTTTAGCTGTATTTTATCTATTTGGTCACCAAAATATCTTTGTTATTTCAACAATGTATCTGATTTCCTAATGTCATGCATGCCATGTGGTCTCTTCTTAATCACCACAGGTAGAGTAATTGCCATCTTGAGTAAAAAATCTCAACCCCGTTATCAATGTCAACCCTGTTAAATGGATTATTCCATATAAAAATATTAATTTAATTCCTGAGATGGGAAAATATGTTAGGTAATAATCAGTATAATAAGCAAGATAATATGTCAGATCAATCTAGAAAGAATAATAATAGGGTAGACCACGCACCTAATCAGTAAAAAAAAAAATCTATCTAGCTTCATGTGTGGTCATCGAGGGAAGGGGAGTGTTTCAGTAGTGCTATGTTTATTGTTTTTTTTTTAATCATTTTTATCCCACAATTTTGTAACCCATTTTTTTCACCCAGTGCCAATTGCCTATGTAACCCTGGGCTCTGCTCTCCCTCTGCCGCGCCTGGGGAGACAACGGGCTGACTTCATGCCTCCTTCTATGCATGAGGCGTCCAAGTTGTTTCTTGTCACCTGACAGTGGAGATTTCCCTGGCGTGGACGTAGCGCGTGGAAGGAACACGTTATTCCAACCTGTTCCTTTCCCCTCCATCAGGCGCCCCGGCTGGCGAAGCGCTAACCACTGTGCCACTGTGCCCCCTGGTAGTGCTATGGGTTAAGGTGGAGTCTGAAAAGGTGAGTATTCAGTCCACGGCAGAAGCTAGGGATAGTGGGGCGGTTAACCAAACCAATTGTGCATTTTATGACAGAAGCATGAAACTTTCTACAGTGTTTCTATATACTATGAAGTTTGTTTTCAGACGTGGAAGCACTTCTGAATTGACCTCTGCGGCCCCCGAAATCCAAGATGTCTGTCCAAAAAAGTGTTTTTACCTTTATAACTCCAAATGCATTGATTTTAAGACCAATACATGTATTAAAGTTGAATATAAAATCAGGCATTGCGGACATTTTGGTACCAGGTACGTGTCTGTATCCATTTCAGTTCTTGAGATACAGCATATAGGTACACCTGAGTCTGTAAAAGTACCTATATGTTGTATCTCAAAAACTGTAATAGATACAGACACATACTTGGTACCAAAATATCCGCAATGCCCAACTTTATATTCAACTATAATATGTTTATGGGTCTTAAAACCAATGCTTTTGACGTTATAAAGGAATAAACACTTTTTTGGACGGACATCTTGGATTTCGGGGGCCACCATCTTTGATTTTCAAGTGGCTCGGCTTCTTAAATCAAAGAGTGGCCTCCAAAGATGATGTGTACCAATTTTCACGCTTGTATCACAGAGTGAACGATTGCTCTTATTATTTCCTGTACTATGAGGCAAGTTTACACTTGCCTGTAAGTGGAAACCAGTGCACAAACTGTTCCAAGTATCTGGCCTCAAGAGGTTCTTAAGTTTAAAGCTGGGGGACCAACCTGCCTTCTACCATGTGCCAGCCACAACTCATTGGTGAGGGCTTTGGATACCCTTGTTGATAGTGGATCCTTGGACTGACACATGATGATGAAGACAGCAAGAATCAAAAGATATCACATCTTCCAATAGGAGAATGTTTATGATCTAGTGTCTCTGACAACTGGTGATGTTGATTCAGAAGATACACTGAAGGACCTTGGAAAGCTGCAGTCTGGCAAGAAAATGATCACTTAATTTGTTGGGAACCAATTGGTCACAAAGAATAAAGACTTCCACGACAGCCTCTCCAAAAACATCCTCAAGCCTCTACAGTGCAGAGTGCTCTCACTGCCAGTTCACTATAAGAAAAAAGAGAGCCTGGAAATTGTTCCAGCCCTCAACTTCTCCATAACTTTGGTGAGGATGAAGTACCAAGTACAGCTACTATCTCATTGGCAGTTTGTATGCACACTCTATGCCCCCAACTCAACAGCAAATCAATTCATGCAGTTTCTGTGGCCTGTTTTGAAAACTGAAAGCCAATATTGATACAATGCCGCCAACAAGTGATGCCCTTGCCCTGCACATCATGAGGACCCACTATCAACAAGGGTATCCAAAGCCCTCACCAATGAATTGTGGCTGGCACATGGTAGAAGGCAGGTTGGTCCCCCAGCTTTAAACTTAAAGAGGTGGTGCCATAGTTTTGTACTTTTTCTGTTTTTCATGTGTCTAGGAGGTTGAAAGTACTTCATTAGACCCCCTGATGTGTTTTTTTTTTGAGAAATGATGTATTCTCTTAGTATTTGTTTGTTTTCTCTTGGAGGCTGCCCCTTGTGGTCAAAAGTGTCAGTTAAAAAACACAGATACTAAGTGTGTCACAGTATCAACTCCTCCCCAATTGCCATTCACCCAACACTGTGGGGTGTGGCTATATCAGCTGGGTCACCACCCACCATGCCATCCATGCATACTTAATGAACTGGGGGTGTGGCCACATAAAAACCCAATTTTAACTCTTTCTGTATACTTCAATCATGGCACCACCTCTTTAAGAACCTCTTCAGGCCAGATGGAACAGTTTGTGCACTGGTTTCCACTTACAGGCAAGTGTAAACCAGTGCAGTATAGGGCATTGTCTCTGTCATAAAAGAGGGCTTTACTGAAGTGGAGCATATGGATGTGCCTGTGCAGCTTGGTACAAAAACTAATTTGACAATGAAGAAACTGACAATGAAGAATTAGATCTTGATCAGGAGTCTTACCTCATAGTACAGGAAATAATAAGAGCAATCGTTCACTCTGTGATACAAGCGTGAAAATTGGTACACATCATCTTTGGAGGCCACTCTTTGATTTAAGAATCCGAGCCACGTGAAAATCAAAGATGGCGGCCCCCGAAATCCAAGATGTCCGTCCAAAAAAGTGTTTTTTCCTTTATAACTCCAAAAGCATTGGTTTTAAGACCCATAAACATATTATAGTTGAATATAAAGTTGGGCATTGCGGATAATTTGGTACCAAGTATGTGTCTGTATCTATTACAGTTTTTGAGATACAACATATAGGTACTTTAACAGACTCAGGTGTACCTATATGTTGTATCTCAAGAACTGAAATGGATACAGACACGTACCTGGTACCAAAATGTCCGCAATGCCTGATTTCATATTCAACTTTAATACATTCATGGGTCTTAAAATCAATGCATTTGGAGTTATAAAGGTAAAAACACTTTTTTGGACGGACATCTTGGATTTTGGGGGCCGCAGAGGTCAATTCAGAAGTGCTTCCACGTCTGAAAACAAACTTCATAGTATATAGAAACACTGTAGAAAGTTTCATGCTTCTGTCATAAAATGCACAATACCTTCCATATAATGAGCTTAACAGCCCCACTAGGAGTGAGTCTGTTGTTCTAAGTGTGACAGGGAGTTTATTCCACAGTTTGGGGGCTAGGAGGGAAAATTGTCTTGGACAAGTGGATTTTTGTCCTGGTTTTTTTTTTAGCAAGGGTTCTGTCAGCATCCCTCTGTTGGCTGATCTGAGTGAACAGGTGGGGTTGTAGGGGTTGATCAGGTTTTGGAGGTATGGAGGAACCATACCTTTGGATGCTTTGACCCATAAGTTTGTGCTTCCCAAACATGTGTTCTCAAAGGAAGTTTTCATATTATGTTCAATCCAGCAGTCGTTTGGACTACTTCTGTTTAAACCAGTGGTTATAAAACATTTTCATGTTAAGGTAATTGTCTGCATAATTGTCTCGTTCTTCTGCTATACCACAAAAATGTGGAACGCCTTACCGAAGGTCCTAAAAGAGTGTGGATCACTAGCATCCTTTAAAATCGCCCTGAACAACCACTTAAGCTGGTTGCACACTGCTGCGTTTTTCGGGCAGAATATCGGAGTGAATTTCGGAGCGCGCAAAGAAAAAATTTACCTCACGTTAAGTCAGTCACGTTTGCACACTGCCGCCCGTTTCGCGCACCACTCGGTCCCTTGATCTCGCTATCTCTCTCTCTCCTTGCCCTGAAAAACGCAGCAGTGTGCAAAGACCTTTACAGGCAGCAGCCGTTTGCAACTGGTAAAAACAAACATAGCCCAGCCCTACCCTCCCCCTGACCCTTCTTTGTATTTACCTATTGTACGTTTTTATTTTACTTTTTCTTTAATTGTTTTTTAAAACGTTTTCCCTTTTTTTCCTGGCTATATCTAATGCATAGTACTGTGTTCTATCTGTCTGTCTTTCAATGTTATATAAGATACTTCAATGGTTTCCCATGTGTAGTGAAGTGATACGCGGAAGCGGGGATTGAACCCGGGACTCCCACTCGCCAGTCCAACGCACAACCAGTCGTGCTAATAGGGCTGAGCACGATTAGCAGGGCTGTTGTCGCTGGTTCATGGCTGGTACTAACTGTGGGGGCTACAATCACCCCCCTGATCTTTGGAGCACGCCCTCGCGCTTCACACTTCACGCCGCGGACCGCCGCACGTGATGTGGACCTGTCCCTCACGCGAGGATATCACGCTCCTCATCCTGCCGACAACGCCAGATTGTAGTGATACGCGGAAGCGGGGATTGAACCCGGGACTCCCACTCGCCAGTCCAACGCACAACCAGTCGTGCTAGGGCTGAGCCCGATTAGCAGGGCTGTTGTCGCTGGTTCATGGCTGGTACTAACTGTGGGGGCTACACATGGAAATAAGCTTAGTCTTTTCTAGGATCTCCTTTTAGTAGACCTTGTACCAGTGAACTGTACCGTCATGAAACTGTACCTTTTCCTATGCAAACTTCTAATAGTCTTCAATCAATCAATCAATCAATCAATCCGGCATCCGCATCTGAGAACATTTATGATTTTCAATCCCCATATTATTTAAAAACGTGACACGTTGTGAATTGTTTATCTGCAATTTTTCCATTAGCCAAACTATAGCCTATATGGGCATTGTCTTTTCATTTGGGCTTGTCTCCATATATCTGGTTCCATATATCATTACCCACATAATTAACCTTTCCATCGAACAGGGTCATGTCCCACAGGACTTCAAACTAGCAAAAGTAACCCCCCTGCATAAAAAAGGTAGCAAACTCTAGACCCTGGAAACTACCGTCCCGTTTCCATTCTTAGCTCCATATCCAAAGTCATGGAGAAAATAGTCTACGAACAGATTGCAAGATATCTCGATGAGAATAATCTGATTTACGAGTTCCAATCTGGATTCAGAAAATCTCATTCCACCGACACATGCCTTCTCTATTTGACCGACCAAATCAAACGCGAAGCGGATGACGGCAAATATAGCGGCATGGTCATGATGGACCTCCAGAAGGCATTTGACACCGTAAATCATTCTATTCTGATTGAGAAACTAAAAGCCATCGGTCTTGACAGCGCAGCAGTGAGTTGGATGCAATCTTACCTGGTGGGGAGGGAACAGGTGGTGGAGATTAACGGTACCCTGTCCCCCCCCCCCCCCCCCCCCCCTCCCAGTAAGCTGTGGTGTTCCTCAAGGGAGCATACTGGGACCTCTGTTGTTCCTAATATACGTGAACGACATGGCATCTGCTTGCGACTGCAACCTGTTCCTGTTCGCGGATGACTCGGCTCTCCTAGTCTCGGGCAAGGACCACTTGCAGGTTGAAAAGACACTTAACTCTGAACTAAGTAAGATCTGCACATGGCTTAACGACAACAAATTATCAATTCACCTGGGAAAAACGGAGTCCATCCTCTTTGGATCAAATCATAACCTCAAAAAAGTCGAAAACTTCACAATCAAAGTGGGTGACAAGGTCATAACACGAAAAAACGAAATCTCTTACTTAGGATGCATCCTTGAAGCTAATCTTTCCAGTGAAAAGATGACTTCTAAAGTAATAAATAAAATCAACCAACGAACTCGCTTCCTACAGAGGATCGCCCCGATGGTCAATTTCAACACACTGAAGACCATAACTGGTGCAATAATCCAGCCCCTCTTTGACTACGGAGTCCACGTATGGTATCGTGACGCACCACAAGCCCTGAAAACTAAACTCCAAACAGCCCAAAATAAACTAATTAGGGTCCTGCTTATCCTTCCCTATCAGACTCACCTCACCGCTACTCACCAGTTAAGAGTGGGGTGGCTCAGAGTAGATGACAGAGTACAGCAACTTGCAATGGGCCTGGTGTACAAGATACACTACACCACTATGATACCCAAGTACCTTTCAAAATACTTTATAAACATTAAGGATGTCCATAATTACAACACCAGAGGCAGCGCCACAGATCACTTTCAACCCAGAGTCAAAACCAACAAAGGGTCAAACTCTTTTTTCTGCTATACCACCAAAATGTGGAAAGCCTTACCGAAGGCCATAAAGGAGTGTGGATCACTAGCATCCTTTAAAATTGCCCTGAAAAACCACTTAGGCTACAGGCAGCAGCCGTTCGCAACTGGTAAAAAATGAACCTAGCCCAACCCTACCCTCCCCTGCCCCTTCTTTGTATATACTGTTTGTTTTAGACTTACTGTCTTTTGTTTGTTTTTCTTTACATATCTACTGCATAGTACTGTGTTCTATTTGTCTGTCATTCAATGTTATATGAGATACTTCAATGGTTTCCAGTGGAAATAAGCTTAGTCTTTTCATGGATCTCCTTTTAGTAGACCTTGTACCAGTGAACTGTACCGTCATGAAACTGTACCTTTTCCTATGCAAACTTCTAATAAAGTCTTCAATCAATCAATCAAAGCCTGTTCCTCTCGCAGGATCTGGCAACGCAGCCTGCAATCATGTGACCCGGGCCGGAAGTGAAAATTCCGTGCGGAGGTTTTCTCTACGGCGTGAATCAAAACAAAGAGGCAGCAAAACTGCGCCTGGATTAAGACCATGCTAGAGGTAATATATAAAGATTAAGACCACACTAGAGGTAATATATAAAGGTTAAGACCATACTAGAGGTAATATAAAGGTTAAGGCTATACTAGAGAGAGGTAATAGACGGGTTTCTGGTCGACGTTACACTGATAAAACTAGATGCGTGCGCAGGGTCCGTACCAAAATTAGCCAATGAAACCAGCGCTCCCCAAAACAACAGGTTTGGGGATTGGACGGAATTGATTACATGATACAGTCAGCTGTGCATTTAGTCTCAATGTTTGTAAACAAGAAACCCGTCTATATATAGAGGTAATATATAATAAAGCTATAAGGCAGGTTCTTTCAAGTGAAGACGACGGAGTCTCTCTCTTTTTTAACGGTTGTTTGTGTAGAACAACAGACATCAAACAGACAGAGCGCTTGTTGTTTGTGTAGAACAACCGACATCAAACAGACAGAGCGCTTGTTGTTTGTGTAGAACAACAGACATCAAACAGACAGAGCGCTTGTTGTTTGTGTAGAACAACAGACATCAAACAGACAGAGCGCTTGTTGTTTGTGTAGAACAACCGACATCAAACAGACAGAGCGCTTAATTGTTGTTTGTGCAGAACAACAGACATCAAACAGACAGAGCGCTTGTTGTTTGTGTAGAACAACAGACATCAAACAGACAGAGCGCTTGTTGTTTGTGTAGAACAACAGACATCAAACAGACAGAGCGCTTGTTGTTTGTGTAGAACAACAGACATCAAACAGACAGAGCGCTTGTTTGTGTAGAACAACAGACATCAAACAGACAGAGCGCTTGTTGTTTGTGTAGAACAACAGACATCTAACAGACAGAGCTCATATGGTGGAAAGTGGAAACAATGTCTCCACAGAGCAGAGCTCCTTGGTGTCAGATGGAGGCTGTTAGGAGGTCTATTAATGAACACATGACGTCAGTGGGAGAGGAGATAGTGGAGATACTGTGTGTTTTACAACAACAACACAAGGTTGATGATGTTTGCTGTGAGAAGAAGATGGACGTCAAGGTGTTTGTGTTGGAGCGCCTCAGTGTGGCCGCTCAGTGGATGTGCAGCCTCTTCCAGAGAGAGATGGAGAAACTACACACTGCAGGTTGGTACACAGTACACACACACACACACACACACACACACACACACACACACACACACACACACACCCACCTACTCAATTCAATTCAAATGAGCTTTATTGGCATGAGAAACATACTTTTACATTGCCAAAGAAATGTCAAAATATAATTAAAGAATCACACCTATTGTGAAGTGAGGGTGCTATTAACATCTTAACATGGGTAACTCGAACATAAGGAAATGATTACAAGAGACAAATAACAATTAATTTACCTCACTGGCTGCATCCACAACAATGAAGGTAGCGAGAACAAAATGCCCAAAGAGTACATGAACTTGCCACAAACTTTACCAGCGCCATGCTGCGAACAAACACACGTCCGTCCGTCCGTCCGTCCGTCCGTCCGTCCGTCCGTCCGTCCGTCCGTCCGTCCGTCCGTCCGTCCGTCCGTCCGCACGGACGTGTGCAACACACTGAGCTGCGGGGAAGCCAACCTGCACACCATATATGGCAAGGCAGCCGGAATAGACGTGGAAAGGCAACTTCCGCCACATGACTTTGAGTAGAATAAAGAAATATTAACAATGTAGAAAATAACAAATAAATGACTAAATAGATGCCGTTGGCGGCAGCTACAAGTAGGTCTAGAGGTCACTCAATAGCTTGTGGTCCAATAGGGTGGCTTATTTCATTCTCTAACCTTCTTTTATCACAACACTTCACACATGTTACTGCTGTGTTTGCACATTGTTGTATTTCTCCCAGTAGTTATGGGAGTTTTTTGTTGTTGGTCATGTTTTCAAACTCACTTTGGGTGTATGTAATACAGTGGTGTGTTCTACCGTGTAATGCAAACTATATTCATGGGTTGCATTTGTAGTCCTACACCAGCCATTTTGAGGACCAACACAGGTGTTTTGATTAACGTAGAACATTAGTTCTGTGCCAATCAGACACATTGAACACCTGTGTTGGTCCTCAATATGGCTGGTTTAGGACTACAAATGCAACCCATGAATATGGACATGTTGAGGTCTATGGATTCCTTACACGTGTACGTCCCTGACACGTGTACATCCTTAAGTCCATAGTAAAACAGTAAAAAAATATATACATTTTAAACTATGACACGTTAACTTTCACCAGACATGTCAAGCCTGCGTGGAGGTGGTTCTGGTTCATTATGTCAGGCACTTAGCAGTGTGAGCTGTGATTGGTCTAATTTGGATGTGACATACATTAGGGATGTTCCTAGCGACTAAATTTCACTGACGTGTACATGACAATTTTGAAACCGAATATTCGGATATCCGAAAATTAATTGATGAATTTATTTATTGAGATTAACACGGAGAAAATAGCCAAAATTTAGCACATTTCAATCTATTAGGCTAAACCTCATTTGAAAAAGTATCCAGAGTAGCCTATATGAAAGCCTTTTAATAATAGTTATACTATTGGAATCTGCTCCAAAATAATTAATTACATCACCAGTGATAGACGTAAAACTAAGTAGGTCAAATACCAATTAACTCCCCAGCACACCGCAGCGCAGCTGGACTGACTGGACTCGTCTCGTGAAGCGACCTGCTCATCTCTCATCAATGTTACGTTAAACCATTATTTATGGCATTTGCAGCCAACTTAGTTATGATTGAAACTACTTTCTCCATGTTCTCACCTCAAAATGGATTATTCTTCAGATGAGCGGATCACACTAATGCAGCAGTCAATAGCCTACTCGAGCCGAGGTAACGAGTGATTCACATACAGTCGCCTTTATTGGATTTGATTTCTCCATCAAAGCACTCAGACAAACTCTGTATCGTAGCAAGTTTTACTGCCAGCGTTCAGCGTGCACCCGCTGTGGGTCATTGTGACCACTTACCAAACACCAATTTTTTTATTTATTTTCTATTTAAGAATATACAATTTACAAAATATTCAGGTATTCAAACAGCACAGGTAATAGATAATAAAAACATGACATACAGGAAAGAAAAAAGACAAAAAACAACAGTACAACCATATTATCTTTTTGTTATTTACTAGATCTAGTGATTTGATTAGAAGATTGAATTCCAATTTGAAGTGGGTGAAAATAGGTGGGGATTTGGCGAATTTTTGCTTGTGAATAAAACATTTGGCATTAAAGAGTAATGAAATTAAAAATAAACTCAAATTTGTCATTGTCTGGGTTGCTGTAGTAGCAAATGATGTCCTTGAGGTTAAAGGAATAATTTAGATTGAACAAATTGAAAAAGTGGGCTTCTAGATCTGACCAAAACTTACGAGTGAAAAAAATAAATGGGAAGTTGTTTCTGGAGCTTGATTACAAAATGAACAAGAGGGATCAATGTCAGCATATGTAGAAATTAAGCTATTTGTTGGATAAATGTGGTGTAGTGATTTAACATGCACATCCTTGGCTTTGTTGGATATACAGTATTTATGGGGAAGGAGCCACGCTTTTTTTTCCAGTAAATGTCCAGAATATTAGATCTCCAAAAGAACTTCCCTCTAGGGACAACAGTTTTTATTTTCTGTATCACCTGACGGATGTGACTCTTTGTACATTTTTTGTTCAAGAGATCAATTCCATCCAACATTAAGGAGGGTAGCTTAGTATCCCCTACATTGTAAGACAGATGTTTTTTTTATCAACTGTACAAGACCATTAGGGATAGCATCTTACCAATCACCCATGGTAATTCTTAAGTTGCTCATTTTTATTATAAAGAAATTACATTAATATGGGTGCAAGATGATAATGTTGAATAAAGTTCATATCTCAATAATTACAAATATATTTAATAGAATAACCTAATTTTATTTGCAAACCGAATAGTGGGATCATCCCTGTTTAGTCGGATAATCGAATAATCGCGCACATCACTAACATACATCTTTATATTACAAAAGAGTAAGTGATCTACTTCCGGGTCATGTATCGCTGGGTCATGTATCGCTAACTTAATACCAAACCACTTGGCCAAGATGTACTACATAATTATGTACTAAATATAGCTTAAAAATTCAAACACCCATGTCACCTTTGCAAGATGTCGTTTCCAAACCTCTGTATACAGTTGTATTCGTTATTACCCTCATATTTTGCCTCTGTATAAAATAGCCTCAAGTCGACCCGGAAACAGTTAGCCAAATAGCTAATAGTTAGCTCACAACTTTCCACTTTTCTCTTTCACCTCAAACGCAGTAACATCCGTATACACCACGTCATCGCATCACCAATACTTTTTTCTTTTTTTTTTCAAAACTTTTTTTTTCCCAATTTTTTTTTTCTCAAAAAAACGTTTTTTTCTCAAAAAACTATTTTTTCCTCAAAAAACTATTTTTTCTCAAAAAACTATTTTTTCTCAAAAACTATTTTTTCTCAAAAAACTATTTTTTCTCAAAAAACTATTTTTTTCAAAACTTTTTTTTTTCTTACCCATATTTGGCCACTACACACACCACACTGCCGCAACATGGCGGTGAGGGCCGCGCAGCGGCCTGAACTCTAGACTTTTGCGGCCCAAAGGGCCGCAAACTTCTAGTAGTACATACTTAGTTTAGATACAGACACATCCAGTTGTAAATGGCTTGGCCTACAGTCTAACTTACTTCCAAAACAGAGTTCACATGTTGATTGATTAATTGGTTGACTGACTGACTGACTGACTGACTGACTGACTGACTGACTGACTGACTGACTGACTGATCAATCAATCAATCAACTGTAATACGTTATCGGTCTACTTTTAAACAGCATGGAGTTACTTTACTGTAGCTCTATGCTGTTTATAACCTTAACTCACACATCAAACATATAATTTTCCGAATGTCTGTCTGTCTGTCTGTCTGTCTGAGTGTCTGTCTGTCACAGCGTTTCTCCTCAGTGGCTGCATGGAGCAATTGATCTGAAATCGCATCACCATTAGCATATGAACACACCTGACATAACTGTGAAGCCTGTTTGTCACTTTCACAAATCATATGCTGTATACTAGCATTTTTATGGTGTATCTACTATCTATTCTGCATCTAGCATGAGGCATATCTATTCTGCATCTAGCATGAGGCAACATGTTTAACCAGCGGTGGGTGGGTGTGTGTGTGTGTGTGTGTGTGTGTGTGTGTGTGTGTGTGTGTGTGTGTGAGGGGGGGGGGGGGGGGGGGGGGGGGGGGGTGTTGTCTGCCCCTGTTACAGATGTGTATTTCTTACATTGATGCTCCCACATATTTTCATGGGTAAGGGCTATATGTGTTAATGATCCAAATTAAATATGGGTTCTATCACCATAATTCATTTGTCAGGTAATCAAAGTAAATAATGTATTGATTCTGGTTTCCAGACCCACCTGTTCTTATTTAGTAACTGTTTGGTCAGTCCATTTTTGGAACCCATTGTTCACTATTGTTGTTGTTCTGCTCCTAGACATCCTGCACATGGTTGTGTGTAAAGAGGAGGATCCTCCTGAACAGGAGAGGAGCTCCATTCTGCTCCAGGAGGAACCAGAGCATCCACACATCAAAGAGGAACAGGAGGAACCAGAGCATCCACACATTAAAGAGGAACAGGAGGAACCAGAGCCTCCACACATCAAAGAGGAACAGGAGGAACCAGAGCCTCCACACATCAAAGAGGAACAGGAGGAACCAGAGCCTCCACACATTAAAGAGGACCAGGATGAGATGCTTCAAAGACCAGAGGAGCCTGGTGGATCCATTTTGACATTACCAGCAGTGAAAAGTGAAGTTGATGAAGAAGTCGCTTCTCACTGCTCTGAAGTTGAAGTTGAACTCAAATCTGACTCTGAAGTCACTGAAGACAGTGATGATTGGGGGGAGACAAGTGGAGGTGTCCACACTGGAGACAACCCTTTACAGTGTAAAGTCTGTAAAAAGAGTTTCAGCTTTCCATCTTACCTGAAGGCACACCAGCTTATCCACACTGGAGAAAAACCTTTCAAATGCAAACATTGTGACAAGAGTTTCCGTCGTCCATGTACTCTGAAGATACATCAACTTCTCCACATTGGGGAAAAACCTTTCTACTGTGAACATTGTGACAAGAGTTTCCGTCGTTCAGGTACCCTGAAAAGACACCTTTGTATCCACACTGGAGAAAAACCTTTCCAGTGTAAACATTGTGACAAGAGTTTCCGCTTTTCAAATCAACTGAAGACACACAAGTGTTTCCACACTGGAGAAAAACCTTTCAGCTGTGAACATTGTGACAAGAGTTTCAGCTTTTCATCTCATCTGAGGATACATCAGCGTATCCACACTGGAGAAAAACCTTTCAGCTGTGAACATTGTGACAAGAGTTTCAGCTTTTCATCTCATCTGAAGATACATCAGCGTATCCACACTGGAGAAAAACCATTCAGCTGTGAACATTGTGACAAGAGTTTCAGCTTTTCATCTCATCTGAAGATACATCAGCGTATCCACACAGGAGAAAAACCTTTCCAGTGTAAACATTGTGACAAGAGTTTCAGTCTGTCAGGTGTCCTCAAAAGACACCAGCTTTTCCACACTGGAGAAAAACCTTTCCAGTGTAAACATTGTGACAAGAGTTTCAGTCGGTCAGGTGTCCTGAAAAGACACCAGCTTGTCCACACTGGAGAAAAACCTTTCAGCTGTGAACATTGTGACAAGAGGTTCAGTTATTCAAGTGAGCTGAAAAGACACCAGCGTGTCCACAATGGAGAAAAACCTTTCAGCTGTAAACATTGTGACCAGAGTTTCAGTCGGCCAGGTGTCCTGAAAAGACACCAGCGTGTCCACACTAGAGAAAAACCTTTCAGCTGTGAACATTGTGACAAGAGTTTCAGCTTTTCATCTCATCTGAAGATGCATCAGCTTTTCCACACTGGAGAAAAACCTTTGAGTTGTGAACATTGTGACAAGAGTTTCAGTTATTCAAGTGAGCTGAAAAGACACCAGCTTGTCCACACTGGAGAAAAACCTTTCAGCTGTGAACATTGTGACAAGAGTTTCAGTCAGTCAACTCACCTAAGGAAACACCAGCTTATCCACGAAAGGGAAAACTCTTCACAATGTATCTACTTTGTCCCATTTTAATTGTTTGGTAGTTGTGAAAATATTTGCCAATGCAACCATATAGTTGTCTTGCCTGTTTACAGAGTTGTATTCAGACGGAGATTCCAACATCCTACTTTCTCAAAATTCCTCACCAACCAGCTCGGTGCACCTGTTTCGAATGATATCAACGCACTTAATGCGAAATATTCACGTGTTTTCAGACGCTTCAATGCAGAGGTATCCGTAGATACCGGATACTGGGTATCCCGGTATCTCACAGTGGATGGTTGAGAAAAAAACAATGAAACAGTGGCTTGATTAGTAGTGAAATGTCGACATCTAGTGGTCAACCTCAGAGGTACACAATAATAAAACCTGAGCTGAATCCCAGCATCGAACTAGAGGCCATGGATTCACTGTTCCCCGGTGTAATGCTCCACGCCACAGACCCACCGAGGCGAGCGCTAGCGAGCCGAGTTGCCGCGACGAGCGGTGGGAACGGCGACCAATCCCACTCAGCCGCGTTACCGAGATATGTGCCGTTATGGACAGAATAGTAAATATTCAGTCCCTCACTATCCACGTCTACCCCACTATCCACGTCAAAGATAAATGCACAAAAAAGGAGTCACATCATCCGTTCATTAGCTCAGTCAGTAGAGCACGGATGCAACAAACCCACGGCTTGGGTTCGATTCCCGTGAGGGGAATATAATATCAAGGCGATAGATATCGGCGCATGTGTACATCAAAGTGCACGGAAACAGGATACCCCGTGGATACTCCGTGGATACCCTGTGGATACTCTCTGCATTCAAACGTCTGAGAAATGGTGAAAAAGTCCGATTGAATGCGAAGAGAGCAGTCGAAGCTGGTGCTCGGGAATGGCCGAGCAAAATCATGACGACTGAGCACTGATCTACATCACGTGGTTCTATAAAATCACATTGAAATGAGTGGTGAACATTACAATATTTTACTGTTTTTATAATAAAGTGAACTCATAACTTTCTTAATTGACATGAACAACAACGTGAATGCTATGCACTTGCAATTTTTTATAAATAATCAATAAACCGTTTTTTTTCCGTATCCATTATATAGTGAAGCATGCACCTATTTTACTAGCCTGGGGGCATGTCTCTTCACGACCCCGGTTCTCTAGCGAGGCACTGAGAAACAGCAAGCCGAGATGGGCGCTCGTTTCGGCCAAATGCTGGAGTTGCCTCAGTGTTTGACTGTGGATGTTTTTTTTTTGTTTGTTTTTTTCCTCCCTCCGTTTTTCCCCCTGCCTCTCAATTCATGTGTTCTCTACATCTGCACCAAACAATGACACGACATTGGATTAACTCACCCAAAAGAAGGTAGACAAATGTATTCCACTGGAATTATTTGTTATAAGGTCCTTCACAAACGCGAGGACGCGACGCGCAGTGGCCAATCTACAAGCTCACAATTGTGAGCTTGCAGATCGGCTAGTTTCAAACAGCCACAGTATAAAATAGGGCTAAAGTAGTTAATGTATGTTTTATAATATTATATGTATTTCTGTAGTAACTAAAGCTTTCAAATTAGTTTAATGGTGTATAGTATTTGCCTCAGAGATAGATGTAGTGTAGTAGACGTGAAAGTATTGGAAATATCCAAGTACAAATACCTCAACATTGTAATGAGTACAGTACTTGAGTAAATATACTTGTTACTTTACACATGATGCGGACATGTCCGTGCGTGCAGCGAGCCGCGAGCACAAACAGTCACACAATCAAACAGTCTGCAATGTGTCTCTGCTACTACTGAAGTAGGCTAAAGTACACACAATCAGAGCATTAAACAATTATTTCATTAATCGTTCACTCTCAGTGCAGACTGCAGAGAGTCCTGCAGAAACAGGCAGAGGGGAGGGGGTGACTGTCTGTCTGCTTGTCTGTCTGTCTGTCTGTCTGTCTGTCTGCCTGTCTCACTGACTGAAACGAGCCGAGGCATTATCAGCGCTGCAACGGAACGTAACGTCACGGAAGAGGCGTGGTCCCAAAGTGGAGGGAAGCAGAAGGAAGTAGAGGGTGTAGAGGGAGACACTGATTATGACTTCAAATGTGCCTATGTCTTTTGTGTTTTTATTTGTTTTAAATGTATTTGGACATCCTTAGGGGATCTTTGAGAGATATGCGTCATTATTTAGATAAAGAAAGATTCCTGCTCCCCCTCCTTTAACAGTGTGACAAGAGTTTCAGTCTTTAAAGGGGAAGACCACCCATTTTCAATATTGAAATATGTGTCCCAATCTCCCCAGGAGCCAGTCATTGCAATTTTTTTCATTTTCATTTTTTCATTTCATTTGAAAGCTGGGGATCATAGCTACAAAATGATATATTGGTTGTGGAGATTGACCCAACAGTTTTGAAGATATGGCTTATAGAATGATGCCATGCTGAAATAGTACTTTTGAGATATTCAAGTTTTAAATAAATTTCTAACCTGCAATGACCTGACTCCGCCACATGGGGAGCAATCTTCAATTCAATCTTCAATTCAAAGAAGCTTTATTGGCATGAGAACACAAACGTTTACACAGTGGTGGAAAAAGTACCAACATAATAAAGTAAAGTATCAATTCTGCAATGTAGAATCACTCTGTTACAAGTAAAAGTCCAGAATAAAAAATGTACTTGAGTAAAAGTACAAAAGTATTGGTATCCAAATGTACTTAAAGTACCAAAAGTAAAAGTACAAAATGTTTGAAAATAGCAGATCTACAAGCTCACAACGCGTCGCACCGCAATGCGTTGTGAGCTTGTAGATCGTCTATTTTCAAATAGCCTTGGTATAACATAGGGCTAAAGTGGTTTATGTATGTTTTAAACTTTAGTTATTGCTCTCTAAAAAGATAATGCCACAACAGCATCTCAAGCATTATTGGGCTAAATGTAAAGACGCTACAGTGCGCCAACCGTGAAGCAGTTTAACCAATTTGCTACATACGTCTACACAAACGGTCAGATTACAAAGATAAATTGCTTAGTGAAGGCTCACAGATGTCACCATAGGGTACGCTCCAGCAGAATGTCCCGTAATGATCGTATTATTTAATGAGGAGCATTTTAATCCGATCGGTCGTCGTTTCCTTAAAAAGGTATTAATGTATCTAAGTGCAGTACACCTCGCAACCGATGGGGTCGCATGGCTGAAAAACAACAGAAAATGGCATCTGATCGGATTAAAATGCAGTTTATTAAACAATACGAAAGATACGGGTAATTCTGCTTGAGCGTACCATACTGTGACATCTGTGAGACTTCAGTAAGCACGTTATCTTTGAAATATGAAGGTTTTTGTAGACGTACGTAGCAAATAGGATTAACTGCTCAACACGAGGTTGAAGTGAACATATTACGTGTGCAACAGGGCTAACTGTGCTAAATGTAGCATAATCTGTTTGTGTAACTTCAGTCAGAAGGATTATTTGACCTGATAATAAAACACAATCTACAGGCTTAACCGCCTCGCGTTGTGAGCTTGTAGAAGAGAGCAACAATAGAGTTGGGTCACGTTTTATTTGTTTATAGCCTGCAGCTAGCGCTGCAGCTAGCGCTAGCTAACGCTAGCTAGCGTTAGCCGTTAGCCACTCATAGCCAGTCAACCAGAATAGTCTACTCTAAAGTCAACTTTCCGACGGCGAGTGAACGATTGCATTCCATCCATGTTTTCTTGGCTGTCAATTTATTGTCCAAAAAAACAAACACCCTGAACGTTAGAATTAGATAGTTTAGGACGACACTGATCTATTCAATGCTAAGCTAACTCAGTGACAAAGGAAGCTTCCGCACCGGAGCTTCACAGAAGACAAACGCATACGTCACAGACGCCTCCAGGCATTAACGGATCATTTCACCAGCGTAGAAGAAGAAACAGCGGAAGAACGGCGGAAGAATAATAAATAATAATACACAAAATCATACATTACGTGGTTAATAATTGTTCATTTGGAACACACGTGGCATTAAATTAATGGGATAAATACTGTGGGTTGCTTCGCTAAGTAATGGAGTCCCGATATTACCGCATTTGGCTACAAACGGCTAACAAAGGCTGGCTAGTTAGCATTTTAGCTAATATAAACTGGGAGGACTAACAGAATTATGTACCGATCTCTCACATTAATTAAAAAAAGTCTTATTTACATGCAGAGTTAAGCTCTGGCGTTTAAGTGAAATGTAGCCTAGATATTATGAGATGCTGTTGTGGCATTAAAAAAAAAAGAGCAAAAAAAAAAACAAAAATCATTTTGGCTACAGGGAATAATGACAGTCCCCGAGATGACTAGCTGCTGGGGGTGCTGGGACACATATGTTATTAATATACCTTAGAGGAGTTGTGTGAAAATAGAAAAAAAGTTCCCCCCCCAAAGTACAACTTGATGACATCACACCATTGCACTTTACAATACAAACCCCAAAATCAGTCTTCCAGTTCTAGGCAACACAGAAGGGGGGGGGGGGGGGGGGGGGACTTTTTTTCCACACCAATCCTCTAAGTTATATTGATGACATACAGTAGTTCAATATTGAAAATGGGTGGTCTTCCCCTTTAAGTGCTTTGTAAAGAGTGCATTCACTCAAAGGGAGACATTTAACAGACCCACCCTCCTCTCTTCATTCTCAAACGATACGGAGACGATGTCTGTCGCATATGTGTGATGCCGGCCTACTGATCCTGTCAACAGAGGCCTTCCATTACGACTCGACTTTTGGAGATATTTTCCTGATCCTTTGTTTTTTTTTATTTTTCTTTATATACAATACAACGTTAAAGAAATTCGGTTTAGTTGTTAATAGTAAATGTTTGTTATTTCATTTTGTGTTTTAGCTGGGTATTTCAAAATATCTCGGTGGTATTAACCTATATTGTAGTAGAAAGTATCATCACACCATTGAAATGAACCTACCAAGATGGCTACACCTCCATTGAAAGGTTCCTCAAGCTATAAATTACCCTTTAAAGTTCATTCCATATCAAATGTAGGTAGAGCTATTTTTTTTCTTCTAGATTGTTAGTTTTTATATTATGATTTAATGTGATTTGTACAAGAGTACTCTTTGTACAAGAATACATTCCCAATGAATGCCTGCCCAATTAACCCAATTAACTAAAGGAAATCATTTTCATATGTATTCATTATGAATGAAGACATTAGCTGTTACACTTAATGGAATATCTTTGATCCTTATTAAGTTATATTACTTAATTATTGTGATATGATGGCAAATAAAAGCCTATTGAAAGCATTCATACTCACTCATCATTGATATCACACAAACACATCCACTACGATTTATTATTATGCTATTATTATCAGGAAGGTGAACGATAAGCTATGTTGTTTAACCATGAATTTCACATTTTTCTTTTTTTTTCTTTTCTTTCCATTGTCTCTTCCAAAATTGTCTTGAATTGGATTGACTCTACTCATCGTGTTACCATGCTAATCTTCTCTGTATCGTTCCAATTTTAGCTCAAAGACAGCGCCCCGTTGCCAACAAAGGGCATTGTGGTATTGCATCTGAAATGGCTTGGAATTAGAGACAGACAGAACATGAAATTTGAATATCCGATTGGTTGTTTAGGCTAAAACCTGTATAAAACAGTATTATGGACCAATATTTATAAAAAAATATATATATTTTGAAAAGCAGAATTTGTTTTGGAGGCAGGAGTCAGATTACATTTTAGTATTACCATCACCGGATTACAGTTATAGTTAGTAGCAAGCAGGAGATGCACACACATCCAACGGTACTGGATCAAAAATGGAGATACTGAAAAGGAAAGTAGGTCTGCACACTGTCTTAATGCTCCTCAAATAAGACCTGGAACACATTATTATGCATTATTACTTAAACCATTATTGTATACTTTAACTAATGAAATATAGCAGATATACATTATCTCTGGGCGAGGCGTCCAGAATGAGTGCAGGACTGAATTTATCAAAACCTCTTTGGGAAGCACAACGTATGGGGCACACAAGTGGCAGGTGGTGTCATTAATTACTCCACGCCAATCAATTGTGTGACAGTTTACACTTTAGGCACTTTTAATCCAAAACGACTTACAATAAGCAGGTAATACATCAATATAATAAGCAAGATAATATGTCAGTATATCAACAACAATACAACAAATGCTTAGGAATATCAATCTAGAAAGAATAATACTAACAGGTTGACCACGCACCTAATCAGTAAAATAACGTCTTAAACCTAAAAATGCTATTTAGCTTCATGTGTGATCATCATAGGAACACCTATAGAAAGCACTATGACAAATTGTCACAAAACGTGTTTGTCTCGACTTATGTCAGACAGGTGGTTTCCCATTTATATTATGTATTGTGATGTCAGGTGAAGCTTGACCAATCCTCAGGCTTCCACCACTCCTCCATTGAACTCAATGGATTGTTGTTTTATTTTTAAGTTAATCTAGAAAGAATAAATAAACCGGTGCTGAAATTTGGCACGTTAGAATAAGACAACTCTGAACTCCTGTAAAAAAATTAAAATTAAAAAAAGATTGAACCAGGCTTTCTTTGGTAGTTGGTCTCTGTGCCAACCCTCTGATATAGTTGCATATTTTCCAAAACAATAATAATAATAAAATAATCAATGAATAAAACACATTTGTAATGGCAATTTCCACCTGTGCATTAAGTCACAGGTAGCATGGCAGTGATCCTACACAGTAGACAACAGTGATACACCAGTGTAGATCTTGTTTAGCTTTTTCATCATCTGATTTAACCCTTCACCCAATCAGACATCATGAAAACCCTGATATTGTGACATCACCCTTTCCCCCCACTCTGATTGGCTCCCCATTAGAGTCAACGGCAACCACACTTGCATCTTTCTAGTTGTAGTTGTAATGAACAAATCATTGATATGACATGTCCAGTGTTGGTTCTGCAGTGATTATGTCCTATATGGACTGTCTCTGTGTGATTGTCTGGCTGTGGTCTGCTGCTAAGAACGCTGTGCTCCTGTGTTCTGATGTCCTGATTACTTCTAAAGGGATATTTAACTTAAACACTTTTGTCATTTTATCGTCTAATCAGGCTTTTGGGAAGGTTTTTGAATTTCTTCATTCAGTATTTAGATATTTGATATTTGATTGATTCATTTCCCCCCATTCCCCCCCTTCCAGGAACTTCCTATACAAACCCATTATAACTTCAAACTCCATTTTAACCCATGTTTTTCTTGTGACTCCTGACACCTTCCAAATATGTGAGCAGCCGTGTTTTTTCGATATATATATACACATATATATACATAGATATATATATATATATATATATATATATATATATATTGTTTTTTATAGATTTCTATTAATCTTTTGGGGAAATGAAAATTATTAAATACAATAAAAGATTATAAAAATAAATGAAAAAACGTTATCGAAGTTATAATGGGTTTGTATAGGAAAGTCCTGGAAGGGGGAAATGAATATCAAATATTTAAAGGAGCTATAGTCAACTTTTTCTTGAAAAACGGATGCTAAAATAGCTTATTTTTTTATAAAATATTTTCGAAACATTATTTTTATTTTAGCATCCGTTTTTCAAGAAAAAGTTGACTATAGCTCCTTTAAATACCGAATGAAGAAATAAAAAAATAAAAAAAAAACTTTCCTGGGTTTTCCCAAAAGCCTGATTAGACGATAAAATGACACAAAAGTTTTTATTTTTTTTGGAAAGTAAAATATCCCTTTAAATAACCACCCAGTGCTGTCAAATCTAGAGCTTACTAGGACCTTACTCAACCTCTTAGTTGACCTTGTGCCCGTGATTTGTACTGTCATGAAACTGCACCTTTTTCCGTTGGAAACTTAAATAAATTCTCCAATGAATAAAATCAATACAAAATCAATAAAAAAGACCTGCCACCAAGTGTCCAATAAATAATACAACAACCTAAACAATAATATGCCAACCTCATAATGGCTCCTACTAAAATAATAAGTAGAGACACCAGACCCATTCTGTCATTCTGGGATTCACAATCATCCCCAAACCTATGGGGAATTATATATTATAACATAATTATAACATATTCATCAAAGAAATATTGGCTTGTTAGATTTACCAAATAAGCCACTGCGTTTTTTTTTTGTTTTTTTTACGAGACAGCAATGCTGGTAATAAGCCAACATGGCAACACTGACTGTCATGTAATCTACTATGTATTCAGTGACAGTTGCACCCCTCCTCCACCAGGGGGCGAAATGCACCAAGGCATCAGGTCAACAGTGCAGCGACTGGATCCTTCCTTGCCCATGCGTGAAACACGCAGTGTTGCCATGTCTGCTTATTATAAGTGACTTCGGGCTTTATTTTCTGTAAAGTTCCCTGTAAATATTGGTTAGTTGTTTGTGGGTTGCGAGGTTTTGGGGCCTGTTAAGTGTAGTTGTTTATTTGGACTACTGTTGTTTAAACCAGTGGTTATCAAACATTTTCATGTCAAGGTAATTGTATACGTATCTGCATCTGAGAACATTTGTGATTTACAATTTTTTTTCCTCCCCCATAAGTTTCTTTTGAGGATAGCATATCTAAAAATGGGAAAGTTTGTGAACTTGTAGATCTGCTATTTTCCAACAGCCAAACTATTGATTGATTGATTGATTGATTGATTGAAGACTTTATTAGAAGTTTGCATAGGAAAAGGTGCAGTTTCATGACGGTAGAGTTCACTGGTACAAGGTCAACTAAAAGGAGATTCTATATGCACAGGAGGAAACCATTAAAGTATCTCATATAACATCGAATGACAGATGGATAGATCACAGTAGGCCTACTATGCAGTAGATCAGGGGTCTCAAACTGGCGGCCCGGGGGCCATTTGCGGCCCGCGAGACGATATTTTGTGGCCCCCACCTTAATATTAAAGTTTAATGTTAGTGCGGCCCGCGAGTTTTATATGAACCTCAAAACAGTTAATAATACA
Organism: Nannobrachium achirus; assembly: GCF_963921795.1. Taxonomy (NCBI): domain Eukaryota; kingdom Metazoa; phylum Chordata; class Actinopteri; order Myctophiformes; family Myctophidae; genus Nannobrachium; species Nannobrachium achirus. The sequence goes on from NC_137826.1 coordinate 57,154,322, forward strand.
GTACAGTTAGCAGTACAGTACAAGTTCCATAAGTTAAACACAACTTGTTTACACCAGGGTCCTTGATCATCTTATTTTGTGTTCATAAATAAAAAAAAATACATTTGAGAAGACTGATATGGGGAGATAGATACAGTAGTTGTAAGACTGGTATGAAACTACAGTATAATAATCAAACAAATGAGTGCACATGCACTCATTTGTTTTATTAGTGAATGTGCACGCGCACATGCATGCGCTGCGAACACATGCATGTGCGCTGAGGCTGCGGCCCAGCCTCAGCCAGACTCTGCCTCCAGCGGCCCCAATGTAAATTGAGTTTGAGACCCCTGCAGTAGATAGTCAGAAAAAATAAAAATAACGAAAACTGCAGAAAAAAATATATAGCGTGAAGGTGAAAGGTGAAAGGTGAAGTGGCTACCCATTTTAACAAAACCTTTACCACCACAGCCCGTTCACTGGTCAAAAGACTGGTCGCCCCATCTGGGCGGTATGGTGAAGAATTTGTTAATACATTCTACAAAAAACTGGGCGTCAGTAAAGACAGCTTTAAACTTTCCACAGTGACAACTGATGAAGTGTTTAAAAAATTGAGCGCCCTACCTCAACACAAGGCCACTGGCCTTGATAAAATCCCAGCTAGATTTCTCAGAGATTCAGCCACCACCATTGCTCCAATCATTACCCACATAATTAACCTTTCCATCAAACAGGGTCATGTCCCCCAGGACTTCAAACTAGCAAAAGTAACCCCCCTGCATAAAAAAGGTAGCAAACTAGACCCTGGAAACTACCGCCCCGTTTCCATTCTTAGCTCCATATCCAAAGTCATGGAGAAAATAGTCTACGAACAGATTGCAAGATATCTCGATGAGAATAATCTGATTTACGAGTTTCAATCTGGATTCAGAAAATCCCATTCCACTGACACATGCCTTCTCTATTTGACTGACCAAATCAAACGCGAAGCGGATCAGGGCAAGTATAGTGGCATGGTCATGATGGACCTCCAGAAGGCATTTGACACCGTGGATCATGCTATTCTGATTGAGAAACTAAAAGCCATCGGTCTTGACAGCGCAGCAGTGAGCTGGATGCAATCTTACCTGGTGGGGAGGGAACAGGTGGTGGAGATTAACGGTACCCTGTCCCCCCCCCTCCCAGTAAGTGTAACAGGTTTGTTTGGGAGAGTTGTTACGACTCTATGTTCAGATACCTCTTTACACCAATACAGAGTGAATGACAGACGACTGTATAAAATATATTCCTTTTTATTACAATATCTAAATCATAAATACAAACAACTCATATGCAATAAAGGGTACCCTTTTGGAAACAATAAAATGTAAGCAACCTATTCAATTCATCAATGCAACAACAATAAAACAACAAGCAACATTAGTATAAAACGGTGGGAGGAAAGGGGCAAGGCAAGGTTAAGAATACCAACAGTTCAGTCCGGTCCGGTGGTGATTCCTGTCCGTGTTTTGCGTCTCGCCACGGTAGTGACGAGGCGCACAATATAGTTCAGTCCGATCCGCAAAGTCCAGTGCGGGACCTCCGCGTCGCCGCTCGCCGGCGTCCTGCACGCAGCTGCTCCGCTGTAGGAGGAGGAGGAGAACGGTACAATAAGTGACAGCCCTTTAAGCAACCGGCACTTTCAAACTGTACAAACACACGCACGCTGGCGTGATCACTTTCCTTTATGAGGAGTAATGTAGGCCCATCAATAAATCTCAGCCACTGCTGCTCTGCCCGTCTGCCGTCGTCACGTCACTCGTCTGGCCCAGCAACACCTCGGACACACAACAGGACTCGAATCACTCTCCACAATAGTGCTCATAAAGAGCCTTTTAAACACGCCAGAGATGGAAAATAGTTACTTTCCTTTATCTGGACAATAGAGAGCGTTGAACACTGCAGATATCATCGGCGATGGGAACTGGAGGAGACGGTCGGACCCACGGCTCGGTGAGGAGTGAAGTTTGGTCTGGTCCACTGGTACAGCGTGGAGAATAGAAGTTCTTGCCTACGACAAGTAGGGAGAAGAGAAGCGGCCACAGCGTGTGACCGACGGCAGCGGCAGCAGGAGTCTGTCTGGGTGGTGAGCGAGCCAGAGGTAGGAACTGACGTTGCTTTTATTAGGGCGTGAGTTTTCACTGGCGAATGAATGCCTTGCTTTCTGTCCCGTGTCTGAGACTCTGCACACGGCTCTGTCGTCACACCTGACAGGTAAAGAATATACTGTGGCATAAAAGTTCATTGTCCATCGCTGTCATAGCGCACAGTACACGTCAAAATATAACACAGAAATCAATAAATGATAATCAAAATCACAGCAAACTATAATAACTCCCAATATAAAATAACCAAGTCAGAATGCTTAACATTGGCCCGGTGCATTATCTGTGACACTTAAGGCATTATTCATCCTATGACACACCTCCCCCCTTTGTCAGTTGTCGTCCCGACAACTCTAATCACCAAACCTGACTGGAGGCCTACCCCTCGTGGATCTCTGTGACCTTCGCAGAGGCTCTCCCTGACCTTGCTCCCGTCTATCAGCTGGGGCTATAGGTTGGTTTGCCTGGTCACCTTCTCTCGGACCTGTAGATGCTGTGGGCACAAAGGTCAGAGGTAACAATATTGGCCTATAATTAAGAACATTCGGATACGAGGGGCCAATTGTTTCAGTCTCTGGGGCTTGTTGTACCACTTCGGGGGGATTGAATGGACATGGTCGAAGGTGGTTCCGATGGATCGTCCTAACGGGTCCTTCTTTTCCTTCCGGCCTGATCTGGAAGACCGGCACACCAGGGCGTGATTGATCGAGGACAACATAAGGTTGAGGCTGCCAATGGGGTGCCAGCTTACCTTGCTCTCTGCGGCGGAAGTTACGCAAGAGTACTCGCTCTCCAGGCAACAAGGGGAGGTGTTTTGCTCTCTCGTCGAACCTGTCCTTGTCCCTCATTCTGTTTTCTCTCGTCTTAGCTGCCACCTGTTTGTAGACTCTCTGGAGCGTCTGGCTATGTTGGTGAACCCAGCCCTCTAGGTCATGTCTTTGGGGCAGTGTTGGTGCTCCTACAGCCGTCTCCACCGGCAGGCGGGCATGTCGGCCAAACATGACATAGTGTGGGGTCATTCCGGTGGTCTCGTGGGCGGTATTGTTGTACATCTGAAGCAGAGTAGGCAAGTGATCTGGCCAGTGTGCTTGGTCTTCCTGACTCAGTGATCCTAGGAGGGACAAAAGGGTCTTATTAAACCTTTCACAGGCGCCATTTCCCTGAGGCCTGTAAGGTGTGGTTCGGATCTTTGAGCATCCGTAGAGGCTGCACAGCTGCGCTACCAGGTTGGACTCGAACCCCGCCCCCTGGTCAGACAAGATGCGTTCCGGGCATCCCCAAGCCTGGATGAGGTGGCGCCAAAGGACACGGGTCGTGGTGGCTGCCGTCTGGTCCTTCGTAGGAATGGCCCACCCATACTTGGAGAATAAGTCTGTTATGACCAACAAATACTGGTACGTGTCGCCGTGCCGGCCGAGAGACAAGTAGTCGATGGAAACGGTTTCCATAGGGTAAGAGGTGAAGATGGGGACCAAGGGTGCTCTTACTTCTGGGCCTCGTTTCTGTTGGACACAGCTGGCACACTGGGACGTCCATTCCTGCAGGTCAGTGGCCATCCCTGGCCAGTAAAAGTTCCTCCTCATCAAGGCTTCCATTTTGGCCACACCCATGTGGCCGGAGTTGTGGTACTTCTCCCACAGCTCTTTGGTCTTGCTTGAGGGTACCACGGTTTGGGAGAGGTTCAAGCCTGTATTGCGCTCCTGGGCTGTCCTCTTCAACACCCCTCCCCGGATGTGTAGGCGGCTCCATTCTCTCAAGAGGCGTCTCACCTCGGGGAGGCTGTCCTTCCGCTCGTCCGCTCCTGGGAGACGTTCTTCTGCAACCCACGCCTTCACTTGGGCCAGGGTTTGGTCTCCCTCCTGCCAGTCTCTCCACTGGTCTTCCGTGTCGGGGGTCGTCTCCGACTCTACTGCTCCGGCCGCAGCTTGAATGAATCCAGTCTCCTGTGGTAACCTGGACAAGATATCAGCGTTACGGTTGGCAGTACCTGGGCGGTATTTCAATTCAAAGTCAAAATTTGCAAGCTGGGCTGCCCAGCGCTATTCAAGGGCACCTAAGCGTGCTGTGTCTAAGTGCACAAGGGGGTTGTTGTCAGTAAAAGCCAGGAACTTATTGCCCCACAAGTAGTCCTTAAACTTTTCTGTAACAGCCCACTTGAGGGCCAAAAACTCTAGTTTAAAGGAACTATAGTTTTGGTCATTTCTCTCTGTTGGGATTAAGCTTCTGCTGGCATAAGCAATTACCCTTTCTTTGCCATCCTGTACTTGCGATAACACGGCCCCCAAACCCCCTAGGCTAGCATCAGTGTACAGGTTAAAAGGCTTAGAGAAGTCTGCATAGGCTAAGACTGGAGCACTCACCAAAGCAGTCTTCAGGGCGTCGAATGCGATCTGGCAGTCCGGTGTCCAGTCAACACTTCTCCCTTTCTGCAACCCTGCAGTGCCTACTAGGAGGGCATTAAGGGGTGCAGCTACCTTGGAGAAGCCCTTTATATACCTCCTGTAGTACCCCACGAACCCTAGATATGAGCGAACCTGACTGACGGTTGAAGGGATGGCCCAGTCCCTTACAACGGCCGTCTTCCCAGGGTCAGTGGAGATTCCATCACTGGAGATTACATGGCCGAGGTAGGTGACCTTCCTCTGGAACAGGTGGCATTTCCGTGGTTGTAGCTTCAGGCCATGGGCTACCAACTTTTTGAAGACCTGCTCCAGGTGTTCAATATGGGTGTCAAAATCTGGTGAGTAGACTATGACATCGTCCAGGTAGATTAGGAGAGACTCATTCACCTGTCCGCCCAGGCATCGCTGCATCAGAAAGTTGCAGGCGCCTGGAAAGTTGCAGGCGCGTTGCATAGGCCGAAGGGCATCCTCTGGAACTCATAGAGGCCCATGGGGGTGGTGAATGCAGTCTTCTCTCGGTCCTTCGGGTCCACGTCTACCTGCCAAAATCCACTGGCGAGGTCGAGAGTAGAGTACCAGGCCGCTTGTTTTAGACTGGTGAGGGACTCTTCTATCCTGGGTAGGGGGTAGGCGTCCTTGTGGGTGAGGGCGTTGAGCTTCCTGTAGTCTACGCAGAAGCGCCAAGACCCATCTTTCTTCTTCACGAGGACAATTGGCGCTGCCCAAGGGCTGGAGCTTTCCTTGATGACATCAGTGTCCAACATGTTTTGGAGGAGCCCTCTCAGCTCTGGATACAGGCTCGGTGGAATCGGCCTGTAGCGCTAAGGGGTGCACCTTCAGGGTGTAATGCATTTTCATCTTCCATTCTGCTCTGTATGGTGTGAAAGAGGTATCCTGCCGACAACGCCACTTATGTAACAGGTTTTTAGGGGAGAGTTGTTACGACTCTATGTTCAGATACCTCTTTACACCAATACAGAGTGAATGACAGACGACTGTATAAAATATATTCCTTTTTATTACAATATCTAAATCATAAATACAAACAACTCATATGCAATAAAGGGTACCCTTTTGGAAACAATAAAATGTAAGCAACCTATTCAATTCATCAATGCAACAACAATAAAACAACAAGCAACATTAGTATAAAACGGTGGGAGGAAAGGGGCAAGGCAAGGTTAAGAATACCAACAGTTCAGTCCGGTCCGGTGGTGATTCCTGTCCGTGTTTTGCGTCTCGCCACGGTAGTGACGAGGCGCACAATATAGTTCAGTCCGATCCGCAAAGTCCAGTGCGGGACCTCCGCGTCGCCGCTCGCCGGCGTCCTGCACGCAGCTGCTCCGCTGTAGGAGGAGGAGGAGAACGGTACAATAAGTGACAGCCCTTTAAGCAACCGGCACTTTCAAACTGTACAAACACACGCACGCTGGCGTGATCACTTTCCTTTATGAGGAGTAATGTAGGCCCATCAATAAATCTCAGCCACTGCTGCTCTGCCCGTCTGCCGTCGTCACGTCACTCGTCTGGCCCAGCAACACCTCGGACACACAACAGGACTCGAATCACTCTCCACAATAGTGCTCATAAAGAGCCTTTTAAACACGCCAGAGATGGAAAATAGTTACTTTCCTTTATCTGGACAATAGAGAGCGTTGAACACTGCAGATATCATCGGCGATGGGAACTGGAGGAGACGGTCGGACCCACGGCTCGGTGAGGAGTGAAGTTTGGTCTGGTCCACTGGTACAGCGTGGAGAATAGAAGTTCTTGCCTACGACAAGTAGGGAGAAGAGAAGCGGCCACAGCGTGTGACCGACGGCAGCGGCAGCAGGAGTCTGTCTGGGTGGTGAGCGAGCCAGAGGTAGGAACTGACGTTGCTTTTATTTGGGCGTGAGTTTTCACTGGCGAATGAATGCCTTGCTTTCTGTCCCGTGTCTGAGACTCTGCACACGGCTCTGTCGTCACACCTGACAGGTAAAGAATATACTGTGGCATAAAAGTTCATTGTCCATCGCTGTCATAGCGCACAGTACACGTCAAAATATAACACAGAAATCAATAAATGATAATCAAAATCACAGCAAACTATAATAACTCCCAATATAAAATAACCAAGTCAGAATGCTTAACATTGGCCCGGTGCATTATCTGTGACACTTAAGGCATTATTCATCCTATGACATAAGCTGTGGAGTTCCCCAAGGTAGCATACTGGGACCTCTGTTGTTCCTAATATACGTGAACGTCATGGCATCTGCTTGCGACTGCAACCTGTTCCTGTTCGCGGATGACTCGGCTCTCCTAGTCTCGGGCAAGGACCACTTGCAGGTTGAAAAGACACTTAACTCTGAACTGAGTAAGATCTGCACATGGCTTAACGACAACAAATTATCAATTCACCTGGGCAAAACCGAGTCCATCCTCTTTGGATCAAATCATAACCTCAAAAAGGTAGAGAACTTCACAATCAAAGTGGGTGACAAGGTCATAACACGAAAAAACGAAATCTCCTACTTAGGATGTATCCTTGAAGCTAATCTTTCCAGCGAAAAGATGACTTCAAAAGTAATACAAAAAATCAACCAACGAACTCGTTTCCTACAGAGGATCGCCCCAATGGTCAACTTCAACACACTGAAGACCATAGCTGGTGCAATAATCCAGCCCCTCTTTGACTATGGAGTCCACGTATGGTATCGTGACGCCCCACAAGCCCTAAAAACTAAACTCCAAACAGCCCAAAATAAACTAATTAGGGTCCTGCTTAACCTTCCCAATCAGACTCACCTCACCGCTACTCACCAGTTAAGAGTGGGGTGGCTCAGAGTAGATGACAGAGTACAGCAACTTGCAATGGGCCTGGTGTACAAGATACACTACACCACTATGATACCCAAGTACCTGTCAAAATACTTTATAAACGTTAAGGATGTCCATAATTACAACACCAGAGGCAGTGCCACAGACCACGTTCAACCCAGAGTCAACTCAAAGAAAGGGTCGAACTCGTTCTTCTGCTACACCACAAAAATGTGGAATGCCTTACCGAAGGCCATAAAGGAGTGTGGATCACTAGCATCCTTTAAAATTGCCCTAAAAAACCACTTACAGGCAGCAGCCGTTCACAACTGGTAAAAACCTAGCCCAACCCTACCCTCCCTGCCCCTTCCTTGTATATACTGTACATACTGATTGTTTAGACTTACTGTTACCTGCCCCTTCCTTGTATATATTGTATATACTGTACTTACTGATTGTATAGACCTACTGTTTTCTTTTTTTCTTTACATATCTACTGCATAGTACTGTGTTCTATTTGTCTGTCATTCAATGTTATATGAGATACTTTAATGGTTTCCTGTTGAAATAAGCTTAGTCTTTTCATGGATCTCCTTTTAGTAGACCTTGTACCAGTGAACTGTACCGTCATGAATCTGTACATTTTCCTATGCAAACTTCTAATAAAGCCTTCAATCAATCAATCAATAGCCTGTACAGTAGATATTTACAATAGAAGGGTCAGGCTGGGCTAGGTTTGTTTTTACCAGTTACGTGTGGCTGCCGCCTGCCTGTAGGTGTTTTTTTCAACCACAGCCTAGTCTTTTCATTTGGGCTTCTTTTCATAGATCTGGTTGCCTGTTCCTCTCGCAGGATCTGGCAACGCAGCCGGAACTCACGTGACCCGGAAGTGAAAACGCCGTGTGGACTGCAGATGTTTTCTCAACGGCGTGAATCAAAACAAAGAGCTATCAAAACTACGCCAGTGTTAAGGCGAATCTCCGCTCTCAAACTACCAGCCTCACGTCAGTGGCGACGCTGCTCTGCTAGCTGGGAGCTGTCTATTAGTAACTTATACTTTATTTTATATCGTAAAGGTTGGGGCAGCTTCTTTTAGGTAGAGACGACTAGGCTCTCTTTTTTTTAGCGCTTGTTGTTTGTGTAGAACAACAGACATCAAACAGACAGAGCGCTTGTTGTTTGTGTAGAACAACAGACATCAAACAGACAGAGCGCTTGTTGTTTGTGTAGAACAACAGACATCAAACAGACAGAGCGCTTGTTGTTTGTGTAGAACAACAGACATCAAACAGACAGAGCGCTTGTTGTTTGTGTAGAACAACAGACATCAAACAGACAGAGCGCTTGTTGTTTGTGTAGAACAACAGACATCAAACAGACAGAGCGCTTGTTGTTTGTGTAGAACAACAGACATCAAACAGACAGAGCGCATGTTGTTTGTGTAGAACAACAGACATCAAACAGACAGAGCGCTTGTTGTTTGTGTAGAACAACAGACATCAAACAGACAGAGCGCTTGTTGTTTGTGTAGAACAACAGACATCAAACAGACAGAGCGCTTGTTGTTTGTGTAGAACAACAGACATCAAACAGACAGAGCGCTGGTCGTTTGTGTAGAACAACAGACATCAAACAGACAGAGCTCATATGGTGGAAACAATGTCTCCACAGAGCAGAGCTCCTTGGTGTCAGATGGAGGCTGTTAGGAGGTCTATTAATGAACACATGACGTCAGTGGGAGAGGAGATAGTGGAGATACTGTGTGTTTTACAACAACAACACAAGGTTGATGATGTTTGCTGTGAGAAGAAGATGGACGTCAAGGTGTTTGTGTTGGAGCGCCTCAGTGTGGCCGCTCAGTGGATGTGCAGCCTCTTCCAGAGAGAGATGGAGAAACTACACACTGCAGGTTGGCACACACACACACACACACACACACACACACACACACACACACACACACACACACACACACACACTACTACTACTCAATTCAAATGAGCTTTATTGGCATGAGAAACAAACTTTTACATTGCCAAAGACATGTCAAAATATAATTAAAGAATCACACTTATTGTGAAGTGAGCAGTGCTATTTATGAGTTAATTTCATTAAGCGTCCCGCAAACCTTGATCTATGTGACCCTGGGCGTACAACACACTTTGGGTGCTTTGTAGGACAGATGTAGGACAGATGTAGGCCAGATGTAGGACAGGTGTAGACCAGATGTAGGACAGATATAGGACAGATGTAGGACAGATGTAGACCATATGTAGGACAGATATAGGACAGATGTAGGACAGATATAGGACAGATGTAGGACAGATATAGGACAGATGTAGGACAGGTGTAGACTAGATGTAGGACAGGTGTAGACCAGATGTAGGACAGGTGTAGACTAGATGTAGGACATGTAGACCAGATGTAGGACAGGTGTAGACTAGATGTAGGACAGATGTAGGACAGGTGTAGACCAGATGTAGACCAGATGTAGGACAGGTGTAGACCAGATGTAGGACAGATGTAGACCAGATGAAAATGTATCCGTGAGGCGTGACGCCTCATGTCACGCTGAGGCATGATCTGATGTCTTGATGACTTCAGATCCCTGATGTCATCAACACACGACACGTCCTTGTCCCTTTCATGCCCATATATGGACATCTCTTATGTCATCAAGATTAAGCCCATATCGGGGAATGCCCATATATGGACATATTGTGTCAGTCTCATGTGGTCTATGAGCAGCAATATTTTGCAGTCATTTGGAACAAATAGAAGCATTGTTTTTTTTTGTTTTTTTTTTCAGAACAATTTAAATAAATAAAAAAAGGCATATTTAAAATGTGTTTAAATGTAGCAGCTCTGTTTATGTGAGCAGTAGGTCTAGAGGTCACTCAATAGTGTGTGGTCCAATAGGGTGGTTGTATTTCATTCTCTAGCCTTCTTTTATCACAACACTTCACACATCTTACTGCTGTGTTTGCATATTGTTGTATTTCTCCCAGTAGTTATGGGAGTTTGTTGTTGTCGGTCATGTTTTCAAACTCTCTTTGGGTGTATGTAATCCAGTGGTGTGTTCTACCGTGTAACGCAAACTATATATGGACACGCCACGACACGGTGGGGTCTACGGATTCCTTACACGTGTACGTCCCTGACACTTGTACGTCCTTAAGTCCATGTACGTCCTTAAGTCCATATATAGACATGTACTTATATCCATATATGGAGTTACAAATGTGCAGTTGGGTACGTGTATATCTTTATCTCCATATATGGAGTTCCAGATGTGTCACTGGGTCGGCCTTGCAGAGAAAAAAGGTGGCTAAAATGTGCCAGAATAATTACATTTTATATTAATTGTACATGTATTAACGGTCCGGTTTGCTGGAACACTTGCCTCGAAGGCGAGTGGTTGCCAGCCAAATCTACACGCCATTGGTGGTCTTTGGGAGTTAGTGATGTTTTCTGTTTATGTAAGGTTGCTGAATGATAATCACAAGATCTTTCTACTGGTTATTCCACAGACCACCACAGGGAGAGGTCTACAGCATCGGGAGAAATCGCCTCCAAAAGATATTCAGCGTTGTCAGAGGAACAGCGAGAGATGGATGAGGGACATGGAATGTCTGATGCAAGGATGCAACCTGTAGTAAAGTTGGACAGGATAGGTATGTACTAAAGCAATAAGCCACAAGAGGCGAGTGGTTACCGGGGGAGTACCGGCTGAGAGGGTCGGAAACACTCGGCTGCGCCTCGTGTTTCCCAACGCCTCTCAGCCGGTGTATACTCCCCCGGTAACCACAAGCCTCGCGTGGCTTATTGCTTTTCTAAAATATTGCAACATGAAAATAATAGCATTGCATTATTTAAAGAAAAAAGTACACTTCTCCGCCACCAGGGAGAGACATGTCCTTGCGTTTACCAGCCACAAACGGGACTTACGGAAGCCAGTGTGTGTTTACAAAGTCACGTCATTCTTTTTTTTTTTGCCAAAAAAATAGGGAAACAACACTTGTGTTATATCAGTCTCATGTTAAGTAGTTAAGAACCATATTCGATCCATTCACATGTTTATTTTCATCCAGATTTAGCTGCTATGTGGGGGTGAACATCACATCAAAAACGCTAGCATAGCAACCTAAGCTAAACAGCCGAGTGGTGCCTGGAGAATAGAGGGCGCTTGTTGCCTTAACAAGCCCCGCCCGGAGCCATTCAGTCACTGTCCTAAGCATGCGGGTGGTGCTTAGAAGCACCCGCACGGCAGGATTTGAGAGGAAATCAAACGCTCGCTTCTCTAGTTCAGCCTCACGGCACAGTGGAAAGAAATAACGCACCTGGCTTTGATATAAACTGATTCAAGGTATGGGTTACAGTCTCAGGTATACCATGGCAACCAGCCAATCAGAATCAAGGAATGGAACTAGACGTTTTAGAATGTTTATTAACAAACTGTAGTAATGATGTACAGCAGGGTTCCCCAATTAGTTTTCCCCAAGGGCCGAATTATGTCTAGGATACCAAGCCGAGGGCCACAGCATTGCAGGGGGTGGTGGCGGCGTTCCTGCTACTCCAGCAACAGTTAAGATATACTAGTGCAGTGTTTCGTAACCACTGTGCCGCGGACCTTTGGTGTGCCCTTTGAAATTTGACAGTGAAGTCACAATTTAAGGACTTTTAAAACCTGTTTTATTACCTCAAGAAAGAAAGTAAAATGGACCATTACTGCATCAAAAATAATCAACAAACTATATAAAAACTGGTTAAACATTGGCCAAATTGTAAAATAATATAAGAAAGAGGCAAACATTTTGGAAATAGCCACACACTCCATATATCTGTGTGCCCTGGGATCTTTTGGCTATGGAAAGTGTGCCCTGGAGGAAAAAAGGTTGAGCAACACTGTTGCTGCTCTTATAGGGTGTGCCAAATGTAGTAATAAGAGCGGCCATTTCTTGGGTAAACACAGCCTTACACAGGTGTTCTGATTACTATAGCACTAGACTATAGCATTAGTTCTATGCAATCAAACAATTGAAACACCTGTGTTTTGACCCAAGAAATGGCCGCTAAGGACTACAATGACGTAGCCGCTGGCACACACTATACCACCATTATAATTATTATGAGAAATGCACTCCTAAAAGTTTGAACAAAATAAGTTAAAAAACAATTAACCAGTCTGCATGAAAAGTATGCATCTGTATTACAGCAGCTAGTTGAACAATGCAGAGACATGATTGCCTTCCTTTGATTCATTAACGAGGGGCCGTCAACTACTTATTGGCAACACCTGCCAGCTGGACACAGACACACACACTGTATTTCTCATTTCTCCAATATGATTTAAAATGATTAAGGATTACTGTGATTATGGTAAGCTTACGTTTCACATCGCACTCTTCATACCTGTAACTTTCACTATTCCCCGAATGTTTTTTTTTTTTTTGCTGGGGTTAGTGGGGGCCGGACAGAACCCCCCCCGCGGGCCGCAAATGGCCCGCGGGCCGCCTATTGGGGAAGCGTTATTAGGATTCACGCCGCAGCTCCAGGCGGAGCCGCTCGTTTCGTGTCTCCAGCGTCGGCATAGTTTTACTGAGGTTATGTTCAGGGTTAGGGTTAGAGTTAGGCATAGTTTTACTGAGGTTATGTTTAGGGTTAGGGTTAGAGTTAGGCATAGTTTTACTGAGGTTATGTTTAGGGTTAGGGTTAGAGTTGGGCATAGTTTTACTGAGGTTAGGTTTAGGTGGTCATCCCACCCGGCACCTCCGCACGGTGCAAAAGAAGCGCTCCCTAGCTCCGGTTCAGCCAATCAAAAGCGTCCATGAAGCGTCCATGGGCGGGGTTTGCCTGGAGCTGCGGCGTGAATCCTAATAACGCATTGGGGAACCCTGATGTACAGGATAGGTATGTAGTGTTTTATTAACAACCTGTAGTAAAGTTGGACAGGATAGGTATGTAGTGTTTTATTAACAACCTGTAGTAAAGTTGGACAGGATAGGTATGTACTGTTTTATTAACAACCTGTAGTAAAGTTGGACAGGATAGGTATGTACTGTTTTATTAACAACCTGTAGTAAAGTTGGACAGGATAGGTATGTACTGTTTTATTAACAACCTGTAGTAAAGTTGGACAGGATAGGTATGTAGTGTTTTATTAACAACCTGTAGTAAAGTTGGACAGGATAGGTATGTACTGTTTTATTAACAACCTGTAGTAAAGTTGGACAGGATAGGTATGTACTGTTTTATTAACAACCTGTAGTAAAGTTGGACAGGATAGGTATGTACTGTTTTATTAACTCATTTGATGCCTTTTCTAAATGGCCGCCAAGTTCCAGGATGCCATTCCATGTAATTTTTAGTGCACGGATCAATTTTTTGTGCACGGATCGTGCACGCCCATGCCTAGATCATGCACCATATGTGTGCACAATGTTCACAGCTTTCAAACAAAAAAATCCGCTTGGAAATCCGTTCAGGCATTCATGAGATAGAAGCCATTGTTTTCTTCAAATGTAAACAAACATGGCTGCCGTGCCATTTTGAAAGATGTGGTTGGTATGGGGGTTAAACATGCAATTTCGCGATTGTGATCATGCCTACTACATTTTTAGAGGTCAAAAGAAACAATTCTTTCTTCAAAATGGCTGCCAACTCGGGAAACTCGGGCTGTGGCAGCCTGGAACTACTGTAATAAACTCCGGGAAACTCGGGAGGGGGCAGCAAATGAGTTAACAACCTGTAGTAAAGTTGGACAGGATAGGTATGTACTGCTTTATTACTAGAATTGTTCCTATCCTATTTCTAACCTATTCGCCATTTCATAATTACTCTTGCCTTTCATTCAAAAGGATTTTATACCAATCCTATCGATGTGAGTTATGCAATAGGCCTATTCAGTCAGTTCAATTCATACTGTCTAATCTATTCACATTTCTATTTACATACAAACCTGTAAGTTGACAAAGTAGGCAGGTTATGTATTCAGTCAGTCTTGTCCGTTTTTTTTTTTTTTTCTTTTTTTCTCTGCGTTCTGCAATTGCAACTCAGGTTCTATCACGTCTTTCCAGAAAGCCTCTGCCTTTACATGATCCGTGAATCTCTTTGATTCTTCTTTGTGGGTTATGAATATGATCAGCGTGGCCGGATGGATTATTCCTTGTTTCGCATTTGCTTTCCATAGTTTTTCTCTTACTTTTCGTAAACTTGCTCTCTGTTTAGCCATTTCAGCCGCCTGGTCCGCGAAGATCCTCGGCTTCATTCCACGCACCTCCATCACGCCGTTCTTCTTGTTAACAATCTTTTCTTTCACCGTGTAGTCCTTCATCGTTACGATCATGACTCTGTTTCGCGATTTCACCACAGGTCCCACTCTATGAGCCACTTCAACCTCCGGCGCCAGCGATAGTTTGTCTTTAAACATTTCCTCCAGGAGTGATGCCATGTAGCTTGTGGGATTTCCCTTTTCTATAGCAGAAGTGAGGCCAACCACTTTTATTTTGAATCTTTTACTGTAGCTTTCCAGCCGCTCAGCCTTGTTTTTTAATTCATCATTCTCCTTTCGGAGTAGTTCATTTGACTGCTCCAGGGCTACAAGGCGAGCGTCCATAGTATTCAGTGTTTCCTCAACTTCTACAAGTTTGCTGTTGCACTCAGAGATATCGGTCTTTAGAGTGTCAAGCTGTGGTTGCAGTTTGTCTAACACCGCATTGATTTCTTCTCTCATTGTGCGAATCAGAGTCGGCAGATCATCTCCCATTGTTGTCACTTCACTCACTTGTTCACCTGCAGCAGCCTCGCTTTTCTCCGTATGCGCTTGTTGTCTCGTAGTTATCTTCCGTGTTATCGCCGCTGTCTTTGGAGGCATCCCGCGGTAGTCAAGGTCTCAAGTGAGGCAGTTTTACATGCATTATTTACTTGTCGCTAAATGTATGATTTCATTGTTTAGCCACAGTTTTCCAAGTTTTTGTCGGACCTTGGCGTTCTCACCGCATGTTCAGCCCTGGCGCATGTCTGACGTCATCAAGTAGATCCTAGATTGATTGATTGATTGATCAATATATCAATTTTAATACTTTATCAGTCTACTTTTAAACAGCATGGAGGTACTTTGCTGTACCTCTATGCTGTTTGTTACAGTTAGATAACAATATTTAACACACACATACGTGTTAATGATCCAAATTAAATATGCGTTCTATCATCATAATTCATTTGTCGGGTAATCAAAGTAAATAATGTATCGATTCTGGTTGCCAGACCCACCTGTTCTTATTTAGTAACTGTTTGGTCAGTCCATTTTTGGAACCCATTGTTCAGTATTGTTATTTTGTTATTTTCCTAGACATCCTGCACATTGTTGTGTGTGAAGAGGAGGATCCTCCTGAACAGGAGAGGAGCTCCAGCCTGCTCCAGGAGGAACCAGAGCCTCCACACATTAAAGAGGAACAGGAGGAACCAGAGCCTCCACACATTAACGAGGAACAGGAGGAGCTACTTCAAAGACCAGAGGAGCCTGATGGATTGATGTCGACATTACTAGCAGTGAAAAGTGAAGTTGATGAAGACATCTCTTCACACTCCCCTGAAGTTGAAGTTGCACTAGAATCTGACTCTGAAGTCACTGAAGACAGTGATGATGGGGGGGAGACCAGTGGAGGTGTCCACACTGGAGAAAAATCTTTCCAGTGTAAACTGTGTAACAAGAGTTTCAGCTGTTCATTTAAGCTGAAGAGACATCGGCGTATCCACACAGAAGAAAAACCTTTCCACTGTAAAGATTGTGACAAGAGTTTTAACTGTTCATCTAAGCTGAAGACACACCAGCGTATCCACACTGGAGAAAAACCTTTCAGCTGTGAACATTGTGACAAGTGTTTCAGTCAGTCATCTAACCTATGGAAACACCACCTAAGGAAACACCAGCGTATCCACACTGCTGGGGAAAAACCTTTCCACTGTAAACATTGTGACAAGAGTTTCACTGTGTCAGGTCACCTAAAGTCACACCAGCGTATCCACAATGGAGAAGAACCTTTCAGCTGTGAACATTGTGACAAGAGTTTCAATCGCTCAGGTACCCTGAAAAGACACCATCTTATCCACACTGGGGAAAAACCTTTTCACTGTGAACATTGTGACAAGAATTTCCGCCTTTCATTTTCACTGAAGAGACACAAGTGTTTCCAGACAGGAGAAAAGCCTCTCCATTGTGAACATTTTGACAAGAGTTCCAGTCAGTCTACTCACTTGCAGACACACCAGCGTATCCACACTAGAGAAAAACCTTTCAGCTGTGAACATTGTGACAAGAGTTTCAGTTATTCAAGTGCCCTGAAAAGACACCTGCTTGTCCACACTGGCGAAAAACCTTTCCACTGTAAACATTGTGACATGAGTTTCAGTCAGTCAACTCACCTGAGGACACACCACCTAAGGAAACACCAGCGTATCCACAAAAGGGAAAACTCTTCACAATGTTAACAGTGTGACAAGAGTTTCAGTCATAAGTGCTTTGTAAAGAGTGCATTCATTTAAAGGGAGACATTTAACAGATGTATGTTGGCAGGGAGTTGGATAGACAAACAAACAAACATATTATAGTGCTTTATACGGCCGGCATCACAAAACGGCCAAAAGACAACCTTCTGTTGAGCAAGAGACACAGCAACGACAAAAAACCACGTGACCTCCAACCTGCTCCCGGTGAGCAGGTTGGTGCCTTGCATGGTTTCCTCCGCCACCCGTGTATGAATGTGTGCGTGAATGGGTGAATGTAATGCACAATCTCTGTAAAGCACTTTGGATAAAAGCGCTATATAAATGCACCATTTACCATTTATTGAAAATGAATTGGACCCACCCTACTCCCCTCATTCTCAAACGATACGGAGACGATGTCTGTCCATGGCATATGTGTGATGCCGGCCTACTGATCCTGTCAACAGAGGCCTTCCATTACGACTCGACTTTTGGAGATATTTTCCTGATCCTTTGTTTTTTTCTTCTTATACAATTCAACCTTACAGAAATTAGGTTTAGGTGTTAATAGTAAATGTTTGTTATTTCGCTTTCTTTTTTTACCTGGGTATTTCAAAATATCTTGGTGTCATTAATCTATATTGTAACAGAATGTATCATCACACCATTGAAATGAATCGCTGAAAACCTCCCAAGATGGCTCCACCTGTCCATTGAACTCCACTGAAAGGTTCCTCAAGCTATAAATGACCCTTTAAAGTTCACACCATATCAGATGTAGGTAGAGCTATTTTCTTTTCTAGAATGTTAGTTTTTGCCAGACCCATGAAATGGGTAGGCCTACATAAGCAAATGTCGGTCTGTCCGGGTTTTCTATATAAAGGGTATATATGATGATGACATGATGATGACATGCCTACAAAAGGCATGATGTCATAAATGATGATGACAGACAGGGGGTCTGTCCCTCCCTCTTTTCTCCATATTTGGTCACAATGATGTCACAAATGATGATGACATGAGGGAGGGACAGACAGCCTATAAAGGGACAGACAGCCTATAAATGTACCATTAAATTTATAGGCCCAGAGGGTTGGCAGAACCGGGGTCTGGCACAACCAGGTTGACCTGGTCTAGTTATATTATGATTTAATGTGATTTGTACAAGAGTACTCTTTGTACAAGAATACATTCCCAATGAATGTCTTCCAAATTAACCCAAATTAACTAAAGGATATAATTTGCATATGTATTCATTATGAATGAAGACGATAGTTGTTACACTTAATGGAATGTCTTTGATCCTTATTAAGTTATATTACATAATTATTGTGATGTGATGGCAAATAAAAGCCTAAAGCATTCATACTCACTCATTGATATCACACAAACACATGCATCACGATTTATTATTATGCTATTATTATCAGGAAGGTGAACGATAAGCTATGCTGTTTAAAGGGGCCCCACCATGAATTTCACATTTTTATTCTTTTTCTTGCTTTTTGGTCTTTCCAGTGTCTCTTCCAAAATTGTCTTGAATTGGATTTACTCTACTCATCGTGTTACCATGCTAATCTTTTCTGTATTGTTCCAATTTTAGCCCAAAGACAGCGCCCCGTTGCCAACAAAGGGCATTGTGGTATTGCATCTGAAATGGCTTGGAATTAGAGACAGACAGAACATGAAATTTTAATATCAGATATTGATATTAAAATAACCCTAACCCTGTATGAAACCGTATTATGGACCAATATGTATAAAAAATATATATTTTGAAAAGCAGAATTTGTTTTGGAGGCAGGAGTCAGATTACCTTTTAGTATTACCATCACCGGATTACAGTTACAGTTAGTAGCGAGCAGGAGATGCACACACATCCAACAGTGCTGGATCAAAAAATAACAATAATTACATTGATATTTCTTTATTATGCAATAATTCAACTATATGGCATGTTAATATTTTGAGACATAATTTGTCTTTTATTACAAATTTACTACACAATAGTAAATAAATAATTCTACACAAAAATAAATGTATGTTTTAAAATAACTCAATATGGACCCTTCTACTTTTTGCCATAATCATGTAGCTCTACAACAGATGCACAGCCATGACAGCAATGGTTAAAAAAAGAAAAAAAAGTATATATAATTAAGAATTCGGCTATTCCGTATTCGGTTTTCGGCCAAGTGTTTCCTATTTTCGGTATTCGGTTTCGGCCAAGAATTTTCTTGGCCGAAACTGCTTGTAGAACTGCTATTTTCAAACATGTTGTACTTTTGCTTTTGGTACTTTAAGTACATTTTGATGCAAATACTTTTGTACTTTTAGTCAAGTACATTTTGAATTACAGATGTTTACTTGTAACAGAATAGTTCTACATTGCAGTATTGATACTTTTACTTAAGTAATGGGATTTTAATGAGACCCCTGGCTGGCCTTTCTGTCTGTCTGTCCCAACCCATCAACGGCCCTTTAAAACTCCACTTACAACGTTCATCCTGGGGTTTAACTGGACAGCTGGACAGCAGCTGTCTCCGAACCACCGCTAAGGATGACCTTCACCTGTCCTTCAGGTAAGTTAGAGGTATGGACCCGGGTTATTCAAGGTCTTTTTTTTTTTTTTTTCAGGTCAAGGACCCTTTAACTGAAAGATGAAACAAGGACCCCTTAGCTGAGAGAGAGATGAAGCAGGTATAAAACCTTTCATAGATTTCAGTCGTAGACTTTTTTTTTTTTTTTTTTTTGGACAGCGCTGCAATAAGTGTTAAAATAGCAGATCTACAAGCCTCTTGGAAAACCCTTGAGGACCCCTTAAGGGGGTCCCCCGCCGGGCCCCACTTTTGAGAACCACTGGACTGGAGAGCAAAGGGATCTACTTAGTCTACTCCAGGGGTTACCAAACCTTTTTGTCTCAGGGCACCCCATAAATATTTGTTTTAATCCGAGGCACCCCAACATTATAATTTTCACTCCCAGCACCTTATATGTATAGCATATCGTCGTTGTCGGGTGGAAACGTTGTATGTCCAAAACTGTTTGTTTTGTATTTATCATCCATAAAATGTACTAAACTAGTGAAAACGGCAGATCTACAAGCACACGTTGTGTGCTTGTAGATCGGTTGTTTTCACTAGTTTTGTGCGACAGTCTTTATGATGAAGCAGGGCTTTGCTTTACCAAAAGACGTACACATTTGAAACTTGGAGATACGAGGTTTCTGCCCGACAGTGACGATATTTTAGTGATTATGTTGCGAGGAAAACGTTGAGAAAATAGCCATTTTGGTTGGAATTGACTGAAAATAACGTTGTACTTCAAGTTTAAAATGATACTAAATATTTTTTTCAAGTGTAAAAAATAGATTCCAAATATTATCAAATGATCTCGTGGCACCCCTGGACTGCCATCACGTCCGTCACCCACTTTGAAAAGCCCTGGTCCATAGTGGCGTCAGTTCAGCAAAAGCTAGGGTATGGCAAAGATGGGAGTCCTCATGGAAAAGAGGCATTACATTTTGGATAACACGGTTCTATTGTGAAAATAGCAGATCTACCTGCTCACAGCGCCTCGCCCTGCGAGGCGTTGTGAGCATGTAGATCGGCTATTTTCACAATGTCTGAAAAAAAAAAGACTTACACAGGTTTCTACGTTTTTTTGGGCTGGAAATGGCAGCCTCGAATGTTTTTTCAAGTGCAGCTAAACTTAGCATGTTAGTATACGTGCCACAAGTAAACAATAATGCATTGCACCTGTGCAGCTGACCTGCGGAACCTGGGAATATACCATTCTGTCAAGATGGGGAGAATATAATTTTCTACCACTTTTTCGAGTCACGTGTTCAAATACTGGATTCTGATTGGCTAAATTCCGGAGGTTATGAGAGGACCACTGCCGCAAAGTTGTGTGTCCGAGATCAATGCGCCTCAGTGTACATCCGGGGACTTTCCCCCAACCAACAAATGAAGGTCGCAGCGGTCCTATGTTTACTAACGTGCGTACTATCGTCGCCGATTTATTTGGATCCAATGCAATCCGCCAACTTTAAAGCCCCTTTTCTCTGAACCTATGCCTTTCTGGAAGCGAACAGCCTCTATTTACGGCCGGAACGGTCCTTCTAACTGACGTTAGCTTAGCTGTATGCTAGACATCTTTCTCTGCATGGAGTTGGCGTCATCTGGTGGTGAGTAGAAGATGTTGTTTGTGGAACTATTTGCTGTCGTCGCGGAAGTTTTATAGGCAATAATGATTGTAACTTAAGATCCTTGCAAGTTACAACTATGTGTTTTCTTTCATGTATACGGGAAAAAGTGGTAGAAAAGCTATTTACCACTCGGGGTCGGACATTATGCTCTCATAATGTCCTGAGTGCGGGTGTTATCGGACTCGGCTGCGCCTCGTCCGATAACACCCGCACTCAGGACATTATGAGAGCATAATGTCCTCTCACTCGGGGTAAATTGCTTACATAATACCTTGTTAAAGTGACCATTTTGTGACATTTTGCATTTGCAGTTATTTTACTGTAATTTACCAACATAATAACCAGCGCAGATAGACAAAGGGACATTCGTGGATTTATATTTAAAAGTAACTTTTATTTTCCCCCCTGGACCCAGGGTATGGCAGCTGCATACCCCTGCCATACCCAGTTGGCGCCCCTGACACGGCAGAGGGCCGGTCAGAGATTTATGAGGCGCTCCGCTCGCTGGTCTGAACTGAACTGCAACATCAGTGCTTTCTGTTTAGACTGCTGCTGCACACGGTAACTTTACCCCATCCTACATGCACACCACGCACACGCATGCACGCACACACACACACACACACACCACGCACACACACACACACACACACACACACACACACACACACACACAGGGACGTGCAGAGACTTTTAGAGGGGCAGACAGTGGGCCGAGATTTCTAAAAGGCAGTGGTGTAAAACAGGGGTTCCCAAACTTTCTTTGTCTCAGGGCACCCCATAAATATATTTTTTTTAATCCGAGGCACCCCTACATTATAATTTTCACTCCCAGCACCTTATATTTATAGCTTATCGTCGTTGTCGGGTGGAAACCTTGTATGTCCAAAACCGTTCGTTTTGTATTCATCACCTATAAAATGTACTAAACTAGTGAGAACAGCAGATTGCGAGGTTTCTGCCCGACAGTGATGATATTTTAGTGATTATTTTGCGAGGAAAACGTTGAGATAATAGCCATTTTGGTTAGAACTGACTGAAAATAACTTTGTAGTTATTATACTAAATATTTTTTCAAGTGCTGCGTTTATTTCATTTATTTCAATCTAATAAGCGGTCTAGAGAGGGGCCCTTTTACTGAAGGGTAAAAGGGCAGGGGCTCAAGCCCCCTTTGATGTCTCTGTGTGCACGTGCCTGGCACACACACACACACACACACACACACACACACACACACACACACACACACACACACACACACACACACCCTGTCACCTCATCCTTCAGTCCCAGGCTGGCAGAGGGCTGGGAAGCAGCTCTCTCTCTTCAGCCTGCCTTCAGTGCATGTCTGCTGGGGGGCGTCTAGAGTCACCCCAGCCTCTTCCTAAACCCGTCCTGGGGATTTAAAGAAGAGCTGCATCTAACTGGCTTATATCTTCCTATTTATTACAATCTTGGTTCTTTCTAAAGCTGTTCTTTTTTTTATTTTTATTTTATTGCAGTGGAGTTTTCCCAGCTCTTCAGATGTTCGGTGCGTACCTTGACCAGTACGTGCTTGTGAGCGACAACCACAAAACGAACAGAACCCGCTGAATCGGAGAGGACGCCCCAAAGCGAAGACTCCGTCTTCATCAAAGACGGAGTGCCCGTGGAATTATCTTGTCTTCTTAAGTCTGCGGTCCTGCGCTGCGTTGCTGTGTTGTATCTGGTGATTCAATGTTTGGGATGGGGACGCGATGTTGATGACGTCACGCGCACCTGGCTTAAGGGGGGTTAACAGGTCGTTCCTTTGTCCAATCCTACACTGCAGCATATAGTAAACGCTGTCGAGGTGTGAACTGAAAGGTCTGCACGCGTGAGCGGACCAATACAACGCCGGTCCCACAACCAGTTTTTTGGAGTTAAGCGTACGTCTTTGAAAACTCACTTGTAGTTTTTCACGATGGATCCGGACAGATTCGCCGGCGGCGCTCGCGGAGAAGACGAGACAACAACGTCGTCGGCGGTGTCTCGCCTGGAGCGCACGCTGCACGCCGCCGTGCACGAGGTGCACGTGGACGTGAGCGCCTTCAAGCAGCGCACGGAGCGGCGGCTGGCCGAGGCGTGCCGGCTCTGCGAGCCCTTGGGCCAGGCACTGGAGCGGCTGCAGGAGGAGAACCGGCAGCTCGGGGCGAGGCTGGAGGCTCTGGAGGCCGTGGTGGAGGGCCTGGTCGCCATGGGGACCACGGCGACGCACAGCAAGGTTAGTAGAGTTCTAAAGAATGTCTTCTAAGTCTTTCTAAGGTTTCTGAAAAACCTATTTATTCTGTCATCAGTGGCTCTCAAACGTTTACACGTAGCAGGAAAGATTTGAGTTAAAAGAAAGTTTGGTTTATATATATATATTATATATATATATATATATATATATATATATTCATAAATATATTCAAACATTTTTGTGATTTTTCAAAATAAATGGCAGATCTACAAGCAAAAATAGTGGATCTACAAGCTTGGAGCGTGGCACAGAGCTTGTATATCTGCTATTTTTTTAAAAGCTAATTAGCTTTTCAAAAGTAGTAAAAGTATAAAATAATGGTTTAAAACTTTAAAGCGGTTCAAATCTGAAGTGACACAGTCAGATGTGTTCCAGGTCGCCGTGGGGACGCCGGGAACGCAGAGCAAGGTTATTTAAGTTCACCAAAACAAACAAAATCACGAAAACTAAAATTGGGAAAGCATTTTCATTGACTGAACTAAATAGAAACTATATTTAAAAAAAGTAAATAATGATAACTAACTGATACTGTATTGTCTTTTAGGGTAGGCCTATTCACGAATATTGATTTTAGTATATATAGTCGAATATTCGACAGGACTGGCCAAACTGTCAAATATTAAGTAAGCAAGAGGCAAACATTGTGAAAATAGCCGAGTGAGCATGTAGATCTGCTATTTTCACAATATTTATCTGCGGAACCGAGTCACATTAAATGTAATACCTACAATTCCAAGTGCTTGTCAGGGTGGGGGACCCCAGTTCAAATATGTTTATTTTGGTGGTCACGGCCTAAAAAGGTTTGAGAACCCCTGTATAGAACATTAAGAAATTCATCCACCAGGGGCATTGACAACTCTCAAATCTAGCCAAGCTTTATGAACTATATCTTTTTTAAAGAGAAAACAATAAGAAAAAAAATAAGCGAATATGAATGACTTCGGTGAACAACTTCGAATGGTGACTTTGATATTCGAATATTCGAATATTTGGTGAATTCCCTATTGTCTTTACAACAAACTGAAAATTATAGACAAAATGCCCTCAGTTTTTCTCATTGCCACCAGTAACTGAATATATAGATCGAGAGATCTTTTAAATGGTATCTCTGATTTTCCTTGTGGATAAACTGCACTTGCTGTATATTGTCAGAATGTGGATAAATCGGTATCCGGTGTGCATGCGGTCATAGAGACGCCATGTGTTCATTTATTGTAAAAAACTAAACTATAATGAATAAAAAACACACACTATTCTAACGTTGACACAGAGCCAGAAGAGGACCACGTCTCCTGAGCAGCCTGAGGAGGACATGAAGGGAGGAGGCGGCGTGGAGAACGGACACGCTGCGTCCGAGGCGTCCGCAGCATCCGGGGCGTCCGCGGCGTCCGGGGCGTCCGAGGCGTCCGAGGCCCCGCGCGGCGTCCAGAGCAGTGCTGGTGACCCGACGGGAGGGCCGGACAGCAGCCTGGACGCTCAGGACACCTCCAGGACATCAGCCGGGGGGCCATCAGACAGTGGCGTCAGTTCAGCAAAAACTAGGGTATGGCAAAGATGGGAGCACTCATGGAAAAGAGGCATTACATTTTGTACGACACGGTTCTATTGTGAAAATAGCCGATTTTTTTAAAACACATTTTTGGACACTGCTCCTACAAATTTTGCCCTAAAATCACGCAAATCGGTACACACTTGCTCTACACTCATGTCATCAACATGTATCTGTCTCATTTAGCGCCACCTTCAGGCTGATTTTTTAAAACACATTTTTGGACACTACTCCTACAGATTTTGCCCTAAAATCACGCAAATCGCTACACAGTATGTCTACACTCATGTCATCAAAATGGATCTGTCCCATATAGCGCCACCATCAGGCCGATTTTTTCAAATACATTTTTGGACACTGCTCCTACACATTTTGCTCTAAAATCACGCTGCGACCTGACGGTCGCTTATCTCTCGATTAGGGAGTCTTACTGGTGATACCTTGTTAAAGTGACCATGTTGTACAATTTTGCATTTGTAGTTATTTTACTGTAATTTAACAACATAATAACCAGCAAAGATAGACAAAGTGACATTCATGGATTTATATTTAAAAGTAACTTTTATTTTCCTCCCCTGGACCCAGGGTATGGCAGCTGCATACCCCTGCCATACCCAATTGACGCCCCTGCCGTCAGAGTCCAGTCTGAGCTCTGGTCCCACGGTGCCCTCTGGTCCCAGTGTCCTTAGTGGTCCCACCGGTCCCAGTGTCCCCTCGTCAGACGCCAGAACCCCCCCACCCTGGAGGTCAAAGCGTTACGCCCAGGTCAACGTGAGTAATCCTCCCGTTTCTTTCTACAGCAGGGGTTTTCAAGGTGGGTGACGGGGCACCCTGGGGTGCCGCGACGGCAGTCCAGGGGTGCCGCGAGATCATTTGATCATATTTGAAATGTATTTAGACACTTGAAAATATATTAAGTCATTTTAAACTAGAAGTACACAGTTATTTTCTGTCAGTTCTAACCAAAATGGCTATTTTCTCAACGTTTTCCTCGCAACATAATCACTAAAATATCATCACTGTCGGGCAGAAACCTCGTATCTCCAAGTTTCAAATGTGTACGTCTTTTGGTAAAGCAAAGCCCTGCTTCATCATACAAGACTGTCGCACAAAACTAGTGAAAACAGCCGATCTACAAGCACATGTACGATGCGAGGCGATCTGCTGTTTTCACTAGTTTAGTACATTTTATAGATGATAAATACAAAATGAACGGTTTTGGACATACAAGGTTTCCACCCGACAACGACGACGATATGCTATAAATATAAGGTGCTGGGAGTGAAAATTATAATGTAATGTAGGGGTGCCTCGGGTTAAAAAGATATTTATGGGGTGTCCTGAGACAAAAAAGTTAGGGAACCCCTGATCTACAGAACGATGTGGCGTTTCAGAACTTCACGGGTCCTGCCGTTGGCAAGACGGTGGATTCCCTGTGGACTGGCACAACGTTGAGCTTGTAGATTGAGATACTTTTGCTATCTTTACGACCTTCTCTGACTTAGAAGTAAAAATCTATCTATGAAGGTGGATTCTGCTACACTATGACGGAGAGAGTCGCAGCCCCAGCCTGAAGCCTCAAAAGTCTAGTATCTGCTCTCGTTCCATAGGGATGTCCCTTTGGAGTGATGGTTAAGATATTGGACTTTCACGCAGGAGACCCGGGTTCGAAGCCGGGTGGGGAGGTTTGGATCACCTCCGTTACATATATTCAAAGGGAATACAGTAGTTTCTTGCCATTTGCAGCGTTCTGCAAAAAATACGCTCCATTCTCCATACAACTTTATTTGGCATTTGATCACAGTTTGATGAGATGAGACCCAAGACCATTGGCGTCAGTTCAGAAAAATCTAAGGTATGGCAACATGACTGGTGTCTTGCACGCGCGCCTTTGCGCGCGTGCAAGACACCGGTCATGTTGCCATACCTTAGCAACAGGCATGATACATTTTTTTTAAGAAGTACATTACATTCTATTTTGTCCCCCGTTTCTATGGTTTCTTGGGCTGGATATGGCAGCCTGGAACGATTCTTCAAGTGCATTGCACCTGTGCAGCTGAACTGCGGAACCTGGGAATATACCATTTTGTCAAGACGGGGAGAATAAAAGTGCGGAGAATATAATTATTATGCCATGTTGAAGTGACCATTTTGTTAGATTTAGCATTTGTAGTTATTTTACTGTAATTTTAACAACATAATAACCAGCACAGATATAGACAAAGATACATTCATGGATTCATATTTAAAATTAACTTTTATTTCCCCCCCTGGACCCAGGGTATGGCAGCCGCATACCCCTGCCATACCCAATTGACGCCCCTGCCCAAGACTCCAGATAAGATTATGTCCACAGTTGGAGACAGTGGTAAATCAGAGGTTCTCAAACGTTCAGATTGGGTGTTGATGGTGACGTCACCTAGCCTGACACTCGGCCTGAATTGCATTTCGTTTCACTTCATTATTCAGTCTGAACTTGCTTTGATCCAAGGCGATTTCTGGGATGGGCGTTGCCAAAGAGGCAGTCTTCTGCGATTGGTTCACCGTCTGACCAACACAACAGTAGCAAAGCAGATGACGTAGGGTTGTTATGTGTGGCTGGCTAGTGGCTAGCCGGTTGCTTGTTAGTGCTACTTGCTAACCAAAGAAACAGGCAGATAAGGAGTGCTACGAACTAGTAATCAAACACAACATAACACGTCTGCTACTGATGTTTCATAGCGAGATCGATACGATCGCCTATTGCCGCAACGGTCCGGCGGCGGCGCTGGGTTACATGGAATCATACATGAGTTCTTGGAAAACCCCACCCACTCTGCCCACAAGACGCTGATTCACGGCGCTGATCCGCCGTACGGATTTCCAAACGAGGAAAACCTCTTCAGCGAGAGCAACACCAGACTCCCTGAATCGCCGAAACAACATTTTAAAGGGGTGTGGCTAGCGATTCAGCGAGTCTGGAACCAGGCCAGACCTCACCTGGAACGCTGGTAGAATAACAAAGCGCGCTCTGCTGGCGCACGAGTAGGCCATACATGGCCACGAGTGCACAAGGAGCAAGTTGGCACCTTGACAGAGTGCAGTCTTGTCATTTTATTTATTTATATTTATATATATATATATATATATATATATATATATATATATATATATATATATATATATATTATTATTATTATTATTATTATTTATTTTTTATTTTTTTGCCAACAGCTCTTTCTTCTGCTTTCCAGGCTATGTTATGACAACATTAACTAGAAATACTGTTCCTACGAAACAGTGTGGGCTCGCATGGAACACCATGTATGGGCACAACGATCTACCCTTTGGCTGCTCCTCATTGGCCTTTGTACTGTCGGTCATTTTCTTGAGGAGAATAACCTTGGTCTGTAACGTTTTGGTATAACATACTGATATAACATACTGGTCTCGAGTAGGGCTGCAAGCGAACCTTCGGGGATTCGAACGTTCGTTCGTTACGTTGGCAATCGAAGTTCGAAATTAATGGGTTCAGGTTTTTTTCTTTTTTTTTTCTTCTTTTTTTTTACACGAAAAATAATTATCAGAATGTGATAGGCCTATTCAGAATATCACAGTAGTAGAGATAGCCAAATACGAAATAAGTTAGGCCTACCGGTAAACACTAACAGTTAATGGTGACCGTTAGTAGTTATAAAAAGGCACCAGAACAGCTTGGAGCCGTTCTCCTAACCACTAGCAAAGATGGATTTTATTGCAACCCCCTAAAGGATCTATAATGCGATTTCTGGGGTTGTTACATCGAGACCAGTTCAGCCCGAACGCGACGCGCTCCGACGCTGTCACCAAGTCTAATCATCATCCGTGCAACTCCGCCATACATTGAGCCTGTTGGTCAACAAACTGCGCAACATTTTCTCCGATTGGGTTGGATTTTCCAAGTGTTAGCCTACGTGTTAATGCGGCCACGCATCCACGCGTTTTCAATGGATAAAACAGCGCATTTAAAACATTTCCTACACTGTTTTAGCTGGTTAAAGGTACAGTACGTTCGATGGTTCGATTGTCCGAACGTTCGTTTTTTATTCAATTGAACGAACCATCTAAGGTTCGATGGTTCGTTCGGAAAATCCCCCCGAAGTTCGAATCCCTAAAACAGGGCTAGATTACAGCCCTAGTCTCGAGTCCACGTGTTGTTGTTATTTATATATCGGGTGGCACTTGTTGGTGATAGATAGATACCTTTATTATCCCAAGGGGGAAATTCAGTTGTCCAGTTGTAGCATAGCAGTATACAGTATTTACAAAGTTACAGAGAAGTAAGAAAAAGATAGATAAGAGGGAAAAAATAAAAGAGCAGTACAGTACCAATAAAGAGAAGGTGCATCAATAGAGAAACAAAGCCATGTCGTCATTTGTGCGTAATGTCGCCCTCTAGGGGGTTCATGCTGGTATTGTTTTGTATTCAAATCGCCATTGGGGAATCTGCGATCGCCGCATATAAGGACTGTGTTAAAAAAATAAACACACCATGTGCGCGTTTCTGTCAGCGGGGGGGTTCTGCATAGTTTATGATATTCATTCATATCCGATATAGCCTGTGTAACTCGTTTCTAGCGTTTATTGTGTTACTCTTTGGGTAAATCTGTACATTTCCACCTTAGTCGATGCTTCATATCCATTTGGGTCAATCCGAGAGCATGGTGTGTTTATATTTTTAACACAGTTCTTATATGCGGTGATCGCAAATTCCCCAATGGCGATTTGAATACAAAACAATACCAGCATGAACCCCGTAGAGGGCGACATTTCACGCCATTTCACGGAAGTGACATCACTCTTCGCTACTGAATAGAGGGGGCGAATAATATATAAGTATATATACATAAAGTGTCTTACAAAAAGAGACCGTAACAGTCAATGCTAGTTAGTGCAACAAGTATCTCACTGACATTGTTAAACAAAGCAGAATACTCAGAAACTACCAACACAACCTAATAGTGCAAAGTCAAAAATCAGTGCAAAAAAAACAAACAAAAAAAAAGCAGCTCAGAGAAGAAGAAAAACTAAAGAGCGTGTCACCGCAAGACGCACATGAGCACTCTCCCTGGAAGGTCCTTAGGGGTCAAAGTCAATACAGCAATAGTTCCGTCATGATGTCACCAAGAACGCTGCTCCTCATTGGTTAAGGGCCCTGCCTTTGTACTGTTGGCCTTTGAGGAGAATAACCTTGACCTATAAAGTTTTGGTGTGACATACTGGTCTCTAGAGATGGGATTTATGGTTCTTTGAAGTGAGCCGGATCTCTGGGATCCGTTCCTTTCAAAGAGCCGTTCAAAAGACTGGCTCATTCTACTTACTATAGTTACTTTGTAGAGTTTGATTATAATTACAAATAATAACTTCAACCCTATATACATTTATTTCTGCTATTTTCAAAAGATTTTACTCACTGGAAAACCTGTGCAACAGGACATTCTGCATAAGGAGTACGTTCTAATATTGGTTCTTTAAGTACATTTTGATACCAATACTTTTTACTTTTACTCTAGTACATTAACATTGCAAACTTCTACTTGATTGCAGTATTGATATTTTTACTCAAGTAAAGAAATTGAGTACTTTCTTTCCCCCACCACTGTTCATTAGAAAGGAACGGCTCCCTACTGTGAACCGAATCATATCGTTCATTTCAAAGAGCCGTTCAAAAGACTCGATTCGTTCGCGAACGTCCCACCTCTACTGGTCTCGCCTTTCAGCGAGCCCACAACGAGAAAGATTCAATGCATTGTCCGGACAGCCAAATTGTCACGTGAAGCTCGACCAGTCCTCCAGCTAGCACCACTCCCCCATTGAACCCAATGGACTTACGCTATTAATGATGTCACCGGGAATGCTGCTTACTGAGACATTCATTTGGAGGTCAGAGGTCAGTCTGGAGCCAGGTGGAAGTCCATATATGGACATAACTCATATCATTATATGATCTGAGGTCATGTTTGATGACATGAGATTTGACTCAGCTGGACTTAAAAGCTGATGACACAGAGTGGGAGGGGCTTCAGTCAAAGAGACGACAGATCGTTACAGACTGAGAGAGTTGGTATTGTTTCATAGAAAAAACCCTTAGAGCTTGTTATTCACACATCACCGCTCGAGGACGACCCAGAAGACTACAGCTGACCAAGTTTTAAACAAGTTTATACAATATATTTGCACTTGACTTTTATTCAGCGTGTAGAAATGGCCTCTACCAACATTACCGTCCGTGAAGATCACTTCCTGTGTTCTATCTGTCTCGAGGTGTTCACTGATCCAGTCTCCACTCCATGTGGACACAACTACTGCAAAGCCTGCATCACACATTACTGGGACACCAGTGATGAGCGTAACTGTCCGCTGTGTAACAGAACTTGCTTTAAAAAGAAGCAAGAATTCTTTGTTAATAAAGTCTTCTCTGAGATGGTTCAACAGTTCAGGAGTCACAAGTTGAAAGAAGAATCGGTTCAACAGGTCAGGAGTCACACGTTGAAAGAAGAATATGAAGCAAAGACAGAGGCTGAGGTTCAGCAGATGATCCAGGAGAGACGAGAGAAGGTTCAGGAGGTCAAACACTCAGTAGAGCTCAGCAGGAAAGATGCAGATGCAGTCATAGCAGAAAGGAAGCAGGGCTTCACTGCTCTGATCAGCTGTATTGAGAGGAGCCAGGCTGAGCTCATTGATGTGATTGAAGAGAAGCAGAAAACAGCAGAGAAACAGGCTGAAGGCCTCATTGAAGAGCTGCAACAGGAAATCACTCAGTTGGAGAAGAGAAGCTCTGAGCTGAAGCAGCTCCACCTCCTCCAGAACTTCCCATCCATCAACACTGGGTGGAGACCCACCAAGGCAGTAAGGGCGAGTGCAAAAGTCCGGCCGGCCGTCGGCCGTGGCCGCGGCCAGACAGTACATCAGGCCGGCCGGCCGGTAGTACCTCGGACGGCCGCTAGTAAATTCAGACGGAGGTCTTTTGGAGGTCTTTTCGGGGTCAGGTCCTACTCTGACGTCATATGGAGGTCTTTTCGGGGTCGTAAGTCGTATGGAGGTCCTTAGGCCGGCCTAAGCCGGCCTAAAGTACCGGCCGGCCGGCCTAACGTACCGGCCGAATGTAACGGCCGGCCGGCCTAAATATCTCAACATGGACGCTGATCTCGCAGGGGAAGACGATAACAGTTCCCCTGTCCAAAGGTCCATTTAGATCAGTGGACCCTCAAGTTAATTTGAACATATCTTGTGACCCCATACAAGATTTGGGTTGTTAAAAATGTTGAGAATGTTATTTGTACAAGCTCGCCACATGTTGCATCGCAATGCGTTGTGCACTTGTATTTCAAAACAGATTCCCAGACAAAGAAAGCTACTATGACTTAAGAAACCCCTGAGACTTTGAACAACTGCTGGTCCATACGACCCTCAAATCCATGTCTGTCTCATCCTGCAGAGTGTCACTGTGGAGTGGGCCAGCTGATATTCAAAAAAGCACCAGCATATACCAATTTAAAAGGAAAAATCAAACCTCGGTTCGAAGTGGAGCGGTCGGTGTGTGTGTGTGTGTGTGTGTGTGTGTGTGTGTGTGTGTGTGTGTGTGTGTGTGTGTGTGTGTGTGTGTGTGTGTGTGTGTGTGTGTGCGTGCGTGCGTGCGTGCCTGCCTGCCTGCCTGCCTGCCTGCCTGCCTGCCTGCCTGCCTGCCTGCCTGCCTGCCTGCCTGCCTGCCTGCCTGCCTGCCTGCCTGCCTGCCTGCCTGCCTGCCTGCCTGCCTGCCTGCCTGCCTGCCTGCCTGCCTGCCTGCCTGCCTGCCTGCCTGCCTGCCTGCCTGCCTGCCTGCCTGCCTGCCTGCCTGCCTGCCTGCCTGCCTGCCTGCCTGCCTGCCTGCCTGCCTGCCTGCCTGCCTGCCTGCCTGCCTGCCTGCCTGCCTGCCTGCCTGCCTGCCTGCCTGCCTGCCTGCCTGCCTGCCTGCCTGCCTGCCTGCCTGCCTGCCTGCCTGCCTGCCTGCCTGCCTGCCTGCCTGCCTGCCTGCCTGCCTGCCTGCCTGCCTGCCTGCCTGCCTGCCTGCCTGCCTGCCTGCCTGCACAACAGCGCCCCTCCTTTAACTTGTGTGGCCACACAAGGTATTGCCAGGCTACAGACATACCCAGCCAGCCACATAGCCAGCCAGCCAGCCACAGACATACCTGTCTATTGGGAGCGCTTTCACCGCTCCAAAAAAAGTATTATTTGACAGTTACAAACAGGAAGAACAACTACTCAATTGATGGAAATGTGACTGTCTATCATACGCCATATTATAATATAAAGTTAATATTAACTATAGCACCCATGACATACTTATAGCCTATTATTATCATAAAGTATACCAATTAATATATATAATTATCGATTTTCCTATAATCATAACGAGAGTATATAATAACATATTACTATAACTATTATCATACCGCCCACTCCACAGTGACACTTGTGCCCGTAGAGCTCTTTGCTGTCTTGACTCTCACATGGGACAGTCACAGGGGTGGGAGGGATGTTGTATGATGTATGAATGTGCTAATCTTAATCTATCTTGTCTATCAAATTTTGTCTATATTTTTGGTCTATCTACTTGAATTACAAGTAATTTTTTCTGTCAGTTCTAACCAATTAGCTATTATATCAAATTTATCCTCGCAACATAATCTGATGATGGCTTAAAAGAATTAAATAAAAAATATCCATAAAATATCACGTTTCCCCAGATAAGGGTTAAGTAAGACACACTCTGAGCTAACGCCGACAGTTTCTGTGTGCATGGGGCGGACCCGTAGAATCTCTGTGTGCATGGGGCAGACCCGTAGAATCTCTGTGTGCATGGGGCAGACCCGTAGAATCTCTTGTGTGCATGGGGCGGACCCGTAGAATCTCTGTGTGCATGGGGCGGACCCGTAGAATCTCTGTGTGCATGGGGCAGACCCGTAGAATCTCTGTGTGCATGGGGCAGACCCGTAGAATCTCTGTGTGCATGGGCAGACCCGTAGAATCTCTGTTTGCATGGGGCGGACCCGTAGAATCTCTGTGTGCATGGGGCAGACCCGTAGAATCTCTGTGTGCATGGGGCAGACCCGTAGAATCTCTGTGTGCATGGGCAGACCCGTAGAATCTCTGTGTGCATGGGGCAGACCCGTAGAATCTCTGTGTGCATGGGCAGACCCGTAGAATCTCTGTGTGCATGGGCAGACCCGTAGAATCTCTGTGTGCATGGGGCAGACCCGTAGAATCTCTGTGTGCATGGGCGGACCCGTAGAATCTCTCCGGGAGTCTCCGGCCAATAGCATGTGTTCTCCTCCCCCCACCCCCCTCTGCTCCTCTGCTCAGCGCAGAGAACGCTGCTGCGTCATGACGTCAACAAATTCGGTGCGACGCTCTCTGCACTCTGATTGGTTAGGGGAAATTCTGCACTTCCTCCAACAGTGATTTTAACACGATGGCCCGGGCTTATTTTTCTTCCAATCGCCAAAATAAGCCTGGGTTTCCGAGGCTAAGTAAGGCATGGATGAAAATAGGGCCCAAAATGTTTACTTAGCAGCAGGCTCCTGTGTTTAGCATGCCGTGATGTTTTTTTTAAAGCAACGTGGATGAATGAGGAATGCAGGCGGGTACTTTTCCGTCCCTGCCTGCCTGCCTGCAGGCCAGTGACTGTCATTCCGGTCCCCGGGGCACTGATACATCACTGGCTATGAGATCTCACTGCAGCTCAGAATAGGCATTACATGGACACAGTCTGGCTGGAAATAAAACCCGGTCATCATGGATGGGACTGGACTGGACTGAGTGAAGGCGGTGTTCAGGGACGTGCTGGCCATTGAGGAAAGCGGCGGGACAACTCCCGAACAGCCGGTTCACTCCCGGCCGGTCCAGGCCGGTCATTAGGAAAAAAATAGAAATAAAATGTCGGCCTTCGTTCCATTTTGGGGGCTGGGCGGCCAACAAAGTAAATCTCTGATTATGACCTGTACTTGCCCGATGGGCAAGTGCCTCTGAGACCTTGGTGTCAACCCCTGCTAACCTTAACCTCTAGGGAAG